>NC_064614.1:457633723-457950454 GCF_023898315.1 Schistocerca nitens | reverse complement strand
AAATAATCCATATTAGTTATTATCCGACTTTGATCAAATTTGGTACACAGCCTTTTGTTATTAATGGAATGATGCTGTCAAAATTTCAGGTTTTTATTTATTATAGTTCTGGAGATAAAGAGAATTACCCGAAAGTCCTAAAACCTACGTTTGTTTTTTAAAACCAAGCGAGGAACAATAACAGATTGACTTTCATTATCATTTCAAGCCATCACAAAGTTGTCAGTGCCTAAAAATCAATTAAATATAATTTTCTTTTTAAAACTATAGTCTCTGCATTACGAGTGGGCAGAGAGGAGAGTACCTCGGAAGAGTCGCTTGCTAGCCGGCCTACGGATCGCTCCTTAAAAATACTCTGCAAGGTGAAGAAATAGTGAGCTTATTTCGGTTCGAACATATCGTGACTGAAGCGACTGGAGTTACAAACGTTTTAATGAAAGTTTGGTGTTTCTATGTGAAACAGGTTGAGAGATATGAGCGTGTGAATTTTCTGGTCTTAGTGACAACTCCGCGTGGCGTGTTTCGAGCTCTGTACGGAATATTTTGGCGAGCACTTCTTACGAAGGAGACCACTGAAACGACCGAATGTTTAACTCGCGAATAGTTGTGGGTCTGTGACTGGTAGAATGTGAAAATTAGTCCGGTCAGATTTGCTAAAATTCTGGCTGCTTTTCGAGTGAATATTTCTTATATAGACAGTGAACTTCCAATGATAACGTTTCACCGTATTAAATACGGACTTGATAGCCTTTTCATGTTTCAATATAAATAAAACAGAGTTAATCTAATTTTAAACGCTTTTCTGCAAGTAGATTGAATATCCCGAACGCCCGATTTTTTTATTATGAACTGTCAGAAACTGACTTTCAACTAGATTTATGCGGCCTCTGTGTGGTAAGTATTAGCTAGTGGTTTCATCAACGCTGCTGGCACGTATCTGCTAACACAGAGTGAAGGGATATCGGCAAGAACCCTATCGAGGTAGGTGGAATGAACGATAGCATTAACAACAATGCAGACAACCTACCCGCCCCGCCGCAGAATCCCCGCGGCGATTACAAAAACATTACCTCCCACTACATGAATCTGCCGACCAATCACCTGAAGCTCATAAACCTTTACAAAGATTTTCTGGAAGATTCAGTTTCCCTTCCTACATCTTCAGCGCTCCGCTAATCAAACATGCGTCTCTGCTTTTCAGCGGGAAGTGTGACCTTGCGCTTCCCGTGAGAAGACTCCTTAGAGGTCAGCTCGTGAGCCCTCGTTTGTGGCCCTGTGCGTTTCTTTCCACTAAAAGGATATCTTTCGCTTTGTTCCGCCCCCTAGCGCTATTTCTCCAGTTACGCTGTTCTGAAATCTTTTCCGTACCACCAGAGTGCAACCTCTTTCCTGCCCCGTCCACGCTATGGGGATTCTGTGGCCTCCAGCATTATAAATTGCTCCCTCCTCACTCAGCTCTCTCTCTCAGGGCAGAAAAATGTCGACCCCAGCAGAATGCAACAAGTCTCTTCCGAGCCCCTCTTTAACCGATAGCAGCTTCAGAAGAATGTGTGGCCCATGTCGTCCTTTGTGTCAGTGCTCAGCACTAATTAACTCCAGAGATTTGGTACAACAGAACTTTTAGTATGGGTGCTAGCCAGTGTCAGCTAATGAAATGATTAATAATCCGATTGTGCTTCGTAAACAATGACCTAATATAAATATAAATCGGAAAGAATACACATAATATTAAATGTAAGAAGCCAAAATCTTGCCACCTTACAAATCACGTATAAATATGAATGCCGATTGATACTTCACTTGAACTAGACAGAAACAAAACTATTGTGAAAAATCTGAAATAAGACGGTATCTTAAGCTGGATAAGATCTCTTTTAGTGGCGGCTGTGCTATGTCTGACAAATTCCACTGTCATAGGAAAGATTGTTGTTCATGATCCATAATGTGTCTGCCTATCCACGCAATGTCAGAGACTGACAAAGTCAGAACTCTCCGAAAATCATGACATATTGATGGCCCCATGAACAAAAATCAAGTGATCAGTGGTCTGGTGATCTAACTGCCCACGCTACAGGGTGCTCCATGACCAATCACTTTTGAAGATAACGAATTATTGAAAGTGAATTCACACTGTACACTGACAAATGTACCACGTGTTCTTTCGAAATGCTACACTAATGTCTCAGAATCTGTGTCGGTAAAGAAGTGATAAAAAGGGAAATATCGTTATGCTCTTAGTCCTGATGATGGTACGTGTTGTCCCATGAGATCCATGAGATGACCATCTGCAACGTCTCACTACATATTGACGCTGTTTTTTTTTCCCCCTGGGACGACTGCACCTTCGTTTATACTATGAGAATTAACTGTACTCTCCTTTATAAAATAGGTTTGTTCAGAGAAAATAATTATCCAGAAATTAGCTGGTGTCCCATCCACTGACTTATAATGAAGCTGCAGAAGCCTGGTTTCCGTCTGTAGGCCGAAAGCAGAGGAATTGCACCTTTCGTGTGTGGAGGAGCTTCAGACGGTTACCGTGAATCGCTCGCTCAACAGAACTTCATTACTTTCCTAATGATGTTCCAAGAGACCGGTTTGTAGCTTATTATACAGTTCCCTGCAGCCATTCGTAACTACTTTACTTCGAAACTAATTTTCCTCGTCACTTGCACTGTGCGTAGATCGTCGTCCCCAAATGCTAAATCTTAGTGTTGCAGCGAACACACCCCATGATGTTGCCCCATGTGGCAATCAGCGGAATAAAGTTATTTGCTGGTGACATATTCGTGTAGAGGAAACTCTCCTTCTACGGTTGTCTAGAAACTTCTGTACGTTTAATCTCCCAGCACACAGATGTAGTGTGTGTCACCGTGTTTTACACTGTGAAATTTGCAGCGGAATTAACACCACGGAGCGCTCGAAGGCAGCTTTTGGACGACTGTTGAACCGCACGCTGCTCCCGTTAAGGAAAAATGTGCGCTGCTTCTTCCTGAGCTGGTCTTTATCTGTTTAAAATTTTTACCATTGTTGGATGTTGATCAGTTTGGCTTTAGGAAAGTTAAAGGCACCAGAGAGGCAGTTCCGATCTCGGTTGATAATGGAAGCAAGACCGAAGAAAATCAAGGCACATTTATAGGACTTATCGACCTGAAAAAGCGTTTGACAACGTTGTATGGTCCGAGATATTTGAAATTCTGAGGAAACTAGGGGTAAGCTATAGGGAGAGACGGATCATATGCAACATGTACAGGAGCAAAGTGGAAGATCAAGGACGCAGTGCTCGGATTAAATGGGTGTAAGAGAGAGATGTAGTATTTCGCTCCTACTCTCAATGTATATTTCAAAGAAGCAATGATGGAAATAGAAGGAGTGGAATTAAAGTTCAAGGTGAAAGGATATTAGTGATAAGATTCACTTTTGACATTGCTATCCTCAGGGAAAGTGAAGAAGAATTACAAGAACTGCTGAACGGAATGAACGGTCTACTAAGTGTAGATTATAGATTGAAAGTAAATCGAAGAAAGACGAGGGCAATTGGAATTAGCAGAAATGATAACAGCAAGAAAGTTACCATTAGGATTGATGGTCACGAAGTAGATGAAGTTAAGGAATTCTGCTGTGGATAGATGTCATTTTTGGCAACCGCAATAAAATAATAATTGAATCCTTTTACCGAACTTCTCTGCCTTCTCTGCGCGGTATCCATGGAAGTACTATTGATGGCAGTGTTCCTAAAGCAAAGTTACTAAACACAGCTTTCCGAATCTCCTTCACCAAGGAAGGCGAAGTAAATGTTCCAGAATTCGAATGAAGAACAGCTGCCAACTTGAGTAACCTACTCGTAGAAGCAGATATCCTCGGACTAGTGAAGCAGTTTAAATCACTTAATAAAAGCAAGTCTTCCAGCCCAGACTGTATACCAATTAGGTTCCTTTCAGCGTATGCTGGCACAATAGCTCCATACTTAACCATCATATATAATCGCTCGCTCGATGGAAGATCCGTACCCATAGAAAAGTTGCACAGATCACACCGGTATTCAACAAATGCGATAGTAGTAATCCAGTAAATTACAATCCATATCACTGACGTCGATATGCCGCAGGATTTTGGAGCATATATGTGTTCGTTATGAATTACCTCAAAGAGAACCGTCTCTTGACACACAGTCAACACGGATTTAGAAAACATCATTCTTATGAAACACAACTAGCTCTTTTCTCAGACGAAATGTTGATTGCTATCGACAAAGAATTTCAAATTGATTCCATATTACTAGATTTTCAGAAGGCCTTCTACAGCGTACTTGACAAGCGGCTTGTAATCATATTGCGTTCTTAACGGAATATCGTCTCAGTTAGGCGACTGCATTCGTGATTTTCCTGTCAGAAAAGTCAAAGTTCGTAGCAACTGACGGAAAGTAATCCAGTGAAACAGAAGTGATTTCTGGCGTTCCTCAACGTAGTGCTACAGGCTCTCTGCTATTCTTTATCTATATAAACGATTTAGGAGACAATCTGAGCAGCAGTCTTAGGTTGTTTGCAGATGACGCTGTCGTTTACCAACTAGTAGAGTCATCAGAAGGTCAAAAGAAATTGCAAAACGATTTAGAAAAGTTATCAGTATGGTGCGAAATTTTGCAGTTGAGCCTAGATAATGAAAAGTGTGAGGCCATCTACACGAATGCTAAAAAAGGAATCCGTTAAACTTCGGTTACACTATAAATCGATCAAATCCAAAGGCCATAAATTCAACTAAATACATAAGAATTACGATTACGACGTACGGAACAAAGAGGAGATTAAAAGCAGAGTAGCACTGGAAAAAAGGGCATTCCTGGCCAGAAGAACTCTACTAGTATCAAACATAGGCCTTAATTTGAGAAAGAAATTTTTTGAGAGTGTACGTCTAGAGCACAGCATTGTATGACAGTGAAGCATGAACAGTAAGAAAACCAGAACCGTAGAGGATCGAAGCATTTGATATGTAGTGCTATGGACGAATGTCGAAAATAAGGTGGACTGATAAGGCAAAGAACGAGGAAGTTCTACGTATAATCGGAGAGGTAAAAAATATATGGAAAACACTGATAAGAAGGGACAGAATGGTAGGACATCTGGTGCTAGAGGGAGCTGTAGAGGGTATAAACTGTAGAGGAGGACGGAGATTGGAATATATCCAGCAACTAATTGAAGGAGTGGATTACAAGTGTTGCATTGAGATGAAGAGTGGAATACGTGGCGGGCTGGAGAAAACCACTCAGAAGACAAAAATTTTATTGCTGTCATTATGAATGTCGATGGAATTCTGAGACTTTAGCCACTATGAAGAGTCGATATTAGCAGAAAATGCAATACACAATTTTACCTCTACATTTTACAGTTACATTTCAAAAGGAATACGTTTTTATCGTGAATATTGATTCTACTTAATTATCATCCACAGACCAAAATTATAAAGTGAACATTATTTTTTTATTCCCTGTCCGTACCATAATTCCTGTTTTGTTACTTTTTATGGTTATTATTTTAACTCATAAGAGAGCCTGAAAAAATGAGTTGCCTATTCCGGTCTCAACGAAAAATTTCGGTATTTTGGTTTATCATAATTATACATTATTTGTCGAGGTTGCAGGGATATTGCATTAATGTAATTGAACTCATGAGTGAATATTACTGTTTTTCACAAGTAAAGCCTCGACTCAAGTAGATGTTTACCTATCGTTCAATACATGAAATCGTGATTTTTCCGGAAGAATACATCCAGAACCTTAGTCAGCAATGGATTTTCCTTTAGATTAGCATAGCAAACAGTTTACTGAATTACTCTCAGAATGAAGAAGTAAAAGACCCATATAACCTGTTTATTACTAATGCACATGGTAGTCTAGGAATTTTCGACTCTAAAACCAAACTGAACTGTAATTGACTCATGATACGCATTCTAATTAATGAAGAGATCATTGTCCAAAACATAAAAAGTGATCTTTATAGTTATTGTAAGTATGAATGGCTGTATAGTAACTTATCCCTACCCTTTTCTGTCTGTAAGATAAGCAACTGATTAAATTGTAGCAAATAGAGGATATACAATGTAGACCGGCAATGGAAAGAAAAGCATTTGTAAGAGAAATTTTGTTAACATCGAATATAGATTAGAGTGTTAGAAAGTCGTTTCTGAATGTACTTGTCTGGGGTGTAGCCATGTATGGAAGTGAAACAAGGACAATATACAATTTAGACAAAAAGGGAACAGAAGCTTCCGAAATGTGGTGCTACAGAAGAATGTTGGAGATCAGATGGATAGATCACATTTCTAATGAGAAGTTGCTGAACAGAACTGGGGAGACAAGAAATTTGTGGCACAACTTGACCAAAAGAAGTGATTGGTTGATACGACACGTTCTGAGACATCAAGGGATCACCAGTTTAGTATTAAAGGCAATTGTGGGGTGTAAAAATGTAGAGGGAGGCGAAGAGTTGATTACAGTCAGCAGATTCAGAAGGATGTAGGTTGCACCATCTACTAGGAGATGAAGAGGCTTGCACAGGGTAGAGTAGCAGGGAGAGCTCCATCAAAGCAGTGTTGGGACTAAAGACCACAACAACAACAACAACAACGACGACGACAACAACAACACCACGTCCATGTAAAACGAGAATAAATGCCAGCTTCCCATCACCAGTATTTTGCTAGGTTGTCTGTAGCTTCAGCCTACTGTTTACTTGCATGACTCTTAATTCATTTTAGAGGTCAGGAGCCAATTACTTCTACCGTGGCTGATTCATATACAGTACTCAAGACGTCTCTTCCTCAGATCTTCGTGGAGCACTAGCATACAAAACAACATACTGGTTAGAAAGACGCGGACGTGATTTGACGCAGAGTTAATGACTTAATGCTATCGCAACTGGCGTCTACACGTAGCGCAATCTGTAGCTCTAAGTAAATGGACGACGTCAGCTGCCAAGTATTAGTGGTGCCTTACTTCAGCCGTTTCAGGCCACGTTCCGTGAATCTAGCTCAAGGTGAAGTTACAAAACTCATGACTGTGTGATGTCGTGATATTTGAGCTACTACGCCTTCGTGATGTTACGGTTAACGCTGCTACACTATCCATCAGGGGCATGCAGATTAGTGGCTAAATAACAAGTTAGTGAAGTGGAGAGAATGAGTTGGCGTAATGCAAGCAATTTCGCCACGCGATATTTCTGTCACTTTCCTTAACAGGCATGCCATTAAACGATGGTATAAATACACTACTGGCCATTAAAATTGCTGCACCACGAAGATGACGTGCTACAGACGCGAAATTTAACCGACAGGAAGAAAATGCTGTGATAGGCAAATGATTAACTTTTCAGAGCATTTACAAAAGGCTGGCGCCGGTGGTGACACCTACAACGTGCTGACATGAGAAAAGTTTCCAACCGATTTCTCATACACAAACAGCAGTTGACCGGCGTTGCCTGGTGAAACGTTGTTGTGGTGCCTCGTGTAAGGAGGAGAAATGCGTACCTTCACATTTCCGACTTTGATAAAGGTCGGATTGTAGCGTATCGCGATTGCGGTTTATCGTATCGCGAAATTGCTGCTCGCGTTGGTCGAGATCCAATGACTGTTAGCAGAATGTGGAATCGGTTGGTTCAGGAGGGTAATACGGAACGCCGTTCTGAATCCCAACGGCCTCGTATCACTAGCAGTCGAAATGACAGGCATCTTATCCGCATAGCTGTAACGGATCGTGCAGCCACGTCTCGATCCCTGAGTCAACAGATGGGGACGTTTGCAAGACAACAACCATCTGCACCAACAGTTCGACGACGTTTGCAGCAGCATGGACTATCAGCTCGGAGACCATGGCTGCGGTTACCCTTGACGCTGCATCACAGACAGGAGCGCCTGCGATGGTGTACTCAACGACGAACCTGGGTGCACGAATGGCAAAACGTCATTTTCTCGGATGAATCCAGGTTCTGTTTACAGCATCACGATGGTCGCATCTGTGTTTGGCGACATCGCGGTGAACGCACATTGGAAGCGTGTATTCGTCATCGCCATACTGGCGTATCAGCCGGTGTGATGGTATGAGGTGCCATTGGTTACACGTCTCGGTCACCTCTTGTTCGCATTGACGGCACTTTGAACAGTGGACGTTACATTTCAGATGTGTTACGACCCATGGCTCTACCCTTCATTCGATCCCTGCGAAACCCTACATTTCAGCAGGAAAATGCACGACCGCATGTTGCAGGTCCTGTGCGGTCCTTTCTGGATACAGAAAATGTTCGACTGCTGCCCTGGCCAGCACATTCTCCAGATGTCAACGGTGGCCGAGCAACTGGCTCGTCACAATACGCCAGTCACTACTCTTTATGAACTGTGGTATCGTGTTGAAGCTGCATGGGCACCTGTACCTGTACACGCAATCCAAGCTCTATTTGACTCAATGCCCAGGCTTACCAAGGCCGTTATTACGGCCAGAGGAGGTTGTTCTGCGTACTGATTTCTCAGTGTCTATGCACCCAGATTGCGTGCAAATGTAATGACATGTGAGTTCTGGTATACTATATTTGTCCAATGAATACCCGTTTATCATCTGCATTTCTTCTTGGCGTAGCAATTTTAATCGCCAGTAGTGTATCTTTATGCAATAAAACGCTTTTATATGCGGAGGGTGATAAATAAAAAAGAACAATACCCACGTGACAGTGTGAAGAAGAGTATACTAAATATTAAGTGAGTATAGTAAATCATGCGACTCAAATCGATGTAATCAGGGACGGAGCAAACTATAACAATGTGCATCTCGTTGCTGGTTTCAGTTAGTCTGGAGCTGCCAGTGTCTCGAGATTAGTTGCAGCTAGTATAGAAAGCCTCGCAGGAAACCACCCGGCGAGCAGAGCCAGGCTGTTTGAGCCGTACCCCCGCGGGAGGTGCAGCCATTATCCAATTAAGTGCCCGTGGCCACCTGGAGCGCTCGGAACCGGAAACCCGGCAAATCTGCACCGAACGGCGCGAACGCAGCCGCGCACACTGTCATTTGCGGTCGGCTTTTTTAAAGTCGACAACTGTGTCGGCTGAAGATTGTGGTGCTTTGTCCGGACTGAATACCACAGGCCACCAACAGTTTCCGCTGTTTCGCTGTCTCGCACCGTTGTCGTCTTCCTTAGTAATTTCTCCGACCATCGGCACTTCCACTGTCGCTTTTGCACTGTACCGTATAAACGTCAAGGATTGGCAGAACCGTTATCGTCGCTTTTCTAGTGTACGGATTTGAAAGGTCTAAATAACGTAGTTACAGGAAGTCTCATCCTGTCGTTAACGGAGTACCGTTTCAGTTATACGTTTTGTCCACCGCACAACTTCAGAGCTCATTGCAACGCGGCTCATCGCCAACGCGGAACTTCCTGCGTCAGGCGCGTGAGAATTACGAGGGCGTGACTCCCTGGCGAACTTGGTGCCTCGTCACGTTGTCTATCAGTCGGAGGCGTACAACCGCCGGCCGTTATTCAGCTGCTCGCCAGCGACGTGAGCAACGCGGGATGATGTGGACGGTGCCCCTGCTCCATAATGCAGAGCACACCGAGCCTGCGGGAAACCTTAGACGCTTCAGAGCAAGAGGGCCGTCCCGGAGCGTGACGGCGAGTTCATTATGTCCGCCTTGTGGACGACCCCTCTCATCCCGAGTCTTTCATAGCACGGGAGAAATCGCTCTTCACAGCCATCGCAGAATACAGGCTTCTACGTGACTCGTGCTGAGGAAGACAGTCGAAGACATTGAGTGTTATTAATTCAGGATGGCCGGGCGGTTCTAGGCGCTTCAGTCTGGAACCTCGCGACCGCTACGGTCGCAGGTTCGAATCCTACCTCGTACTTGGATGTGTGTGATGTCCTTAGGTTAGTTAGGTTTAACTAGTTCTAAGTTCTAGGGGACTGATGACCTCAGATGTCACGTCCCATAGTGCTCAGAGCCATTTGAATCAATTCAGGATGGCTGAGACAGTAGCAGGAACGTTTCGTGACTTATCGTCATGATTTTTTTTTGTCAAGGTATCTTCAGAGCCACATAACGCTGATTATCAGATAATGTGGTTTACCAAATGCACAGTTCGTTTCAAAAAGTTGTAATAACAGAAGATGGGAATATTTTTCAGGGATATTTTGATACAAGAGATCCGGGGTCGTCTTGTCACTCGTTTCACAGTAACTGTCAGATACGCCCGCTAAACCCGCTAGGCAGAACAGGTAATAGGATTGTGGAAAGTATCAAAGGTTGAGGTCAGTTTCTCCTTCTAATTGTCATTTATTGTAATTCAGTAACCTTTACAACCAAAGCGACACATAGCCGGGCCTTTACCGAATGTAACTCTTTCAGGCTGAAGGCCTCCAAAGCGGAAATATTAACAAATCAACAAAAATCCAATTAAGATAGCAATAAAATAATTTTAAAAAAGCAAACATACGCAAAGTGCAATACAAATGGCTGAGAGGACAATTAAATTTCAAAATTTTAGAATATAAATAATAAATAATAATTTAATAATAAATGTTAGAATATATATTTTAGAATATATATAAAAATTTTAGAATATATTATTACCCCCCATGAACCATGGACCTTGCTGTTGGTGGGGACGCTTGCGTGCCTCAGCGATACAGATGGCCGTACCGTAGGTGCAACCACAACGGAGGGGTATCTGTTGAGAGGCCAGACAAACATGTGGTTCCTGAAGAGGGGCAGCAACCTTTTCAGTAGTTGCAGGGGCAACAGTCTGGATGATTGACTGATCTGGCCTTGTAACATTAACCAAAACGGCCTTGCTGTGCTGGTACTGCGAACGGCTGAAAGCAAGGGGAAACTACAGCCGTAATTTTTCCCGAGGACATGCAGCTTTACTATATGATTAAATGATGGCGTCCTCTTGGGTAAAATATTCCGGAGGTAAAATAGTCCCCCATTCGGATCTCCGGGAGGGGACTACTCAAGAGGACGTCGTTATCAGGAGAAAGAAAACTGGCGTTCTACGGATCGGAGCGTGGAATGTCAGATCCCTTAATCGGGCAGGTAGGTTAGAAAATTTAGAAAGGGAAATGGATAGGTTAAAGTTAGATATAGTGGGAATTAGTGAAGTTCGGTGGCAGGAGTGCGGGTTAGCTACTACAAACAGCATAGTGAACGCATTATTGTGGCCAAGATAGACACAAAGCCCATGCCTACTACAGTAGTACAAGTTTATATGCCAACTAGCTCTGCAGATGATGAAGAAATTGATGAAATGTATGACGAGATAAAAGAAATTATTCAGGTAGTGAAGGGAGACGAAAATTTAATAGTCATGGGTGACTGGAATTCGTCAGTAGGAAAAGGGAGAGAAGGAAACATAGTAGGTGAATATGGATTGGGGGGAAGAAATGAAAGAGGAAGCCGCCTTGTAGAATTTTGCACAGAGAATAATTTAATCATAGCTAACACTTGGTTCAAGAATCATAAAAGAAGGTTGTATACCTGGAAGAATCCTGGAGATACTAAATGGTATCAGATAGATTATATAATGGTAAGACAGAGATTCAGGAACCAGGTTTTAAATTGTAAGACATTTCCAGGGGCAGATGTGGATTCTGACCACAATCTCTTGGTTATGAACTGCAGATTGAAACTGAAGAAACTGCAAAAAGGTGGGAATTTAAGGAGATGGGACCTGGATAAACTGAAAGAACCAGAGGTTGTACAGAGTTTCAGGGACAGCATAAGGGAGCAATTGACAGGAAGGGGGGAAAGAAATACAGTAGAAGAAGAATGGGCAGCTCTGAGGGATGAAGTAGTGAAAGCAGCAGACGATCAAGTAGGTAAAAAGACGAGGACTAATAGAAATCCTTGGGTAACAGAAGAAATATTGAATTTAATTGATGAAAGGAGAAAATATAAAAATGCAGTAAATGAAGCAGGCAAAAAGGAATACAAACGTCTCAAAAATAAGATCGACAGGAAGTGCAAAATGGCTAATCAGGGATGGCTAGAGGACAAATGTAAGGATGTAGAGGCTTGTCTCACTAGGGGTAAGATAGATACTGCCTACAGAAAAATTAAAGAGACCTTTGGAGAGAAGAGAACCACTTGTATGAATATCAAGAGCTCAGATGGCAACCCAGTTCTAAGCAAAGAAGGGAAGGCAGAAAGGTGGAAGGAGTATATAGAGGGTTTATACAAGGGCGATGTACTTGAGGACAATATTATGGAAACGGAAGAGAATATAGATGAAGATGAAATGGGAGATACGATACTGCGTGAAGAGTTTGACAGAGCACTGAAAGACCTGAGTCGAAACAAGGCCCCAGGAGTAGACAACATTCCATTAGAACTACTGACGGCCTTGGGAGAGCCAGTCATGACAAAACTCTACCATCTGGTGAGCAAGATGTATGAGACAGGCGAAATACCCTCAGACTTCAAGAAGAATATAATAATTCCAATCCCAAAGAAAGCAGGTGTTGACAGATGTGAAAATTACCGAACTATCAGTTTAATAAGTCATGGCTGCAAAATACTAACGCGAATTCTTTACAGACGAATGGAAAAACTGGTAGAAACGGACCTCGGGGAAGATCAGTTTGGATTCCATAGAAATGTTTGAACACGTGAGGCAATACTAACCTTACGACTTATCTTAGAAGAAAGATTAAGAAAAGGCAAACCTACGTTTCTAGCATTTGTAGACTTAGAGAAAGCTTTTGACAATGTTGACTGGAATACTCTCTTTCAAATTCTGAAGGTGGCAGGGGTAAAATACAGGGAGCGAAAGGCTATTTACAATTTGTACAGAAGCCAGATGGCAGTTATAAGAGTCGAGGGGCATGAAAGGGAAGCAGTGGTTGGGAAAGGAGTGAGACAGGGTTGTAGCCTCTCCCCGATGTTATTCAATCTGTATATTGAGCAAGCAGTAAAGGAAACAAAAGAAAAATTCGGAGTAGGTATTAAAATTCATGGAGAAGAAGTAAAAACTTTGAGGTTCGCCGATGACATTGTAATTCTGTCAGAGACAGCAAAGGACTTGGAAGAGCAGTTGAACGGAATGGACAGTGTCTTGAAAGGAGGATATAAGATGAACATCAACAAAAGCAAAACGAGGATAATGGAATGTAGTCATATTAAGTCGGGTGATGCTGAGGCAATTAGATTAGGAAATGAGACACTTAAAGTAGTAAAGGAGTTTTGCTATTTAGGGAGTAAAATAACTGATGATGGTCGAAGTAGAGAGGATATAAAATGTAGATTGGCAATGGCAAGGAAATCGTTTCTGAAGAAGAGAAATTTGTTAACATCGAGTATTGATTTAAGTGTCAGGAAGTCGTTTCTGAAAGTATTTGTATGGAGTGTAGCCATGTATGGATGTGAAACATGGACGATAAATAGTTTGGACAAGAAGAGAATAGAAGCTTTCGAAATGTGGTGCTACAGAAGAATGCTGAAGATAAGGTGGGTAGATCACGTATCTAATGAGGAGGTATTGAATAGGATTTGGGAGAAGAGAAGTTTGTGGCACAACTTGACTAGAAGAAGGGATCGGTTGGTAGGACATGTTTTGAGGCATCAAGGGATCACAAATTTAGCATTGGAGGGCAGCGTGGAGGGTAAAAATCGTAGAGGGAGACCAAGAGATAAATACACTAAGCAGATTCAGAAGGAAGTAGGTTGCAGTAGGTACTGGGAGGTGAAGAAGTTAGCACAGGATAGAGTAGCATGGAGAGCTGCATCAAACCAGTCTCAGGACTGAAGACCACAACAACAACAACAACAACAACAGAATATATAACAGTAGACTTTTAAAGGCAGAAGGCCAGAATGTTTAACAACAGGAAATCTTAAAAATTAACAAGGTTAAAATGCGATTAAAGAGGCAAATCAAATAAATAAAGAAACGTATCATGGCTACGTGGAAAGCCTTAAGGCTAAGCAGATAGAACATACGTATGCAAGTTCCACTACCAAAGGCTTAAGGCCACAATTCAGTCTCAAAATTTTAAAATATATTACCATAATCTTTTAAAGGCAGAAGGTCGCAATGTTTAAGCTTGAAAGATAAATTTAAAAATTAATTTTGCAAAATTTTTAAGAAAATAAAAAATAACCATAAGCCTTGAATTTAGGGTAGCTGACAACAGATAATTAAACACCGGTGGCACTCAGAAGCCTCCATGGAGCTCGGTCTGCCCTTGTTCACTTAGGTGAGACAGGTGGTGAGCCCAGCTATACTCGATCCTTCGGAACCCAACAAGGTGACAGGCTTGGACCGACCGACACAACGACTTGCTTCCCGTCAATCAGTACATGAGAACTCAAACCGGAAAGGTTACAAACGCGATAATCCACAATGGAGTATGTATTAGCAGTCAAAATTACACAGCATGTTGGACAGAGACAACAGGTGAGGAATGGACGCTGCCTGCCAGGGCAGGTAACCGAAACACTAACGGCCACTAGGCAGAAAATTCCGCTGCTACACTTGAATTTGAAACACGGTAATATAGTTAACTTCACTCAAAAGAAAACTGCCTGAATTTACGTCAGTGTCCAGGGCAGGTAACCAGAACACTAACGGCCACAAGACAGAAAATTCCACTGGTGCACTCAAATTGTAGTCGACCAAAATAGCTAATTGCACCGCGTGGCGGATAAATTTCAGCAGTAGAAACACTCGGTATTGCTCACAGGGAAACCTCCCCAACAGCAAACCACCGAAACGAACCACCTCAACATGAATGGACATGGCTTGGGTAGTTGAAACCACTACTCAACTTTGACGTCCTGGGTCGTTGAACCACGAAGCTCGTAGCGATCGGACAGCTCCACACACGCTCCGACACTGCGCAGTGGCTGCCAGCGGCCCCAGCCGACTGCAACTGAAATACGTAACTTCCCTCGTCCGCATAACCGACCGACTCCCTCGGAATGCCGACAACATCTAAAATAGTCGTCAGTGGAAATAACACCAACTACACACACAACCTGACCAACGCTTGCACAAAAACCTGAACGATACCCAACAGTAACTAAGCACACACGAAGACAAATCGGGAGCCGACACACACACACACACACACACACACACACACACACACACACACACACACACACACACACACACACACATAGCTGACTCACGAACGATCGGCGAGCCAAAACGCGTCGTTCGGTAGGACGACCGACCGACGATCCACCAAGACCGAGGCCCGGCTCAAGTGATGCGTGGCGGCAATGATCAGGCGAGCCTTGTCGACGCAGACGTCACTGCTGCTCCAACCCGTCTGCACCAGTGCCGCATGGCAACTCCCCGACTGGCAGATCCGGACTGCGCTCCAGACGGGTTCCAACTGACTGGCAGACCAGAACTCGCGACGCAAACTCTTACGACAGACAATGACCGAGTAGTAATAGCAGTCAAGCATAGATACTACGAGAGGGGATATATCGATAAGCGCTGCTAACGCCGCTCACGGTCAGGCAGAGCAGCAACTCAGTGACAGTAGTAATTTAAATTAACGTAGTGAGGTGGAAGTATGTTAAAAACAAGGTGGCAGGAACACGAGCCACGCACGGCTCAACTGCATTTAGTTTGCCAGGGATTTTCATAAATTCCTTTCCTCCCGATTCAGCACAGAACTCCCTCATTCCTTACTTTATCAGTCCATCTAATGTTCAACATTCTTCTGTAGCACATATCAGATGCTTCGACTTTCTTCCTTTCCAATCTTCCCACTGTCTATGATTCACTACCGTGCGATGCTGTGCCCCAAACGTACACTCTCAGAAGTTTCTTCCTCAAAATAAGGCTCGTGTTTGATACCAGTAGCTTTCTCTCCGCCAGAAATGCCCTATTTACCTGTGCTAGTCCGCCTTTTATGTCATCCTTGCTTCATCCGTCACGGGTTATTTTACTTGCAAGGTACCAGAATTCCTTAATTTCGTCTACTTCGTGATCATCAATGTTGATGTTAAGTTTGTCGGTTATCTCGTTTCTGCTGTCCTCATTACTTTTGTCTTTTTCCAGTTTGCCTTTAATCCATATTCTGTTCTCATTAGACTGTTCATTTCATTGAAGAGATTCTGTAATTCTTATTTTAAGCTGAGGATAGAAGTGTCATCAGCGAATCTTATCATTGCTATCCTTTCACTCAAAATTTTAATCCCATCCTCGAACCTTTCTTTCTTATCATCATCATTACTTTTTGGATGTATGTATTAAACAGCAGTGGCAAAAGACTGAATCCATGTCTTAAACCTGTTTAATCCGAGCACTTCATTCTTGGTGTTCCAATTTTGTTGTTCCCTTTTGCTTCACGTACACATTACATACTACCCGCCTTTATCTACAGCTTACATATATTTTTCTCAGAATTTCGAACATCTTGCTGTTTTTGTCTTTATCGAACGCTTTTTCTAGGTTGAAAATCCCTACGAACATGTCTTGATTTTACTTAAGCCTTGCCGGCCGAAGTGGCCGTGCGGTTCTAGGCGCTGCAGTCTGGAACCGCGAGACCACTACGGTCGCAGGTTCGAATCCTGCCTCGGGCATGGATGTGTGTGATGTCCTTAGGTTAGTTAGGTTTAACTAGTTCTAAGTTCTAGGGGACTAATGACCTCAGAAGTTGAGTCCCATAGTGCTCAGAGCCATTTGAACCATTTTTTGAACTTAAGCCTTGCTTCCATTACTAAGCGTAAATTCAGAACTGCCCCTATCATGTCTTTGTCTTTCCGAAAACCAAACTGATCCTCTAACAGGCACTCAGTTTTCTACTCCATTCTTTTGTACGTTTTTCATGTTAGCAACTCGTATGCACGGACTGTTAAAATGATTGCACGGTAGTTCTCGCACTTATCTGCCCTTGATGCCTTTGGGATTCTGCAGATGACATTTTTCCGAAAGTTTGATGGTATGTCTCCAGTCTCATAAATTCTACACACTAACATTAATAGCCGTTTGGTTGCCACTTCTACAAAATATTTTAATAATTCCGAAGGAATGTTATCAATTCCTTCTGCCTCGTTTGACATCAAGTCTTCCAAACCACTGTTACATTCTGTCTCTGATACTGGATGTCTTTTATATCGACTCCATTTTCTATTTCTGTCACGTCATCAGTCACATCCTCTCCATCATAGACGCTTCAGTGTGCTCTTCCCATTTATCTGCTCTCTTCTCCGCGCTTAACAGTAGAGTTCCCATTCTACTATTAATGTTGCTGCCCTATTTCTTAATTTTACTGAAGACTGATTTTATTTTTTGTATACTGAATCATTCCTTCCGAAGCCCATTTCTCTTTCGATTTCTTCACATATTTGGCTGCTGCCATTTTGCCTTGGCTTTCCTGCCATTCCTGTTTATTTCATTCTTAAGTGACTTGCTATATTGCCATATTCCTCTATTACTGTTAAAATATTTGTACTTCCATCTTACGTCCATCAAATGAAGTATTTCTTCTTTTACCCAAGGTTTCTTGGCTGTTAGCTTCCTGATACTTACGTTTGTCTGTCCAACTTCTGTGACTGCCCCTTTCAGTGATTTCCTTTCGTTATTAACTGAACTTCCTACTGTGGTATTTATTATCGCAGTCTTCACAGCCTCACAACCTTAAAAAAAACTGCAAACGCGTCTCATCACTCCTCAGTACTTCAGTAACTCAGTTGTTTCCATACTGCTCCTTCTGGACGATTCTCTTTATCATTACTAAATTGTGGTCTGTGTCTATATCTACACTCGCATTCGGGAGGACGGCGGTTCAATCCCGCTTCCGACCAACAGAATTAGGTTTTCCGTGATCTCACTAAATCGCTCCAGGCAAATGCCGGGCTGGTTCCTTGGAAAGGGCATAGCCATTTTCCTCCCCATCCTTTACACAATCCGAGATTGTGCTCCGTCTCTAATAATTTCGATGTTGACGGGACATTAAACTCAATCTCCCTTCCTCCCTTTCTTCTATATCTGCTCCTGGGTACGTCTTACAGTCCTGAATCGGATTTCGGAATCTCTGTATGATCATGATGTATTTCAGCTGGAATCATTCTGCGCCTCCCTGCTTTGTCTAAGTACATACCTCCTCTTATGATTCTTGAGCAGTGTATTCGCTTTTACCAGCTGCAATAAACTGCGGAATTCAGTTAGTCTTTCTCTTCTCTCATTGCTGCTACCAAGCCCATATTGTAGCGTAACTCTTCTGTTCCTTCCCTACTGCCGCGTTCCAGTCCCCCATGATTATTAGAAGATTTTTTCTCACTTTACATAAGGAATTACGCTGATATATACCCTTATATTTACATCTTCTTCTTGGGCCACCATTACGCAGACTTCGATATAGTTGGCGATGGTTTGCTGTCGATTCCGATGAGAATAATGCCATCACCAAACTGTTCACTGTATCTCACACTGTGGGCCACCTTCATATTTATAACGAATGCTACTCACACTACATCATTTTCTACCGCTGTTGATATTACTCTGTACTCATCTGACCAGAAATCGTTGTCTGCTTTCCATTCCATTTCATTGACCCCCCCCCCCCTACATCTACATTTCAGAGTTTATAACTTCCCTACCACGTTCGACTTCTGACATTCCATGCCCCGACAAGTAGAACGTTATCCTTTCGTTGGTTATTTAATCTTTTTCTCCTGGTCACCTCCATCTTGATAGTCCCCTCTAGGAGATCCGAATGGGGGACTATTTCGGAATCTTTTTCCAACGTGGAAAACGTCATGATACTTTTTCAATTAAGGCCACATCTCCTGTGGATACACATTATGTGTCTTTAACGCAGTGGTTACCATTGCCTTCTGCATCCTCATGCCATTGATCATTGTTGATTCTTCCACCTTTAGGGGTTGTTTACTAAACCAAGGGCAAGAGAATGCCTTGAACCTCTGTCCATTCCTACGCCCTCTTTGACAAGGTTCAAAAATGGCTCTGAGCACTATGGGACTTAACTTGTGAGGTCATCAGTCCCCTAGAACTACTTAAACCTAACTAACCTAAGGACATCACACACATCCATGCCCGAGGCAGGATTCGAACCTGCGACCGTAGCGTTCGCGCGGTTCCAGACTGTAGCGCCTAGAACCGCTCGGCCACCCTGGCCGGATCTTTTACAAGGCCTTTGGCAGAACGAGTGTGACTCCTGCCACTGGTAGTCTTCGGCAGTCATTACTATTTTTTTTATTCAAAATTTAAATAGTGGCTGTGATCGAAAGCAGGCGCAAGAGGTTCTTTTTCTCGACCTGTTTGTTTATCGTCTTTCTTCTACAGTTCTATAGGGAGAGCAGTTCTGTACGGATGTTGCTTGACCTTTGTCAGAGCCTTTCGTTTAAAATTTGGCTTAGTTCTTTATTACGGAAAGTGGTCAGCCTCTTACCAAACGCGTCTTTTTTGTCGCATTACCATTTTTTATGCTTTACTGTTTATTTTTTCTTTTTTTATTAATAGGAAGTAGAGCAGTCAGCTCCAGGCCGCTGGAGGCAGGTTGAGCAGGGGTCGAAACCCGAGGCCTGGTCACGATGCCTCCCCCTTCCCGTACCTGAACCGCTCCCCTACAGCTTTCTTTCCTTTGTGGATCAGGAAAGTCGTTAATAAATTCTTTATTCTTACAATGGTGCCATTCTCGGGGTAAAGAAAGTAACGAACAATAAAAAAAATTAAAGCATAAGTAAACGTCAAAACCGTCTTTTAGCGGAACCAACTTTAGATACTACACCCATTGCTACCATTAATCAACATGTCTATGGATCCTTCTAATCCATTATTCGGGCCGGGAACATCTTGACGAAGGAAGGGTTCATATGATTCGTATGTGTCGTAAAATTAACACGCACGTAAGGTTGACTTCTCATAACCAGCACACCGCAGCTGTGGGGTGAGGGGGGGGGGGGGGGGGCCGAGAAGACACTACCCAGATAACTAGCAAAGTATTGGCGGTAGCTCAGGTGGCGTCGTAGACAAGTGAATCGTTCCAATAGGAAGGTCCAAAAATCGAGAAAGTGTTTGTCGTTATCATGGTAAAGATATAGTATGGCCAAGCCCTTGAGCCATATCACTACATTTATCTTAGTATGTGGATAAAACGTCATATCTGGGATGAGATGTCGGAGTCACTGTTGCAGGGGTCATTCGCTGTCTTGACAACCTCCACACCTCCATTGTAGACCAGAATTCCAGAGGTGTTCGTCTATATCAGGTAAATAGGGAGATAATGCAAAATCGGCTATTCATATGGAATTCAGCCTCTGGCAATTCGTATTTTTTTGGTTGACCACCTAATACCATGCCGCTCTGGCATCGAAATCGAGAACAGCGCCATGTATTGAACGGGAGACCACTGGCCAAATAACCGAGAGCAGACGGTTTACAGTCGGATTTTGGAGATGGCCTCGCATCATATGGCAGTAAACATCATGGGCCATCTGCTGTCGTTCACTTGACAGCGCAGCATCAACATAAATGTAGTCCCCAAAAACTCCTATAGGTAAGATAGTGTTGGTGAAATATGCGTTAGCCGGCCGCGGTGGACGAGCGGTTCTAGGCGCTTCACTCCGGAACCGCGTGACTGCTACGGTTGCAGGTTCGAATCCTGCCTCGGTCATGGATGTGTGTGACGTCCTTAGGTCAGTTAGGTTTAAGTAGTTCTAAGTTCTAGCGGACTGATGGCAGCAGATGTTAAGTCCCATTGTGCTCAGAGCCATTTGAACCATTTGAAATATGTGTTACTGCAATAGCTGATTTGTGAGAGACAGGGGCCAATTCTTGAATCAAAGTTCCTATGAAACCGCAATGGTGGTGGTTCCACGTCTTCATCATCGTGATAACATATGAAGCAGCTGCCTTAACCCACACATTGATCCTTCTGATTTGGTTGGTTGGTTTTGGGGAAGGAGACCAGACAGCGAGGTCATCGGTCTCATCGGAGTAGGGGAGGATGGGGAAGGAAGTCGGCCGTGCCCTTTCAAAGGAACCATCCCGGCATTTGCCTGGAGCGATTTAGGGAAATCACGGAAAACCTAAATCAGGATGGCCGGACGCGGGATTGAACCGTCGTCCTCCCGAATGCGAGTCCAGTGTCTAACCACTGCGCCACCTCGCTCGGTCAGATCCTTCTGAGACCGCCCTTTCATGTAGGGAGGGTTCGCATGTCGTACTGGTTTTAATGATCGTCCCACACTGGCAAAGTAACAAAAAACTGTTTCTAGACTGCGTGCAATCGTCTTTGGCATCGTGAGGACCGTGACCAGATGAGGTATCCTGGATGCCAGATAGATGTTGACATAAGCCACCCACTTTACCATGTTTAAAGACTGCAGAAAGCTGCTACAGACATCAGTAGTGTAGGAGGAGAGTATAGGTAAGGTGTTCCATTCATCGACTCTCATGCCTCAAGATAACCGCAAAACATTTGATAATGTCCTGGGGCAGGTATGGTTTCAAGCTCCCTTCTGGGAAGGCGCTGCCGATGACCATCGCTCCAGGGTTCTCTAAGTTCAAGTGGCTTCCGGCTATGATATTGTATTGGGCAATCCACTCCAGTGATTTTTGAACTTCGTGTGGCGAACGCAATTAAAACACGAGATCGCCTGCATACGCTCGACAGACAAAGGAATGGTCTTTCAACGTAAATCTCTGCAGCCAGCATTGTTGTCCATGTAACAGTGGCCCAATGCAATGGTATTCATAATAATAGCCAGTGGGCAACGTTGCCTCAGAAGATGTGGGTCAGAGTTTGTGCTGGACTGTGGGAAGGTCAATTGCTGCAGCACCTTCTCAAGGTAAACGCGGCATACCCTATCACAAGCATGGCAAAGCCCACTGACACTAAGTTTCGACACGCCTCTGCTATTGCAATGACATCAGTTTAATCACTAAGCGCCGTCAGTACGTTACTGTTACCACCAAGACATGTCTGGTCTCTAGAGACGATGGGCAGCCGGAATTCTCGTAAGCATCTTGAAATCGCTGTTGAGTAGCGTAAGAGGCTGGTAATAGTCAACTCCCCTTCTGGCAGATGGTTTGGGGTCCGATATAAGGATGCCATCGACAAGGTAGGTGGCATCTGGACTGCAGGGTCCATCAATTCTTGGTACGTCGTACCGCATTGGGTCATCATAACATCATGGAAAATACGATAGAACTCTTTCAGGAGACCATCTAGGCTCAGCGATTTGTTGGTCACCTCTTTGCTGAGAGAATCGGTGACGTCCTCCACCATTATAGGGTCAATGAGGGTCGCTGCAACGACCCATCGACGGTCCGAAGTAGCAAGTGGAGGACTTCATCCGTCGTCGTAGCATCCTGCTCTTTTGCGGCATAGAACCGCCGGTAATGATCTAAGAAGGCGTCGGAAATATCCTTTTGGGCCGTCAGGCTCCGGGCGTCCAGCATATCCAGCACCCATCAGGGGGACCAACGCTCTTCAACATCTGTGACGTTTGCGGATAATGTGATGCATGGCCAGTGGTTCACTCCTGATCCAGTCTTGACTACGTGCGCGCACAAGCGTGCCTTTGAGATCGTGTCCTCACCATCGTCGGACACTTGTGATGCGATCATCCCTCGGAATTAATGGGGGCGCTTAAGGTTGCATCTCTGATAGGGTCACGTCCTTCATCCACAAGCGTGGTACTGTGTGAGGGCTCCTTCGAATCTCGTGCTGATCGAAACCGGTCAGGGGAACCGACTTTCCTGTCTTCCTGTTGGGGATGGTCGACACCATCGAGGTCTTCGTCTACTGTTGAAATCATCCTGCAGGTATTAGATAGAGTCAGTCGACGTTCCTTCCATCGCTTTGGGGCCCATTGTTTTTCGACATAAGTGCCGGTATCCGACAACGACAGGGGGTCATTGCCATCAGGAACAAAAACGTCGGTTCTCACCATTAAATCTGCAGTGGCCAACCTCTCCTGCAGGGACTTTCCCTCTTCACACTGTAAAGCAAAAAAGTAACGGATTGCTCTGACAGTTCAGAATGTCCGTCTGTAGTGCCTTGGCGCTACATCATAGGCTGCTGAGCGTCGACTGAAGGCGACGCTTCTGTCAACAGTCGATGATCAGTTGGAACAGTCTGAAGGCCCCCCACGTATATCAATGGGAGCGCCGTTAGGTCGGGTGACATTTTCTCCTCCCCCTTCGGCAGTTGTGTGATACGGCGTTGCATACAGCTTGATCTGAGATGTCCCTCTTGCCCGCATCCCGAACAGGTCTTTGGCTGGCCATCGTAAACTACGGTGGCACGGCATCCGCCGATGTTCAGATAGGACGGGAGATGATTAGTAAGGTCTATGGGTACCTGACGCACCCCATTCAGTACTGGATACATGGTAAAGTGTGCCCATTTTTCCGCTGTATGGGTTATCACAGTGGCATACGGTCTCAATGCTGTGATCACCATCTCTGCCGGCGTCTCACACGGCAACTCAAAGCACCGACCGTCCTCTGGCCGAGACATGCAAGTTCCACTTTCACATGGCCAATGCGTCCATCCGAATGTCAGAACTGAAGGTCACTCATCCTTTTCAGAATCCTTTCACAAGCTGCGTCATCCACCAGTTACATGTAGACCACACTGTTCACGATGGAGAGGTGAATCCGCATCGTGATTATCGGCGTGGACTTCATCTTGTAAAAACTGTTCAATTTCTAATGCTTTCGGTCATTGGCAACTTTCGTTGTGAATATGTCATGGTGAATCAGAGGAAGTCAGCTGCACAGAGCCGGCTGTAAACCACAACACCGCGCGCACGCTGACACGGCATGGACGTAAACAGGACTTCCAAGCCACTGCCCTGCTGAAGACAAACTACCACAGAAGGTGGTCAGTCCTCTGACCAAACGCGTCGAGCTACCACGCCAGACCTTGATACTGAACAACGAATGCTAGCAGGTCACAGATTTGTTTGACCCGTGGGAGAGATTGACGGTGATGCCGTAAAACCTATACTGGCAGACGCTTGAATATAGGCTTCATTTATCGCGCGAAAGACTATTTGCAAAGTTTCAAAAGCCAACATTAATTGAGGAATCTAGGAGCAAACTACAAGCCCAAACATATCGACCCCATAGGGACCATGAAGACAATTAGACAGTAATTGCAGTATGTACAGATGCCATAAGTTTTGTTCTTTCGAGCCCGCAATGCAAAATATGTCTTCTGATGACATGATTATTACGAATATCAGCCAGCTACACTGCTCTTGAAATGGTTTTTATTTTATAAATTATTCACGATGAGCCCATTTCGGCATATATCCATCATTTAATTTTTCATTAAGTTGCCGCAGTGTTTTGTTATCTCAATAGGTACTGTAGCTTTTCCTGATTTTTAGCTCTCTTTCTGTTACGTTCGCTAGTTTGATAGTAATTTCATTTGTTGTTCTGTAGGTTAGTTTGCTAAGTCTAGTGCTACTTTTCAGATGCTATTAATTGTTTTTTTACAGTACTGTGCAACCTAGGTTCGATAGTATACTTTAATCCTTTATATAACAGTTTTTGCCCTTGGTCATTTAAAGTCATTTCAGTTATGTAAATGGGTTTTTATTAAAACTGAAAGGAGATATTATGTTGTTAGTTTTGGTAATGGAGTATAGTTTTTCCATGAGGCGTTTGATTTTATTTTTGGGTGTAGATCTGATCTGGGTGCTGATGTTATGCACATAGGTATTTCTAAAATGCGACAGGGTGCCAAAAGTTAATGGAGTAATATTATTACTTAATTTTAGGTGAGCCACAAACATATCTTGATTTAGGAGTTCCTTGTAAGATAATTTATTGTCAATTTCTTGTTGCACCCATAATTTTGCTCCATATTGTCCAATGTGAAATGGCAGCGTTGGTTCTGCTGAAATCTTGATTTTGACGTAGGACAGGAGTAATGTTTTCTTTAGTCAAACTGTAACCTCCCCCTCACTTATCGACCTTAATGACAGTGAAAATTAAACCGCGTGTACCTAATGGAAATTTGGGAAAAGCGATCGTCACCGAAGTTAATCTGTCGGTAAAGAGGGAGGAAAGGGTTACATCTAAATGAAAGGAAAAATGCAAATGAAACTGGTGGAAGTTAATTTTGAAAAAGGTTAAAGTTAATAAAGAAAGTAAATGTGCGGTCGTTACATTACCAATTAATTGGCGTTAATTAGATATTTGAGATTTGGGGAAAATTACGGTCGCCAGTCCTGTGGACAACTACTATAATAACTGAAAAGAAAGATTATTGCACATATAATTAGCACTAAAAGTGTGGCAACTGAAGGTTGACACGTGTTGTGTGAAAACTGAATGTTTGTCAGAAGTAATACATTTCGCTACACTCTGACTTAATTTAGCAAAAGAATTAATAAAACCGGAAAATTGAAAGTTAATTTAGTGACTGAAATTAATAGTGAACTTTGTTTCTGAAGCACTACGAAATTCAATAAAATAAGGTTAGTCTTGGGCTACCTCAACAATCATTTAAAAAGCTACTTGAACCTATGCAATTTAGAAATAAGAGATTTAACTTTGAACCTGAATTAAATGATTCCTAACAATTAACAATGGCAAAATTTAGTACGTACCAAGCTGAGCTGGCGTCACAGGTAAGCTAAAACATGGTAACAAAACTTGCACTCTTAATTTGAGCTTGTGTAATCTAAACATTGTAGCCAACTATGAATACTTTAACTGAACTTTGAAATTAAAGCAGTGAAATAGAATGATATTACTTTAATGCAGGCGTTTGAATTTCAACGACACTTGGGTTCATTCTGGAAAAGGAAGGGACCTTGCTTGGTAATGCAATTGGGACAATGAACAACAAATGTTCATGCTAAGTTGCTGTAATTTTAGTTATGCAAAAGGAACAGTTTGAAAAGCTGAGGTCTGCCATACAGTTCTAAAACTTTACGTGCTTCCAGTCTTCCTTGTTGGTTGATTGAAGGTTTGAAGCCGTCGATCGAGGAGGTGGCGACAGTCACTCATTGTCGGCCGTCGCTGTTGCAGAAGCTGGATGTTGGCGCGCCTCCTTCTCGACACGGTCACCAGGCGAAACGGGCTCTTGATGTGCGCCAGCTAATGCTTCCCGTCCGCGACACCGTGTCAGAAACTATCATAGCAAGTCGAGCGCAATTACATGCTGCCAAACCCCGAAAGCGCGGCAACTCGCGGGAGCGTCACACAACACACCTGTTCCAACGCCCTACTCCAGCTAAAGTCCCTCTGCCCGCGCTCCATGCGGCAGAGTTAACACTACCAAAGATCCTAAACACTTTGGTTCTCCACACGACCTATCGATGTAATCGTTCGATAGCATAGCTTTCCCTAGGACAGACCCAGCGTAAAAATACAAAATAATGTTTACAAAACAAACCAATCAATTATACATCGACATAAATGCATATATATATATATATATATATATATATATATATATATATATATATATATATATATACGAGGGTGGTTCAGAAAGTAACCTCCGATTGGTCACAGTGCGGGTTGTGGGGGGAGTAGCGACGCCATCTGTGCGTTCACGCACTCAACAGGTCAGTCGGCATCAAGCCGTGGTCGAGTGAACGTCGTACCTACGCTAGTTTAGTTTTTGTGGCAGTTTGAAATGTGTGCTGCAATAGAAAACCCCGCCAAATGTGAAGTGCGTGCTGTCATAAGGTTTTTTACAGCCAAAGGATATTCTGCAGCAGCTATTCATCGTGAGCTTTGTGCCATGTACGGACCAAGAGTTATGAGTGAAGGAGTTGTCCGTGAATGGGTACGTTTATTTAAAAGTGGACGAGAAAACGTTCATGATGAAGAGAGGAGTGGTAGAGCATCATTGGTGACTGACGAACTCGTTCAGACAGTTGATGCAAAAGTTCGTGAAAATCGACGTTTCTCAATGTCGGAGTTGTCTACTGGTTTTCCACAGATTTCTAAGACTCTCTTGTACGAGACAGTGACAGCAAGATTGGGTTACCGTAAGTTCTGTGCACGATGGGTGCCCAAAATTCTTACCGACCACCACAAAACTCAAAGAATGGCCTCTGCATTAGACTTTCTGTCACGTTATGAGGACGAAGGAGAACCATTGTTAAACAGAATCGTGACCGGTGACGAAACCTGGATTAAGTACATGAACCCTGAGACAAAAGAACAATCAAAGATGTGGGCACATTCAAATTCGCCTACCAAACCAAGAAAAGCCTCGCAAGATTTTTCTGCCAGAAAACTGATGGCAACGGTGTTTTGGGATGCCAAAGGGGTGTTGTTGGTTGAATTCATGGAACGTGGTACGACCATTAATCAAGACGTGTACTGTGAAACAATAAAAAAGTTACGACGGGCTATACAGAACAAACGGCGTGGTATGCTGACTTCCGGTATCGTTTTTTTGCACGATAACGCCCGTCCTCACTCTGCTCGCAGAACAACGGCCCTTCTTGAGTCCTTCAAGTGGGACGTTATCAACCATCCACCTTACAGCCCAGACCTGGCGCCAAGTGATTATCACCTCTTCATGCATTTGAAGAAATGGCTCGGGTCACAGCGGTTTGATGACGACGAAGAGCTCAAAGATGCGGTCACAGGCTGGCTCCAGGCACAAGCGGGTGATTTTTATGCAGAAGGAATTTCAAAGCTTGTGAAGAGATACGATAAGTGCCTCAATCGCTATGGAGACTATGTAGAAAAATAGTGCAAAGATGTAGTTGTAAGAATTTATAGTACAATAGATGGAAATAGGAGGATATGCATTTCCGGCGTTACAAAACCTATTGAAATTCACACTTTCGATGAGTTTTGCCATTTTTATTCTTAATCTCACGTATTTCAGAAAGTTACCCATATCCGTGTATGACATTAAACTCTATAACTTTCGTTCTTTGGGGCCCGCAGTGCACAATATGTCTTCTTATGACTTGCTTATGAAGAACATCAGCCAGCTACATTGCACTTAAAATGGTTTTTATTTTTCAATCATTCACGATGAGCCCATTTCGGCATACTGCCATTATCAGGTGCGTTGGTCTTAATATGGTGGTCTGTATCTGTGATCAGAAAAGTCATAATACGTCATTAGGTGTTTTTACCTTACATGTAACGTCGTTGCTGCTATGTCCTGTCTTTTTCCCTTTTAGTTTCTACTTAGATACACTGGAGACATATCTGACTTTAGTTAGTTTTTACGTATGCTATTTTTTTCTTGACAATTCGGATGACAGTGGATGTGATATTACATGTTTACATAGTTACCATTATAAATAAGCGATGTGTGGAAAGTCGTTTGTTTCTTATTACTTTTATAGATTTGGTTCTAATTATGTTTGTGTCTGCTATCAAAATAGCGAACGCAACAGTAAGAGAGCTCAAAATCAGGAAAAGTACAATACCTATTCAGATAACAAAACACTACTGCAAATTATATGAAAGATTAACGAATAACAACACCCTAACAGTTAAATCAGATAAAGGGAATACTCTAGTTATCATAAACAGAAACGACTACATGCAAAAAATTAGAAATTTCTTTGGTAGAAATGGTATCACACAAATCAATAGAGACCCCACAAATAAATCTGTAGCCCAAACCAAGAAAACCATAAAAGCATGCCGTACAGTATTTACTGAATATGAACAAAGGAAATGTATATCCATGAACCCTAGAACACCAAAGCTCCGTGGACACCCTATGATATGCAAACAGTTCGCTTCTATACGTCCTGTAGTAGACAGTGTTAACAGCACCACATACTACATAAGCAGGAAATTAAAACAATCTCCCAAATAAATTTTACACATACAACAAAAAATATACACTAATGAATTCTAGAACATTAGCTGAAACATCAAAGACATAAAAATGCCCCAAATGCAAGATCTGTATCTTTCGACATTACTAACCTGTACACGATCATCCCAGTCCAGGAAAAAATAGACGTCATACAACAAATCTTACTCCAATGCAGAAAAATCTCAATACAAGGCACTACAGAAATTTTAGAACCAACAAAACTTGTCTTAAACCACAATTATTTCGAGTTTGATAATAAAATATGTACACAAAAATATGGAGTTGCGATAGGATGTAGCACTGCTGGAACCGTAGCTTACATTCCTTAACAGCTTGAAAGAAAAATTCTTCGAAATAAAAAAACGCAGCTAATCATATACTACAAAGATATGTAGACGACTCTTTAACGCTTATAGTAGGTAATCTTATGACGTAGACGAAATACATAAAGCAGTGAATCAATTGCACCCCAAAATGAAATTTATCATAGGACGCGCAACTAACAGAACAATTAAATTTCTCGACCTAACTATTAAGAACACTATAACAAACATTGCTTCGATACTTACAGAAAGCGTATCACAACAGACTATTATCAATGCACAATCATGTCGTACGCAAGCCCACAAACTCTCATTCTTCCACAGAACGTTTAACAGATTAATAACTTTGCCACTAGAAGAAGCAATTCAGAAGGAAATAAAAATTTTAGAATACATGGCCACAAAATTGTAACTCAATTATACTACGGTAAAACACAACCAGAAAGGTGCAAGATAAGTGAAGAAATAACACTAAACATAAAGACAACGAAAAAGAAGAAAACAACATACGTAACCACAACTTATATGGGAAACATCTCAAACAAAATTAACAAATCATGCAAGAAGACCGTCATATCAAAACACACACAGCCTCAAACACAAAATCCACAAAGGCAGCTCGAAAATTCCCATACTCAACAACTCTGGCGTTTACAACATTTCATGTAACCCATGCCATAAATTCTACGTAGGAAAAACCGGTAGAAACTTCAATTAGGTTTAAAGAGCATACCAGAGAAAGTGAAGACAACCCATCCACATTTTTTCAACATCTACAAACAGAAAAACACGACGTAAAACCCATGAACGAAGCAGTAGAAGTCCTCTAGGTTACGCAAAAGGGAGCACTCATCGACATTCTTGAGGAAACAGAGATATATTCACATGCATACAGCAACTCCACGAATTTATTGAATGAACAAACAGACATAAAGCACAAAAAGTACAAAGACAACTTAATTCACATTCTAAATCAAGAAAACAAGTTAATAAATATCACAAATCCAAAGTAACAGCGATAACAACATGAAAAGTATAACACCAAGAGTGTATCATAAATCGTTGATAGTAACAATTATTTAGAAAAAATAAAAATTTAACATAAAGATCATAAAGAAAACTGAAACAAATTCCAGACAAAACCAAATTAAAAACAAACCTATAAAAATAATAAAAAACAACTGAATTTCCACGCATTACTTATTTATAATGTTAACTATTTAATCATGTAATATCACTGATCAAGTGTCATCCAAGCTATAAAGAGAAAAATAGCATACATAAAAACCAACTAAAGTCAGACATACGTCTCCATCGTACATCTAAAGAGAAGCTAATAATTCTAAAAAAGGACAGCACATGGCATAAAACACATAACGATGTATTATAACTTTCCTGATCATAGTTACAGATCATTATATTAAGGCCATTGCTTACTTATGTATTTACAGATCGCCTGCTGATAGCAGTATGTGGAAATGGACGCATCGTGAATGATTTATAAAATTAATCATTTAAAGAACAGTGTAGCTGGCTGATATTCATAATAACGTACGGAGGCATTTCTTCACGGACTGCATACCGGCATGGAACGGGAGGAAGCCCCAACAAGCGCTCTGCCAAGCGCTTGACAGCGGCTTGCAGAATATAGATGTAGTTGTACGGGTACACTGAGACGTAGATGTTAAAAAATAATTCCTCAGTTGCCTTGACGAGACTGAATGTACCGCATTTCACTTCCCCCAACAAATATAAGATGCTCGTGCAGTGTAAACACTTCAAAGTGACACATTATGCACGCTGAGTTGACTGAACTTCAGTCGCCATTCATTAGCACCACCACATTAGCAGTTTATGTTTAAAGGAGTAAATTCTAGCATAGGAAAATGGGACTGGTTTATTGTGGCTGTCAGCATATTATCATTTATCCGGAATTATTCAATAAAACATTACTTGCAACTTAGGACTCGCTGATGCATTTCCTTAAGTATATGCAGGCATGATTGTTCTCCGTGTTGAAGTGGGGCTCACTGAAAACAGGCTCTGTTAACAACACACACGCCTTCGCTTTTGTATGCATTTATGTGTCCATTGTAGCCTTAAACAACGTCCGCTCAGGGTCACAGGTTTTCTTATGGAATTCACATGCGGCGCTTTCTGTGCAGATGGAGTAGTTGCACGCCCTTATATGACAGTAACAGCAGTCTGCACGTCAAATAGAGCGGGTAATGCGCTACCAGATATTTATTAACAATTCCTCCGTAATGCCATTTTGTTTCATTGTGTTTGAAAATGATTTATCTGAGTTCACAAGAGTATATTTTCTTCACGAATGATAGAAACTGGGGGTGAGTTTTAACTTATACATCGAAAGTAAAGGTTACCTTGTCGCCACTTGTTAGTTGCCAGTTTACAGGTATGTTGTCTGTAGGGGTCAACCTGGTGCGACCAGTTCGCTCACTTACAAGAATCACGCACAGATTCAGCTCATTCCAAAATTGCGGGAACATGCAGAATCTTTCAGTTTCTTACAACAGGACGGAGCACCACCGCACTGGCATCAGTATGAAGAAGCATTTCCTAACAACGAAATAACAAAATAGCTCCAGTTGGTGTTTTTTACGAGCTATCTAAAGTTTTTGAGTGTGTGAACCACAATATTGTCATAGATAGGCTGAGGCTCTATTGCGTTCACAGTATAGCCAATCATTGGATAACATCATATCTCACCAAAAGAATTAAGAAAATTGCACTTAGTAATTCGATCATTGTAGTACGCGGACATTATTCTGCCTGGGGAGAAATCGTGTATAGGCAAGGCTCAGTCTTAGGTCCAGTATTGTTCCTCATATATGTAAATGATCATCCATACATTAAGCGCAATTAGTTCTTTTTTCTGATGACACTAGTACTGTAATTAGGCCTAGAATACCCACAGGAACAGAAAAATGGTGAACAATGTTTGTTAAAAGCGTCATTGACTGGTTGTCTGCGAATGGTCTCACCCTCAGTTTTAAAAAAGGGCAACATATTGAGTTCTGCAAACACCAGTGATAAGTGTAACACATCGAGGGGAAATAATTAACACGATGTAAACTTCAAAATTCTTAGGTGTCCAAACTGATGAAAATTTAAGAAGGAGAAAGTAATCGTACATTTTGGAATTCCTAAAGTGACTTAGGCCAGCTACATTTGCACTTACAAGCATTGCAAATTTTATGGAGAGACAAATCAGTAAATTGATACATTTTGCACATTTTCATTCAATAATGTCATATGGAATAATGTTATGGGGTAATTCATCTTTAAAAAGGAAACTCTTCCCTGCTCAAAAACTTACTTGAAGAATAATGTGTGATGCTCACCCAGTACCATCTTGTAGGATTTAGGCATGTTGACTATTACTTCACACTATGTATACTCCCTCATTAAGTTTGTTGTGAATGATCTACACTGCATTTCAAAAGGAGCGATGATGTACAAAATTGTAATACCAGAAGAATAAATGAAATTTATTTCGCCAATTAAAGGTTGTCATAAGCACAAAAGGCGGCACAATGCTACAACTAAAACTTTTCATCATTTATCTAGTGGTATAAAATGCCTGAGAGACAGCAAGTGAAATTTGAAAATTAACTGAAAAAGATTCGCCTTGGCAATTGCTTTTATTCCGTAGAAGAATATTCCGAAAAGTAGCAACATGCAGAACTGGTGGAGCATCAGTGTGCCAGTTCGAGTCTAAAAAAACAAAGGAGTCGTATGAGACTGTGGAAACATCTCATACCCTTATCTGAGAAAGAGTCCTTAAAGACCACCTCGCTCAACTTATTTCATTAACAGAAAATCAGTTTGGTTTCACAGCAGAAAAGAGAGCCCCAGGTGCTATTCATGCAATAAGACTACCGAGTGAAAAATCTCGAAAGAACAACAAAAATCTTTTGTTGGTTTTTATATACTAGAAACGGCTTTTGACCGAGCATCAAGAGTAATAATACGGTGCGCTTGATACCCAGGAGAGCTTTACTCGACTTATCATGTCCAAACTTGCGTCAAAAGTACTGCAGGAATATCAAGAGGTTTGAAATTTTCGTAGTGTCCATCAGGAAAGTCCCTTATTCTTTAGTGTCGTAATGCATTATTCAGCTGGAAAGATTCAGAAACAAATACCCTGGATTCTGTTGTATAGTGACAATATAGCCATTATATCTGATAACTACAGTGAGGAAAGCCACCTGAAACAGATGGATTGCGCATCAGTAGCACAAAGACCGAGTTCATGGTGTGCAACTTTCATCGGGTAAAAATTTTAATTATCCTGGATCACTAATATCAGAGGACGGAGCAACTGAAGCAGACGCAGCTTACAGAATAACGTATGATCTGGAACAAGTGGCGTATGCTTTCGAGGACTTGCGCGATGCGAAAATGCCTATGTAAGGCAAAAGCAAAATTTGTGTTTGAAATGGTTCAAATGGCTCTAAGCACAATGGGACTTAACATCTGAGGTCGTCAATACCCTAGACTTAGAACTACTTAAACCTAACTAACCTAAGGATATCACACACATGCATTGCCCGAGGCAGGATTCGAACCTGCGACCGTCGCAGTAGCGCGATTCCGGACTGAATCGCCTAGAACCGCTTGGCCACAGCGGCCGGAGCAAAATTTATAAAACGGCTGTAAGGGAAGCGCTATTTTATGGCACTGATGGCTATACATAAAAAAAAGTCACGAACAGAAGCTCCATACAATGGAAATGCACATGTCACTATGGGTGGAAGCGGGGAAGTGGAGTAACACAAAATCAATGTTTCCATAAACAAAAAAAAATTCTCAGATTCCAGGCTGAAGCGCATTACTTAACACAAGTACCAGCATATCATGACGCGGAAAAGTGCCTTTCCATGGCTAAAAAGAGGAGAGGGAGTGATGGACCAGCATCGAAAGTGATATGAAGAAGCTGTGCCTACCAACGGGAGATATGGCGCTGCACGATTAGCAAAGGCGACACCGAGTAACGGGAAAAGGAGAAGACAAAGAAAAAGTTGGGGCAGCATGTCTGTCGAATACCCTAGTTATGGAATGGTGCGTCAGGTTCCGTGCTGGTCGCCATTTGACACAACACGCCGGTCGATGTGGAAGGCCATTGTCATCCATTACGTCAACTCAGGTGGGAGACGCCTTATCACCCGCCCTATAGCCCTGAATTCATGCGATTATCACGCCTTCGGTCCCTTAAAAATGCTTCTAAGGGTCGACGACTTTTGTTGGACGAAGATGTGCAGAAGCCAGTTGCGGACTACTTCACGCAACAGGACACGGTGTCTTACAAAAGGAATATCTTCAAAATGGTGCATCAGTGGGACGATGGCCTCTTCTACACCGGGCGGTGTCTTTATTTTGCTCCGGTAGGAGACCAAGTGGATGCTATAACACATAAAATATTAGTTCACTTTGTCACAAAACAGAGAAGAAGAATTACTTAACTTTGTACGATCTATTTCCACAGGAATGTTATGAATATTTAAAACTCTCTCTGGATATTAACGAATCACTAGCTACAGACCAAATACAATTCTCTTACTCAGAACACTATTAACAATATATTTCACGTAGAGTTCTGCCGAATACATTATAAGTAGAAGAGCGGTTGCGGCGGCGTAGCGAAACGTTTCTGGGGGTGGCTACGGCGATATCGCTCATTCGTCGATGCTGCTTGCAGTGACTACCTTCCCTTGCGGTTGCGTTGCGAGGCGCCAGACTTGCTGTGGTGTCTTAACGGGCAACACTCAGGAAAATGGATACTGAATTATATTCCATATTACATCTCGCTTCAGAAGAATGATCGGGTTATGGAACATTGTAGTGAAGTAACGTACCTGCGACGAAACCACAGATAAGCAGAAGCTCGCACTGTGGCCGGTTCGTATGACGATGTGTGAGGCACCTGCGACGGCACGATTAGTAACGTGGCTTATAAGAATTGTGCTGCCAACAATATTGTACATTAATTAGTTGTTACTCCTCACAGCGGCAGAGTAGAACACGGCAGGCTAACCGTGGAGTTAGATACGCTTGAAGTGAGCGAAAGGAAGACAAGTTTGTATTAGTATCATCAATTAGTTTCTGTGTATGATACCATCCTTTTGAAAAAAATTTCACTCATGCAGTAACTACTTGCATGTTGAAGCTGATTTTAGTTCGAGATAATTTCTGTTATAAGGCCCACTACATACGAATAATTTAAAACAGGTAGGTGGGGGCTGTTGTTAATCTTGTCCGAGAAAGTTCTATCGTCACCTACATTTACTTTCGTAAAATGTATGATTTATCAACTCCTATAGTCAGCAGTCATAAGAATAACACAACATATGTCATCAGAGTGGCAGACTTCAGACTTCAAGAAATGAAGAGTATTTCATAGAATTTGTCAATGTAGGAAAAGCTTTCGACAATGCAAACTGGTGCAAGAGGTTTGAAGCTCTACAGGGAAGTATGGGTAAGATACAGAACCGACAAAAACCAAGAGGTGACAGTAAGTATTGTAGTAGTGTTAGTAGTAATAGTAGTAGTAGCAGCTTTATTCATCCGTAGATCTCTTTTTACAAGGATATAGGACATGTCAAAGCATTTACAAATATAGATTAATTTAAAATAAACTAATTCGTATACACACATATTTATAGACTTCTAGTTAGAGACAATCATTAGATTTACTCCTGGTATACAATACTTTTTTACAAATAACTTATTAAATAATGTAATGCCACATTGTTCACTCATATCTCACTACCAGTCACTGCACACACTATAAACACATTGTTTCATAACACTTCACTCACTACACACACACACACACACACACACACACACACACACACACACACACACAAACTGGTGATCTCTAGCCCACTTTCTGTACCGCATATTCCCATTTGCTATCGTTAAAAACTTAGTCAGCATCCCTCCATAATGAGTGAGATGTTGAGCTCAGAAAGAGGAAGAGGTGTTAGTATTGTGCCATGCATAGCTTGGGGGTAAATATTTCTAGAAAGGAAAAAAGAAGGAAAAAAATATAAAGTGAAGGTGTTATGTGGAATGTTGGATATTTTATAATCATTATTATTATTATTTATTTGTATAACATTCTATATCAAAGCCCTACTCTGTTTTCCTTCAATGTATCAAATGTATTGCAAAACAGGTACTTTTAGCTGCCTTTTTAAATTTGTGTCTTTTGGCAATTTCTTTAATCCCTTTTGATAATTTATTGTACAGTTTTATTCCTTGGTAGAAAATGCTGTTTTCAGTTTTATGTTTATTTTTTCTTGGTAAATGTAAGTTGAGTCTATCTCTTGTTGCATGGTCATGGACAGAGCTGTTTGTGCAGTAATTACCAATGTTATTGTTGATGTGTACAGCTGACTGGTAACTGTATTCACGTGGAGCAGTTAAAATCCCCAGTGTTCTGAACAGATCTTTACAATGAGCTCGTCTAGCATTTTTAGTTATTATTCTTATGGCTCTTATCTGGAGTTTGAAAATTGTGCTCATATTTTGTGCATTTGTTCCCCAAAAAAGAATTCCATAGCTAAGAACTGAGTGTACACTTGAATAATATGTAACTAAAAGACACTGCATGTTACACACTGATGATAGGATTCTAAGGGCATAACATGCTGATGACATTCTGTGTTCACACCACTTCAACTGGGAATCAATATTCATTCCTAGAAATTTTGTATTTGTTACACAGTCTACAGAGGTGCCATCTACATTTAATTTAAAACTGTTATTTTTCCTCTGCAAACTGAAATTCATGGCATTAGCTTTCTTTATGTTCAATGTCACTTTATTACTTATTGACCAATCATAAACGTCCTTGAGAGTTCATTTGCTTTCTTGGCAAGGAGTTCTCTTGTTTTCCCAGTGACTATAATATTGCTCTCATCAGCGAAGAGAATTTTTTTCACCATGAGTAACACTACTGGGAAAGTCATTGATGTATATCAGGAACAGTATTAGTCCTAATACGCTACCTTGCAGTACCCCTACATTAATGTATTTTGGTTCTGATAAGTGTTTTACTAAATGTTTAGATCTATGTGTTGTCTCTACTCTTTGTACCCTATCTGCTAGGTATGATCGAAACCAGTCGTTAGCTACCCCTCTTATTCCTAATGCTTGCAATTTCTTTAATAGAATCTTGTGGTCGACTGTATCAAACGCCTTTGAAAGATCCAAAAATATGCCTGTGACACACTCATCTTTATCAAGAGCATCAAGTACAGCTTTTGTGAATTCTACTACGGCTGACTCCGTATTTTTGCCACGTCGGAAACCAAACTGTGATTCGCTTAAAAGATTGTATTGATTCAGGAAATTCATTAATCTGTCTTTCATAATAGCTTCTATTATTTTTGAGAACGCTGAGAGCAGGGAAATGGGCCGGTAATTTTCTATGTCTTCTGCATTACCTTTCTTAAGCAAAGCTACACATCTTGCCTGTTTTTGAAGAACAAGAGAGGAGTGCTTGGTAGCGACTCCTACTTTCTACTTTTCCATTGAATCTGTATATCGAAGAAGCTAATGAAGGACATAAAAGGTAGTCTTTCACCCTCATATTTTCCTTCTCGAGACGTTGAGAACACGTAGTTGCACAAAGTATCACAATATTAAGTATATAACGTCACCAACCCTAAATACACTACGTGATCAGAAGTATTCGGACACCTATTAGTAGGTATCAATGTGAGGCGTGTCCACTCTTCGCCTTTATGACGGCCTTAACTTTGCTGGGGACACTTTCAAAAATGGTTCAAATGGCTCTGAGCACTATGGGACTCAACTGCTGGGGTCATTAGTCCCCTAGAACTTAGAACTAGTTAAACCTAACTAACCTAAGGACATCACAAACATCCATGCCCGAGGCAGGATTCGAACCTGCGACCGTAGCGGTCTTGTGGTTCCAGACTGCAGCGCCTTTAACCGCACGGCCACTTCGGCCGGCTGGGGACACTTTCAATGAGCTGCCTCAGTGCCTGTGGAGGAATGGCAGCCCATTCTTCCTGAAGAGCAGAAACCAGAGATGGTAGTCATGTTGGACGCTGGAGTCTGGAGCCAAGTCGACGTGCTAACTCATCCCAAAGGTGTTCAATATAGTTCATGCCGTGACTCTGGACAGGCGATACCAGCAGTCATCGGCTCCTAACTATTCCTCTACTATACCAGGTAGACAAATACTGTAAAATGTGTTGATATCCTCCCTAACATTCCAATACAATAGCACCACCTCCTCCGTACTTCACTGCTAGCACTATACATAACAGTTAATGTTCACCATAGCCAAACCCTTCCAGTCGGATTGCCACGGGGTATAATGTGATTCAGCACTCCAGATCTCTCGTTTCCCTTCCTCCACTACCCTCTGGTGTTGCTCTTTACACAACCTCAAGCGTCGCTTAGAACTGAGTACAGAAATGTGTGTTGTATGAGGAGCTGCTCGATAATTGTAGGCTACTCCATACTTCTTAAGTCGCTACGCACAGTCATTATTCTAGCTGGACGCCTGGTGGCACTTTCTAACTCACGAGTGATTTCTTCCACTGGCGTCATGGGATTTTGAACAGACACCCTCTGCAATGCTCGACGGTCCGTGTCCGCAAGCACATGAGGTCTGCTTGGTATCGGTTTACCTGTGGTCGTTCCTCTGCGTTTCCACTTCAGAACCGCGTTACCAAGAGTCAACTTTAGAATGGTTGAAATGTCCCTAATGGATCCGTTACTCAGGTGACATCCAATGACTGGTAAACGTTCGAAGTCACTGAGCTGTCTTGACCAGGCCATTCTGTTACTGCTTCTCTAATGACAACACAGCGCCCTGCCTCTTTGTACACTGGCGAGCCGCTCTCTCGTGACCTCTAGTAAACTCTGCATTACATCTCCACACATAACTCTGCAAGCCAACACACGCTGTGTGGCTGACTGTACCTTGTACCACTATTAGCCAACTCCTCTCCCGTTCCACAGGCAAATCGAGCGAGGGGAAAACGACTGTCTAAATGCTTCCGTACGAGCCCTAATTTCTCTTATTTTCGGGTTCCTTAGGCGACAAGTACGTTGGCAGCAGTAGAATCGTTCTGCAGTCAGCCTCAAATGCCGGTTCTCTAAATTGTCACAGTCGGGCGTCACGAAAAGGACGTCGTCTTCCCTCCAGAGATTCCCATTTGGGTTCACGAAACATCTCCGTAATACTTGCGTGCTGATCGAACCTGATGGTAACAAATCTAGCAGCAAGCCTCTATACTGCACCGATGTCTTCCTTTAACCCACCCCGCTGGGGATTCCGCACACTCGGGTAGTGCTCAAGAGTGGGTCGCACTAGATGACCTACACTTTCCTTAAATTCTCCCAATAAACGGAAGTCTTGTCTGGATACTTTCGATCAGGTAGTGTATGTGTAAACGAGATTATTGGTTCATACGTCCCACTGTCGTTACTTCTGTTCCTCAGTTGTGTATCGATCTCCCCTGCAATTGTCTTAAAACGGTGGTATAGTACGAGCGCCTTATGTTTGTTCCGACATCGTGAATGGAACAACCAGGTGGACTGCCCTCTGAGACAGGAGTGGACGCTGTATCCTTGCTAATAGTGTGTCCGGTTCTGCAAGCTGTGAAGGCAGCCGATTCGTCTCGTCGTCGAGCAGGCGCCAGCCAGCTGTCTAAACGTCGCGTGCGCTTTCCCCGGCGCCCAGCACGGCGCTTGCATGTGCGCGTCCACGCATTTACCTGGACAGGACGTGTGCGTGGTCGCGCTGCAGGCGGCGGAGGTGGCAGCTTTCCCCGTCGCGGCGTCGTTCGCTCCATGTGACCGTCCGTATGTCCTTGAGCCTATCATCCACCTTCTCCTGCACGTTCAGCCAAAGACACCGTAGTTTCGTTGGTTCCCAAATTACGTATGTGACATAAATCGATTATATTCTTTTCACTTCAAGATTGCAAGTCCAGGATGCCCCCTTTCCATTGCAAGTTACAACATTTACACGTCCACAAAATGTGACAAAAAAATAAAAACACTTACAGCCGTCCTTAGGATTTTATTTGTTTTTGACGCTACCAGTTTCAACGCCTCATTGCGTCATCTTCAGACTGTTTTGATGCGGTACAGGTTGACATGATCCCCATGCATAACCCATCAGTTGCCATCATTGCTGGATACGCAGATAATGTGTCAGCGCTCGAATCATCAACTGAGTTGGCAGTTGTTGATTGGAGTGCTGACACATTATCTGCGTATCCAGCAATGATGGCAACTGATGGGCTATGCATGGGGATCATGTCAACCTGTACCGCATCAAAACAGTCTGAAGATCTGAAAATGACGCAATGAGGCGTTGTTCTCATCAGAATCTTGATATAGAGAGACGTCATTGGGGGAATAGGCAACAAAACGACTACTCCCATTGGTGTCTAGCATAAATTGGACTTCGATATATCATCAGACTTTCCGAAAAACATCGCCCACACAATTCCCAAGACAGCAAGAGCTGAGAAGTGTGAGAATTATCGAGAATCAGCTTAAGAGCTCATGCTCATACTGAATTACCCGTTCAGTTCAGCATCCTCATATACTTTCCCTGTTTCTTCATCTTCGGTTTGCGCCGTCGGCACGCATACCTGAACTATCGTTGTCGGTGTTCGTTTGCTGTCGATTCTGATGAGAACAACCTATCAGTGAACTGCTCACAGTAACTCACTCTTTGCCCTACCTTTATATTGGTAACGAATCCTACTTCCGTTATACCACTTTCTGCCGCTATTGATCCTTGTCTGCTTTCCATCGCCTTCTCTGAAGTCCCTCTATACAAGATTGAGTTTTAGCATTTCCCTTTTCAAATTTTTTAGCTTCCCTACCACGCTGAAACTTCTGACATTCCACGCCTCGACTAGTAGGACGTTATCCTTGCATTGGTTACTCAATGTTTCTCCCAAGCCACCTCTCTCTTGGCAGTCCTCTCACGGAGATCAGAATGGGGGACTATTCCCGATTCTTTTGCCAATGAAGAGATCATCGTGACACTTTTCCAATTACAGGTCACATGTCTTGTGGACCCACACTGTGTGTCTTAAATGCAGTGGTTTCCATTGTCTTCTGAATTCTCATGCCTTGATCATTGCTGATTCTTCCGTCTGTAAGGGCAGTCTTCCACCCCAAGGGCAAGAGAGTGCCCTGAACGTCTCTCCGTTCCTCCGTCCTCTTTGATAAGGCCGTTGGTAGAACGAGGGTAACTTCTTGTGCCGGAAGTCTTCGGCCACGTTTGCTGTAGAGTCTTATTCAATATTAAGCAGTGGTGAGATTCGAAACCGGGACCCGGGATGTTTTGATTACTAGTCACAGACGCTATCCCACCCTTTTTTTCTTTTAACGGGAAGGTAGGTAAAACAAACCATCTTTATTCGTACATTTGTGTTCTTCTAGGGGTAAAGAAAGTATCTAAACAGGAAAAAGAATTAAAGAATAAGTATAACTTGTCTGTCCTTCCGGCGGAACCGACGTTAGACGCTACAACTAAGTCTGCTAACGAGAAGACGCCCGCGAATCCTTCTTCTACTTTTTTTTCTTTTCCCTCTTTCTCTCTCTCGTTTATTTTTTTTCTTTTTTTTACAGAGCATACAAAGGCCTTTATTAACAACATATCCGTAAACAAGATAAACTGAAAGTAAGATACGAGGTTTCACGCCGTAGAAAAAGAGGTGAGAATGGATGAAATGGCAAGGACGTGGCACGTCCTGGTTGCATCCTCCTGCTCGGCGGACTGGTCGTGGGGGCAGAGTGGGTGGGAGTCAACATGCGAGGCCTCGCCACCGAGCCCCCAGCATCACCATCGGGCAGGAGCGCTCTAGAAGACGGCGGAAACCGAGGAGGGAGGGAGGAGGGGGGACAGTAGAACTCGAGCAATGCCCTGCTAGGCCTGGCACTGGGTATAAAAGAAATGGGCGCGTGTCCATGCGCTTACTCCCCTGCTGGGGGGAAAGATATAGAAATGTAGCTCCGAGAGCCTCAGACATTAGCAGGGAGTGGTAGGAAAAGTGTCACGGTGGGTGGGGGTGGGGGGAACCGCGTATGATACAAATCAGCTGAGTGGGGGTGACATACAGATGCCGTGGAGATAATTAACAAAGAAAGTGCGGTAGCGCGGTCGGTGCTCGATTTCAGTGTGGGCGGTTTGTTAGTATTGTCGGAAGTCAAGGCGTGATCTGTCGCCATCAGTATACAGGTAAGTGATTGTCCATCTCTTGACCTATATAATAGCGTGATTTTTAGTGACGGAGAAATGAATGTCCTCAGGATGAGCAAAAGTTCACGGTTCGATTGAATCCTGCAGAACGTGGCGGTAGCAGGCAACGAACTGTCGACCCGATTTTCAGACCTTAGTAGTGGCAGCACAAGTCATGTGGTGGTCATCGTTGCCTACGAGCTGCAGAATTGTACAGAGTGTTGATTTGTGGCGAGTTTTTCAAATGCGACACGGTGCTATGTTACTGGGTCATTAGAAGAAAAGAAAGGCTCGTGCATATGACGCCAAACCTTGGGCCACCGCGTCGATCGGTTTGAGTTCGATGTTATAGCGCGATATGAAACGCATAGTGGGTTGTATAAATCTTTGGTTCGAGGAAGGCGCTTGCTCGATTAGTGAGTGTGAGCGTAACTGAAGTCGACGATGAATTTAGAAACATGAGCCCGACGTGGCCTAGCGGCATCGGCGGGTATATGGACTTGGGCATAAGAATATCTAGCAAGACGCGCGTAAAGGAGGCGCCCCAGTTCTACTGATTGTGCGTAGTGACCATGTACAAAGCCGCGCTCGGTGTCTGGCACTGGGGAGGCCGAGCTCCCCGATCGCAGATAGGAGGGGGGGGGGGGGGTGAACATTTCGGAACGGGACTTAGTGAGCGTACCACCCGTGAAAAAGCATCCGAACACGACCTGGAGACTGCATCCAATAGTTCTTAGCAGTGAGAGCATCTGTGCGATGGGATCATGGACGCCACATGTTGACTGAGATATTCGACGCGTCGTATAGAATCGAGTCAGCGGAGGATATTTTGTCGCATTGCCGTACGGGCAGATAGGGTACGCCGAAAATTCCACGGCGCAAGGTGGAGGCGAAAATAATACCAGGGATCTACACGCACGGGAGAGGTGCTAAGTTGGTGTGTGCGAAGCCGCATCCAATGGACATCGCCGATGATTTAGCCATGGTACTGCCCGCTGCAGTTTCTTACATTGAGATCAAATCGGGTACCCTGTGTATTTCGGTCCGCGAGTGACTCCCCTAGTACATGGGTACTGATTTATGTTATCGGTTCGTTCAGTTGACGCAAGCTTCGATTTGAACATGAATTTGTGATACGAGATTCATGCCAGTTACGGCCCATGGCAAAATATTTAATTACATAAAAGTATCTATATAATTGTAGTGAGTAACGAGGTACTACAGCAACAAGGTTTCTTTAGTAGACGAATTATTGATTCCTTGATAAGGCCAGCCATGACAAAACTATTCCATCTCGTGTGCAGGATCTATGAAACAGGCAAAATATCCATCCCCTGGTTGCTCTTATGCGCCCGCCACGAATTTCTCTTTTTTTCAACCTCGTCATCTTAGTGTAACATTTGCACCCTACGTACTCAGTTATTAGTTAGATATATTCCGTTCTCTGTCTTGTGCTATATCTTTCACCGTCTATAACTCCATCTAGTACGAAGGAAGTTACTCCCTAATGTCTTAAACATATTTCTTATTATCGTGTCCCTCCTTTTTGTCCTCGATTTCCATGAGTTCCTTTCTGCACCGTTTCTGCGGAGAACCTACTCATTTCTTATCATATCATTCCACATAATTTTCGTCATTCTTCTATAGCACCATACCGCAAACGCTTCGATTATTTTCTTTTTCAGTTTTCCTAAAGTAGGTTATTCAGTATCATACAATATTGTGACCAAAGGCATATCCTCAGAAATGTCATCAGCGAATCCTATCATTGATAATCTTTCACCCGGAATTATAATCTCACTCCTAAACCTTTCTTTTATTTCCTCTTTGCTTCTTCGATGTATAGAAGACATCGTTGTCTTACATCCTTTTTAACTCGAGTACCTCATTCTTGGTTATTCATTCTTATTGTCCCGTCTTGGTTCTTGTACTCAGTGTATGTTATACGTCGTTCTCCATATTTTATTGCTGTTTTTCTCAGAATTACAAACTTCTTGCACCATTTTACATACCAGAACACTTGTTCCTGATCAATAAATTCTATGAACTACGCATTATTTTCCTCAAGTTTTGCTTCCATTACCAAGCAAAACGTCAGAACTGCCTCTCTGGTGTCCTTACCTTTCCGAAACCCAAACTGATCGTCATGTAACAGATCCTCAACTTCATTTTGTTTCTTCTGTGTATTACTCTTGTCAGCAACTTCGATGCATGATTTGTTAAGTTGATTGTGCCAAGGTTCTCGCTCTCATCTCCCCTAGCTACATTCGAGATTGTGTAGAAGATATTTTCCGAAGGTCTGACGGTATGTCTCCAGACTCATAGATTCTATGCACCAACTTGAATAATCTCTTGATGCCACTTCCGCTAATGATTTTAAAAATTTTGAAGGAAGTATATTTATTTCTTCTGCCTTATTTCAAGGGAAGTCTTCCAAACCTTGGCTGACTGAGAATGTCCTCCATTTCCTCCTCAGTAAGGTCGTCAGGCACATCCTCCCCTTCATAAAGGCCTTCAGTGTACTCTTTCCACCAGTTCTCTCTGTCCTCTGCTTTTATCAATGGAATTCCTATTGCACTTTCAGTTCCACCGAAATGGATTGTTCCGTTGACTATTTGTTCGCGTTTCTCCTGCAGTCATTTTATCTTAGCTTCCCTGCACTTCGCATTAATTTCATTCGTAATTGACTTCTATTTCTGTATCCCTTATTTCGTTGAACATTTTTGTACTTCCTTCTTTTGACGGTCAGTTGATCTTCGGTTGCCCAACATTTCCTAGTAGTTACCTTCTTTGTGCCTATATCTGCCCAGTTTCAGTGATTGCTCCTTTTGGAGATGTCCATTCCTCTTCAACTGAACTGTCTACTGTAGTGTTCACTATCGCAGGAAGTATGTAGTAAACCCAAATGTAAAAAAAGGGCAGTGCTGATAGGTGCAGATATTACCAAGCCGTTTGTTTAAGAAGGGAAGGTTGCAAAATGCTGATGCAAATTATGTACAGTAAAATGGAGAAAGTGTCAGATGAAGCCGTCAGAGAATATCAGATTGGGTTCCAGATAAACTTGGGAACAGGCCAAGCAATACTCAGCCTACGACCTCTCTTCGAAGATTGGATAAAGACGGACAAACCTACCCTTATAGCAATTGCTGACTGGGAGAAAGCTCTTGACAATCTTGATCGAACATACTCTTTGAAAGTCTGAAGGCAGCAGGGTTAAAAAATAGGGAGCTAATCCTATTCACGACTTGTACAGTATTCAGAATGCAGCTATAAGTGTCTAAGGACATGAAAGAATGGCAGTTGTTGAGAAGGAAGTGATACAGGGTTGTAGCCTGCCTCCTATGTTGCTTAACATGTACATTCTGGAAGCTGTGAAGGAATCCATGAAGACATTTGGAAAGGAAATTAAAGTTCAAGAAGATGAATGAAAACTTTTAAGATTTGCTGATGGCACTGTAACTGTGTCAGAGGAGATAAGACTTTAAACGCGTGGATACTATCTTGAAAAGAGGTTATAAACTGAACATAAAAAAAGTGAAACAAGTGTAATGGACTGCAGCTGTGTAAGCATACTGTCATGTCGCTGGCTTCGTTGCGGAGTATCTTTGCGGACAGCCGCGTGTGTCGAGTTGAGCGCGGGACACGGAACTGTTATGCTGTGCAGTGTGTAGCTCTGCATGTGAGAGGCATTGTTAGTATGGACGTTGAAGTGTTGCTACAAGTGCTATTATAGTAAATTGATAAAATAAGTAAATGATTCAGAGGAAAGTGCGTCAAAAAGTAATTTAAAAATGAGCAGTGCTGCTGATAACGTATTTGTGTATCCTCTCGTTGCGTGTCGTACCGTACTGTATCAATCACCCGCGCCGTGTTCGGTCTCCCAGAATGAACTGATGTCAATCAGTTACAAGTTAGTTACCATAAAAGAGTGCAGTCAAGTGCCAGTGTCTTTTAGCGAGCGCGAGGACACGTGCGTTCGATCATCATGTTTCCGCATTATCAACAATCAGCCGCACCGCGACGGTTACGCGCACGGTCGTACAAGTGAGAACTGAGAACTGGAAAATTAACTTTACGAACAGTGTTATATCATTACTAGTGTCACGGAGGACTGGTACCAAATATCTGTGTGTGCGTGACGAGTCTAAGAACTTTCGTGCGATCATTCGGCTTCCGCATCATCAACAGTCACCCACGTCGTGTCGGTTACGCGTACGCTCGTCCGAATGATACTATAGACTGTTAATCATCCATTAATTGGGACAAACACTTATGAATTAGAATGTAAGCAGTGCAACCTGCGATTTCCTTTAATCGACTCAGAATTTAGTTGTTCATACCAGACGTCGAACAGTGTTGTGCTTGACGTTGAGTGGCTCCCCTAAACCTGCTTGCATATTTCGATAGATAATTTCAGGCAAGCCAGCAGCGGTGTGGAGCAGAACAGTACGACTGCCGCGGGATTATCAGGTACGTGGTGTGGACAGGGCGCAAGGTCGAAACGACAACCAGTTGAAAGTACCCCACCCATTTGTACCCCCGGGCGTGTTACAGCTGCATTGAATACGGATATGCTGAGGAAAATAAACTAGGAAATGAGCTTGTCTGCCAGCATTCAGTAAAGTTTCTCGTAGCTTACGCTTGTGATCTTAAGAAGTTTTGTAGACCAAATCTGTGTGTAAAAGGCAACAGGGATCGTCTCTACTTGTTGTTTTAATTTTCTGTAGCCCCTAGTTTTTGTAGTCTAGTTTAGCGCCTCCACTGTCTCGTAGCTAAGAACAGTTATGTAGTCACCCACACTCTCAATTCCCTGGCAGGTGCCAGCCTCCGTTCACGAACTGACAGGAGAGTTGATGTTTTTGTTCGCTTCTGTCAATGTGCAGCGAACTACTATCAGTGACAGTGTTTTGGAGTAGCTTGCATTTGTGTTTTTGACGTGGTTGGTAATACAAATTCCCGTATAAAGGACATTTATTTATTTATTTATTTATTGCCAAATGAGAAACCTGTTACGTGATGTAAAATACAAAGAACAGTGGGGTTCCATTTTATATTTTTTGTACCAGTCGTTTTTACACGAATTTTAGCAGTAGGATTGATAGGGAGTGTGCATGCTGTGTGCGGATGTAGGAGGAGCTGGTTACAGTCACGAACAACGAACATCTGAAATCGTCGTTGGCTGCTGTCAACTGGCCGCAAGGTGCTGTCTCGGGACGTGCCGGCAGCGGAGAAAAGGACTCGTTGCGTGAGGGCTCTGCCGCCGAGGAGCCTCCCACCGTACCCGACACGGGCATCCGCACTCGCCGCCGACTTACTGGCAGGTTGTAACGGGCTCGCGTTGCTCGAGGCGGAAAGTGAATGTGGGGACTGGCCACATGGCGGCGTCCATTCACCCTGTGTGAGGACAAGTTGTCGCTTCTTCCACAGGGTCCGAGGAGCCGCACTGGGTAGCGGTTTGCTGGTTATACGGATCCTGAATGTTATGCTCGTTGTAGAGCCCCTTAGGGAAATGGTGTCAAAGGTTCGAAAAAAGTCCTATGTGCGGTCACTATGTTTTTGGGGATTCTCATCCGAGATGTTGAGACGCCTGCATTCGGCTATCGAGGGTGTAGGGTGCAGTCATCTTCAAGTTGTGACATGTTGCACCAATTACTCCTGTCACTTGGGTCCTGAAGTCATTCTCAGTTCGTACGGGCAGCTGGCGGAGGCAGTGACGACGGCTGGCCTTGCTACCAGGATGCGAGTAGAGCTTACAATTTTCAGTATCGTAACCAGAATTGGTAATGGTACTTCGGCGTGGAGCCGAGTAAAGGATTTCAGCAATAGGCTCCATCGATTCTGTGACAGCCTTGGTTGCAGATTTCTGGACATTCTTTCTGAGGTGGAGAATTGTTGGAACCCTTGATACATCAGGGGAGCAACATGTAGGAAGCAGCTGCTCCATTAGTAGAGTGCTTGTGGAGTCCACACAGGGGTGTTCTGAACTAGACGATGGTTTAGGATGCTCCGCTGAACGCTCGCCAGTCGATGCGCAGAGAGCTAAATAAGGTAGCTTACGAAGTAAAGAAACTTTGAATGTTAAAATTTTAACAGTCAGTTTCCGAAGTATTCGTAACTAAGTTCCTGAATTTACCGCCCTCCAGGAAACTATCACCCTCAAATTCTACTCGTAACCGAGAAGTGGGTGTAATACGAAGTAGAAAGCTCCGATATGTTTAAAGAGGTGAGGAACGTATACCGAAAAGACAGGTCAGAAGCCATAGAAGAGGCAGAAATGTTGTGTCTACCGAGGTCGAAACTGAATCTGATTGCGAAATTATCCGGACGCGAGTAACCGCTTTAGGTGTTACACTCAAGATAAAAATAGGATGTTTTTACCGGCCACCCGATTCCGCTGTATGAGTTGTACGATCATTCAAAGAAAGTCTATACTAAATAACGCGGAAGTGCCACGATCGTGGAATATACGTTGTAGGCGACTTTAATCTACCGAGTATAGACTGGAACGTCTATGGGTACATTGCAGGTGGTACGGACAGACAGTCTTACGAAGTAGTTCCCGACAAATTTTCGTTAAATTGTCTTCTACAGCTTGTTCGAGAGTCCACCCGCAATCGAAATATTTTAGACCTTGTAGCTACGAAGAGGCCTGACCTTATAGACGGTGTCAGTATAGAGACAGGGATTAGTGATGACGATATATCAACGATGAAAACTAGTGATGTCCGCAACTCCATCAAGAAGGGTAGGAGTATTTATGCTGGAAAGAGCTCGTAACCAGTTGTTAGCATTCTACTTAGACAAGCAATAGACATCATTTAGTTTAACTTGGTAACCGTCGAGGGATTATGGGCAAAATTTAAAGTTGTTACTAATCGTGCTCTGGAGAAATATGTGTACCAAAGACGGAAAAGACGCGCCGTGATTTAATAACAGAATTCGGACAGTACTGAGAAAACAGAGATTGTTGAACTCTCGGTTCAGAAGTGGACGACGAAATGTCTATCGGCTAAAAGTAGAAGAAATTCGTGTCTCTATAAAGAGATCGATGCACGAAGCGTAGAACTTCCACAGTGATATGTCAGTGGCAGAGAATCCGAGAAAATTCTGATCCTACTTAAAATCACTAATCATCTCGAAGGCTTCTATCCAGTCACTCGTCGACCAGTCTGGTGTGGCAATAGACGACAGCAAAAGAAAATTTTAAATTTCGCTTTTAAAAAGTTCACGCACGTGGAGACATAATATCTATCGACCGGCGTACAGACTCCAGTATGGAGGACATAGAAATAGACATTCTTGGTTGCGAGAATCAACTGACAGAGTTGAAAACAAATAGGTCCGGATAAAATCCCATTTCGGTTTTACAGAGAGAACTCTTCGGCATTGGTCCCTTACTTGGCTTACATTTATCCCGGATTTCTCTCCCCGCGCAAATGCCATGCGAAAGAAAAAAGCGCAGGTGACTCCTGTATATGAAGTATGGTAAAAGAACGGATACGCAAAATTACAGACCGATATCCTTAACATCGGTTTTCTGCAGAATTCTTCAGCATATTTTAAGAGCAAATATAATAAATTTCCGTGATACAGAAAATATGTGTCTACAGGACGGCACTGATTTAGAAAGCATCGAAGGAATTATAACGCGTCTTTCAAAATAATATCCAGAACATAGTTTGTCATTGAAACACTACTTTTTTAAATACACTCCTGGAAATGGAAAAAAGAACACATTGACACCGGTGTGTCAGACCCACCATACTTGCTCCGGACACTGCGAGAGGGCTGTACAAGCAATGATCACACGCACGGCACAGCGGACACACCAGGAACCGCGGTGTTGGCCGTCGAATGGCGCTAGCTGCGCAGCATTTGTGCACCGCCGCCGTCAGTGTCAGCCAGTTTGCCGTGGCATACGGAGCTCCATCGCAGTCTTTAACACTGGTAGCATGCCGCGACAGCGTGGACGTGAACCGTATGTGCAGTTGACGGACTTTGAGCGAGGGCGTATAGTGGGCATGCGGGAGGCCGGGTGGACGTACCGCCGAATTGCTCAACACGTGGGGCGTGAGGTCTCCACAGTACATCGATGTTGTCGCCAGTGGTCGGCGGAAGGTGCACGTGCCCGTCGACCTGGGACCGGACCGCAGCGACGCACGGATGCACGCCAAGACCGTAGGATCCTACGCAGTGCCGTAGGGGACCGCACCGCCACTTCCCAGCAAATTAGGGACACTGTTGCTCCTGGGGTATCGGCGAGGACCATTCGCAACCGTCTCCATGAAGCTGGGCTACGGTCCCGCACACCGTTAGGCCGTCTTCCGCTCACGCCCCAACATCGTGCAGCCCGCCTCCAGTGGTGTCGCGACAGGCGTGAATGGAGGGACGAATGGAGACGTGTCGTCTTCAGCGATGAGAGTCGCTTCTGCCTTGGTGCCAATGATGGTCGTATGCGTGTTTGGCGCCGTGCAGGTGAGCGCCACAATCAGGACTGCATACGACCGAGGCACACAGGGCCAACACCCGGCATCATGGTGTGGGGAGCGATCTCCTACACTGGCCGTACACCACAGGTGATCGTCGAGGGGACACTGAATAGTGCACGGTACATCCAAACCGTCATCGAACCCGTCGTTCTACCATTCCTAGACCGGCAAGGGAACTTGCTGTTCCAACAGGACAATGCACGTCCGCATGTATCCCGTGCCACCCAACGTGCTCTAGAAGGTGTAAGTCAACTACCCTGGCCAGCAAGATCTCCGGATCTGTCCCCCATTGAGCATGTTTGGGACTGGATGAAGTGTCGTCTCACGCGGTCTGCACGTCCAGCACGAACGCTGGTCCAACTGAGGCGCCAAGTGGAAATGGCATGGCAAGCCGTTCCACAGGACTACATCCAGCATCTCTACGATCGTCTCCATGGGAGAATAGCAGCCTGCATTGCTGCGAAAGGTGGATATACACTGTACTAGTGCCGACATTGTGCATGCTCTGTTGCCTGTGTCTATGTGCCTGTGGTTCTGTTAGTGTGATCATGTGATGTATCTGACCCCAGGAATGTGTCAATAAAGTTTCCCCTTCCTGGGACAATGAATTCACGGTGTTCTTATTTCAATTTCCAGGAGTGTAATTCATAACGCAGTCTGTGACTAAAAAACGCTTTTATGTGGAACAGGGCGGCATACCAGACCGTTGGAACGACTAGATGTAGAACGAATAAGGGAAGATAAGTGCTCACTTAATGAAAGTGACTGAACCCTCAAGGCCGCGCTTCTCATTTGACAATGCGAACACTGCACACTGGCAGTGCCGGTAAACACGAAGAGTCAGAGGCGTCGAAGGCTGCGGGACTCCTCATTACTCATTTCCAGACAACAAAACGTTTCATCTCATGCCGGCACCCAATCGTTACGAGACATAAAATTTTATGAGGAGACGTGAAAAAACATCTCGAGAACGGCTGTTGCTTATCCGTGCATTACGTCTCGCTGCAGGCAGCCGCTTTTGTTACCTATTATGAAGAGAGTAGAAAATTTAGAATTTCGTCTCGGCAAAGACTGAAGTGACACTCGGAGCACGGAAGCTGCTTTTCGCGGAGTACGAGTGATGGCTCGCCAGGTAATTGCACGGCTCTGGCGCCGGGATGCTGCGAGCCGCGGGCCTGGGCCCGCACTACCACCGCCAGCATAATAGCGTGGAGTGGGAGGGGGGGGGGAGGAAGGCATGACCAGAGGGAGAGGAGTGGACCGGGGGAGGGGGGGCTGGCCATGCAGATGGCCGGACAACAACCTCTGAGCCGCCTCCAACCGCTGCGGCCGTCCAGGTCGGACGTTGCCGTTGAACTTCACCATCGAACTCCCTCGGCAGATCCCTTGATTGTAAAACAGCATGACTGCATATTCCAAGTTTGTGGATTTACGGTGTCGATACGACTTGGAACGCTTGTTTGAAATTGTCAGTGAAGCAGTATCAATCTTGTTTTCAGCAGCTGAAACGAGAACAACACAGAAACTAAATCTGCTTTTTCGTGAGTATCCGAGCGGGAGTATCACTTATCGCTTAATCGTGGTGGACTACTTACGTTTGGGTGGTGAATTATGTAATTCTTAATAGCAACATCTGGTTGTACACCGCTATCACTGATTTAGTGCAACTTTTCCTGCGGAAGTTGTCGGTATTCATAGCGCTCCCTGCCCTCTCAGTACCTACAGCAACAAGATTGAAGTATCAGTAGATAAAGAGCACTCTGTAGTGGTAAGAGAGGGAAGAATTGTTGATGCCTGATGTGAATGACAAATTGAGATCTCATAGGGCCGATACACTACCTCAGAAGAAGTTTCGTTTATGAGGGCGTGTAGATACTTCGAGATGTATTGTTTGCACACAATAATGAAGAATCTCCGGTCCAACTGTGAAAGACGGGGAAAGGTTGACAGCCAGTCCCAAGGCCAGGCATGAAGACTGTTTCATACAGTGGTACGGAGTAGCTGACTATTCTGTACTACAGTGCTTAACCGAAAAAAAAAATCTTGGTGACCTATACTGCTCACTCGCATCTACTGGCTGTCTGTAGCAGGACATGTAAGTGAACAGATCAAAATAGCTCTCAACAAAACGGCGACTGCTTTTCCCCGCTTACTAAACACTTAGCCTCTACAGGACCCTCTTAAGAAGTGGTTCTAAATACTCTGTCTGACTTTTCTTACCTCCTAGTATGCAAATAGAAAAAATGGTTCAAATGGCTCTGAGCACTATGGGACTTAACTTCTGAGGTCATCAGTCCCCTAGAACTTAGAACTACTTAAACATAACTAATCTAAGGACATCACACACATCCATGCCCGAGGCAGGGTTCGAACCTGCGACCGTAGCGGTCGCGCGGTGCCAGACTGTAGCGCCTAGAACCGCTCGGCCACCGCGGTCGGCTGCAAATAGAAAATTAACGTCACGTACTACTACTTTTCATGGAGGACATGCTGAGTACCGTACTATAAAGTTTCTCTTACTTTGTGCATATTCGCAATTTTCGTTTGCGAAGCGTGATTGTTTCTGAAAATGTACCGTCTGTTAAGTCGGGATAATAGAAACAGGAATCGGCACGAAAACTTCCTGTCAGCGGCGTTGTACATAGGACCATCAGATTCATTTTCCTACTAGCCTGGTTAATTTATGCCTAATCTTTCCGCTCTGTCACACTGACTTGATTAGCGATGCATAAAAAAATACAGTGCGAAAAGGTGCCTTGCGAACACGAGTCAGAGGAGAACTAAACCTAAGCGCCAAAGCTAGACTACAGAATGCAAGTATATTATGATCTTTTGGTGAACAGACAACTAGAAAACATCGATTGAATAATAATATCATTGAAAATGTGGGAAAGAGTGCTTAAATAATCACATACAATCACAAAAACAAATCAGGTGGGCATTATTTTCTGAATATTGGAATAATTGAAATTCATTGATATTAAGAAAGATAGTTGGCATCCATGTTCCTCTGAGTCTCCTGCTTCAGCTCACCTGACCCCCAAACTATAGGTACAAGTGAACTAGATAAACGGATCTCCGAAGGTCGTGTTGTCACCTCCAGCTAAAAAGTGTAAAGTGGCTGATCTCTCTCTCTCTCTCTCTCTCTCTCTCTCTCTCTGGATCCTATTTAAAGACTCCTATGTAGAAAAGAACAGCCTATTAGTGAAAGTGGAACTGCCTTTGTGATCCTGAAGAAATCGCTTCATGACAGAAAGTTACTAGGTCTTGGTGTCATTCATAGTAACCTTCTCAGATAGAGTTACGTTTGAACGGAAGTCGGCTTCGTGGTTATGATTGATAACTTATCAAGGACAATACGTATTAAGAGGCAAGTGTCGGGGAAAAATACCCATATACCTTAGGAACATCGTTACTTTATCGATCGTCTCGAACTGGTCAGTGTGGCCGAGCGGTTCTAGGCGCTTCAGTCTGGAACCGCGCGTCCTCTACGGTCGCAGGTTCGAATCCTGCCTCGGGCATGGACGTTGTGTGATGTCCTTCAGTTGGTTAGGTTTAAGTAGTTCTAAGTTATGGGGGACTGATGACCTCAGATGTTAAGTCCCATAGTGCTCAGAGCCATTTGAACCAATTTGATTGGTCACCCACTACTTCTGGTGTCTCATTATCACATTAAAGCGTCCCAACGCGACAAGGTGGACGGTAGAATTGCTTGCTATGGGGAAGCGACCATGTAGACATACACGCGTGCACAGAACAGTACCGACCATATTCTGCACCCCTGGCAGAACAGCCAAGGTTGCGTCCCGCTCCCTTCCAATAAAGCTACTTTTCTTCAACTTTTGTACGCGGGATTAGCCAACTTTGTTAGCAGGTTAATTCAAATTAAATGTTACTGAAAAATATTACTTAAATGAACAATATTGCTAAAAATACGGGACCTGACGAAATAAATGAAGCACCCAGAAGAAATGGTCGGATGTGAGTATAACAGTGTACACGTGGACACGCTCGGAGGATATGTAAACGATTAGAGTTGCAGTTCTCTGTGACAAGTAGAACGCTCACCAGAATGAAGAGTGTTGTTCGTATTTAGTTTTGTTGCCAGGTCAGGTAGGGTGTACGAGTAAGTGGCGTGAACAGCTACAGATTCTGAGTGACCAGTGTCAAAGAGACGGAGATGCTGCGTACTCGTCTGAGACAGCGTTATCAGCACCTGACATAGCTTGAAAGGGGTCTCACTGTATGTCTCCATTTGGCCAACTGGTCGGATCATGCAGTAACTAGATTTGTGGGGCATTCGGATGTGGACTGCATGGAAACGTGAGGACAGGCATACTTGTCATCAGGGTTCCGGTCTACCACGTCTGACGTCTGACCACCAAAGGGGAGGATAACTGTATTGTAGACTAAGCACATAGCAACCCCTTCCCATCTGCGCCTGCCAGCCGGAGTCCTTGCGACACTGTGTTCCATACCGCACCGCGCTTATGCTGCCGTTGATACCACAGTACAGACGACGGCGTCTGGAGTGGTGCCGTGGCCGAGAAGCAGCACATTGTGCTCAGCGATGAATCGTGATTCTGTACTACCTCGGATAACCATCGTCACCGAACGAGGCGGTGAACTGCAGAGGTGGTCTCATTCTTTCAGTGTTTTGGAGAAGCATAGATGTGTTTTTCCTGGGGTCATAGTGTCTCCCGGCAGTTATCAACTACGACTTCAAGTCACGCTTTGTAGTGATCGAGGGATCTGTTACGACAGAACAGGACGTCAGGGACATCCTGCGTCCTTATGCCTCATGTGTTACGTCTCACGCAACAGTATTGTGATGCCATTTTTGAACAGGGCAAATCTCGTCCACACGTGGTACGTTTCCCTATGAAATATCTGCATCATGTTGAGGTACTGCCGTATCCAGCAAGATTCACACTTTGTCCCGAATAGAACATGCGTGGCACCAACTTGGATGTCAACTGCGTCCTGGTGCCGTATCCAGGTTATCAAGGACAGGTTATAACAATTGCAGGACTTCTTGTCGGAGGATAGGATAGATCGGGTTTATGACAGCCTTCCCTATCGAAACAGTGCATGCATCCAGGCCAAAGGGAGTGCAAGGCGATGCTCAAACTACTTCTTTCTAAATTTGGCTCGATTTTTCTTAAATCACTGCAGTAGTATCAACCCGTGAAATTTCATTTCGTTTCCTCCTCTTGTTCTCGGTGCTTCACTTCTTTGACAGGCACTTCATTATGCAAAAAAAAAAAATTAAATGTAGCCGGCCGGGGTAGCCGAGCAGTTCTTGGCGCTACAGTCTGGAACCGCGCGATAGCTACGGTCGCAAGGTTCGAATCCTGCCTCGGGCATGGATGTGTGTGATGTCCTTAGATTAGTTAGGTTTAACTAGTTCTAAGTTCTAGGGAACTGATGACCTCAGAAGTTAAGTCCCATAGTGCTCAGAACCATTTGAACCAAATTAAATGTAGTAAATAAATTACTAATAGTGCAAATTTTCTAAAAGTATGAAATTAAAAGAGAATCTGTATCTTAGCTTTTAGGGCACCTACGTTTATTTTAGTATGGCTTTTAAAGAAGAAAAGATTTTATGTTCTTCTAAAGGGCCGTGCGGTTCTAGGCGCTGCAGTCTGGAACCGCGAGACCGCTACGGTCGCAGGTTCGAATCCTGCCTCGGGCATGGATGTGTGTGATGTCCTTAGGTTAGTTAGGTTTAACTAGTTCTAAGTTCTAGGGGACTAATGACCTCAGAAGTTGAGTCCCATAGTGCTCAGAGCCATTTGACCCTTTTTTTTCTTCTAATGGATAATTAATAGTCCGCAGTCGGCAGAAACTGCCACACATCTGTAGTCTTCGGTTAAATGACATATTTACTTCAGTGTCCGCTCGATTGCCTTTGAGGTCCTACATTACTATAACGAAGTAATAGCGAGATCTCCACTGCTGAAAATGGGAGAGCTTTGTAGATGACAGTTCTGTGAAAGAAGCTCATTGTGACCAGATAAATCATGTTAATGCTATCTGATCGATTGTAATAATTTCTGTAATGTTTATCGTCTAAGTGATACTGCAGAAATGACACAGTGACAACAGTGTGCTTTCACAGTCGCGTTCAGAAAGAGAGGCTTCTTCTCTTAGGCAGAATATTCACTGAAGAGCCAAATGAACTGATACACCTGCGTAATATCGTGTAGGGTCCCCGTGAGCGCACAGAAGTGCTGTAACACGACGTGGCATGGACTCGACTAACGTCTGAAGTAGTTCAGATGTTCAAATGTGTGTGAAATCTTATGGGACTTAATTGCTAAGGTCATCAGTCCCTAAGCTTAGACACTACGTAACCTAAATTATCCTAAGGACAAACACAGACACCCATGCCCTTGGGAGGACTCGAACCTCCGCCGGGACCATCCGCACAGTCCATGACTGCAGCGGCCCTGACCGCTCGGCTAATCCCACGCGGCTCTGAAGTAGTACCGGAAGGAACTGACACCATCACTCCTGCGGGGCTGTCCATAAATCCATGGGAGTACAAGGGCTGGAGGTCTCTTCTGAACAGCACGTTGCAAGGCATCCAAGATATTCTCAGTAATGTTCATGTCTGGGGAGTCTGGTGGCGAGCGGGAGTATTTAAACTCAGAAGAGTGTTCCTGGAGCCACTCTGTAGCAATTCTGGACGTGTGGGGTGTCGCTTTGTCCTGCTGAAATTGCCCAAATCCGTCGGAATTCACAATGGACATGAATGGATGCAGGTGATCAGACAGGATGTTTACGATGTGTCACCTGTCAGAATCGCATCTAGATTTATCAGGGGTCCCATATCACTCCAACTGCTCATGCCCCACACCATTGCAGAGCCTCCACCAGCTTGAACAGTCCCCTGCTGCCACAATGGGCCCATGGCCTCCACCAGCTTGAACAATCCCCTGCTACCATGCTGGGTCCATGGATTCATAAGGTTGTCCATCCGCTCCATAAAATTTGAAACGAGACTCGTCCGACCAGTCATCAAAAGTCCAATGTCGGTGATTAAGGCCCAAGCGAGGCATAAAGCCTTTTGTCGTGCAGTCATCAAGGGTGCACGAGTGGGTCTTCGGCTGCGAAATCCCATATCGATAATGTTTCGTTGAATAGTTCGCACGCTGATACTTGTTGATGGCCCAGTATTGAAATCTGCAGCAATGGTTGCACTTCTGTCACGTTGAACGATTCTCTTCTGTCATCATCGGTCCCGTTCTTGCACGATCTTTTTCCGGCCGTAGCGATGTCGGAGATTTTATGTTTTACCGGATTCCTGCTATTCACGGTACAGTCGTGAAATGATCGTATGGGAAAATCCGCATTTCATCGCTACCTTAGACATGCTGTGTCCCATCGCTCGTGCACGGTCTGTAACGCCACGTTCAAACTCCCTTAAGGGGAGTTGGAACGCCCTATCCCGACAATGTTGAAGTTAGCGACTTGGCATGCCTGTACTTCAGGAACCACTGAGCCATTGACATGAAACTTTTACAGGACGTTAAACTGTATGTTCTGATTCTACTGAACTACAGTAATTACATTTCCGCCACTGCTTTTGGAAATACAATGTTTTACTTACACATTTAAAATTTTGTGCACTTTTTTTTGTACGTTATCCTGAGTAATTTTAATTGTACATAACATTATGCTCTTCTTTTGGCTCAGTAGACTCAGGATGTGTATGTTATTACTCGCGGAAAATTTTAATATTCTAATAGAAGTAGTTTCTGAGATTTATGGAAAAATGCGACAAATATATGCTTAATTCTTTTTATTTTTAGTCACTCAGAAGCACCCTGCCCCCTACTGTATATCATCCTCTTGATCTTTTTCCAAGTTTTCTTCTTCTTTTCTTCTTTCTGGACTCCTTATTGGCCAACTGTGCTGCATACTCTGCTTTATCAATGCAAACCTTGTCCATCCGTTCAAGTTCTCTGATGCAATTTGCTCCAGGATTAATTCCCATATGTTGTAGCACTTTCACCAAAGTTGCAATCAGTAAAAGCAATAACAGCATCACTGAGCCCCCACTTTAGCGTCTTCATTCCAACAAAAACATTTTTTGGTAAGCGAGTCCATACAAAATTATTGAACGACTCATTGGGATTTTGAGTCTGACCATACACACTTCTTCAGTAATACAGGATTTGCCAGATCTCTCATGACTGCTGCTGGGATGGAACTTTTATGGCCGTATGAACTGTTTGAGCACTGGGCATTGTGATAATTGCATCATGAATCAGGTCCAGTAGGGCAAAGGTGGTATACTGGTTTTTCATCTGTTGACAGTCTGTGGCAGAAGGTAGCCCATAGTGCCTGCTTCATTTTCAAAAAATCCTCAGTATTATTTCTAATGACCATCCCATAATACTTATGTAGTTATCAATATTTTGTCTGTAGCCTGGCTCTTATGGTTTTACCATCATAAAGTTTCTTGTCTCTCAAAGTTTGTTTCAACTTGCTCAACCTGGTGCCCATTCTCTTTTGGACATGACCAATACAGACACGTAATGTAACCTTTATAACGCACCAATCCACAGCCATCTATGTAAAAAAATTAACGATTTTATTAGATCTTGAAGTAATGCACGTAAAAAATTTTAACATTTTCAACCCGTGTAGACTATATTTAAAAAAATAAAATAAAATTCTTCCCATGTGAGTTTGGCTCTGAGCACTATGGGGATCTGAGGTCATCAGTCCCCTAGAACTTAGAACTACTTAAAGCTAACTAACCTAAGGACATCACACACATCCATGCCCGAGGCAGGATTCGAACCTGTGACTGTAGAGGTCGCGCGGTTCCAGACTGTAGCGCCTAGAACCGCTCGGCCACTCCGGCCGGCCCATGTCAGTTTACAAGTGACATATGTATTTATATATATTATTTTATTCGGAAAATTGCAAATTTTATAATGAAATAAAAATCCGAAGATGGGAAAAAAATTATTTTTTGGCGTTGTAACTCCCTTTTAAGCCTGCCATTGTAGCAGCAGTAGTCGATCTAACAACTGCGCCAGACTCTTGTTGCCTTATATAGACGTTGCCGACCGCAGTGCCGATTTCTTCCTGTTTACACATTTCTGTATTTGAATACGCATGGCTGTACCAGTTTCCTTAGCACTTCAGTGTAGAAATGAGAGGGACAGAACTCATTTACTTCTTCCAGTTATATGTTAATCCATTTTTGTTAGTTTGTCAGTTTTTGTGTTCCATCTGAGCCGGTACCCTAGGCGGGGATCGGTCTCGTCACCCCTTCGCTAGACGGCCCCCCTCCCCCCCCCCCCCCATGTGGCCACGCGTCTGTGCCTGTATGTGTGTGCGCGCGTGTGTGTTTGTGTTTGTGTGTGTGTGTGTGTGTGTTGTTGTGTTGTGCCCGCGTGAGGACATCTGGTGCTGTGGGCGTGTGTGCGGCCGCCAGCGACCTCCCGAGCTCAGCGTTGGCGTGATTGCGGCAACTGCAGCCGGCACGGCGGCGCGTTATCGGGCGGCGGAGGTTGTTGAACGCTGGGGGCGCGCGTTGGCGGAAGACGATCCGGCAGGCGAGGCGCGGCGCGGTGCGGTGCGGTGCGTCGGCCTGCGCTGGGGGCTGCGGCCGGCTAGCCGGCGCGCCATATACGAGTACAGGACGCAGACCCGCGGCTGCAGAACCGACCACCTCGCCGCGGGGACCGACTCGCCGCACAAAGAGACGCACCGGCGGCTCGCGCTCCCGATAAGGCGGCCAGCTGGTTGTTAGCGGACCTCCGACGGAGGCACCGCACGACCACACCGACACTCGCATCCGGATGCAGGAAGCATTACGAAGCACCGGCAGTACAGTGTCTGACTAAAAAGGATAATGTGGTAACTAAGGTGACGAGCATTCTGCTGGAACTCGTTATAAGACCTTCACTGAATCTTATTGCTGGTGATGATACGTTAAGAAGTTACCAATCCTTAGCCTGCATTTATACACTGACGGAAAAAAATCACACCAAGAAGGTGGTGTGCGAACATAAACGAAAGATTTTTTTCTTTGATGCAATAATTTAGCAACAGCCGTATGTACTGCAGAAATTTATTTTATTTTATGAACTTCTATGTGCCACCAGTTTCGGCATTACATTGATGCCATCTTCAGGCCCCAATCGTCATAGTCGTAAAATCGCTATACACGCAAGAAGCCATATAACTGGATCCGTGAATCAAATCGTCCTGCAACAGCTCTTGGTGGCCAGGCAGTTATATGGCTCCTTCCGTGTATAGCGATTTTACGACTATGACGAGTGGGGCCTGAAGATGGCATCAATGTAATGCCGAAACTGGTAGAACACAGTAGTTCAGAAAATATAATAAATTTCTACAATACATACAGCTGTTGCTAAATTATTGCATGAAGAACTTCACGCCAGCCGTCGTCCCACGACCCATAATGAATCAACGAAGAATAATCGAAAGTTGGTAGGCCTGTTTCTACATCTGAAAGATGCTCTCTACTCAGATTTCGCGCAAGTCGCGTAGGAGTGGCGCAAGTAACTCCGGGTTGAGAATGCAAATCAAGTTTGCTTTAAATACACGATGTAATGGTGGTGAGCGTCAGTTACCTTTGAAATAGGACGTGGTGATTTGATGTTAGCCATTATGCCTTTAAAGTTACAAAGCGCCATTATCAGCACCTCACTGAGTTTGAACAAGGCTGTAATGGGGCCAGAGAAGCTGAATGTTCCTTCTGCGATACTGCAGAAAGACTTAACAGGAATGTAGACACTGCACACGACTGCTGGCAGCGGTCGTCATGAGAATGTACGGCGCAAGACATATGTTCTCCGGATCATCGTGTTCGGCGTATGGCTCTGGCGCATCGTACTGCATCTGTAGTAGCAATTTGAGCAGCAGTTTTACCCACAGTGACACAACGAACTGTTACAGGTTACTTGACGGACTGCACCGAACGAGACGCCCTGTAGTGGATGTTTCACTGACCCCAAACCACCATCATTTGCAACTTCAGTGGTGTCAAGCGAGAGCTCATTGGAAGACAGGGTGGAGCTCTGTTGTGTTTTCTGATGAAAGCTGGTCCTACCTCGATGCCAGTGATGGCCGTGTGTTCGTTAGGAGGAGCCCAGCTGAGGACCTGCAACCAATCTATCTGCTTGCTACACACCTGGCGTTATGGTCCGGGGTGCGATTTCCGCAGGAGCACTCTCGGGTTATCCCACGCACCCTGAATAAATCTGTATCTCAATCTGGTGATTCGACCTGTTGTGCTGCCATTCAGGAACAGCATTCCAGAAGGTATTTTCCAACAGGTTAACGCTCGCCCACATGCGAGGAGGTACCCAAAAGAAACCGAACTATTTTTGCGGTGGGCAAAGCGTTTGGCGCTAGGAATGCATAGAGCGAACATTCCAAGGCTGGTAAGCCGAATGCCGTCGCTGAAGAGGATCAAGACTAGTTTCGGTGGGGTTTACAGCGCCAACTGTCTTGTGTGATTTTCGTTTTTGCAATGGCTGATTTTCGTGAACAGCGTGCGTCGCCGAAATTTTGTTTTTTTGCTCGGAAAAAGTGGAACAGAAACTCTCGAAACGTTGAAACGGCGTACAGGGGCGATGCTATGGTGAACACTCAAATGTTTCAGAGGTTTCCCCGTTCCAAAAACGGTGAAATATCAACTGATGACAAACTTCATTCTGGTCGTCCTTCCATGTCCCGAACACATGAATATGTTGAAAACATTCGTGCACTCATCAACGAAGATCGACGACGGATCGTTGAAGAAATTGCGGAGTTATCAGGGGTGACTTGGGAGTTCAGTCCAGTGAACTGTGACGGAAGATTTGGGAATGAAAACGGTGGCTGCGAAATTCGTGCGACGCCTGCTGACTGCTGAACAAAAACAAGGTGGCGTGGAAGCATGCTGTACTTTGAAGAAAGAGACCCGATATGATCCAAACTTTTTTCGAAAATTATTACAGGTGTCGAAATTTGATCCTATGCTTACGATCCTGAATCACAGCAACAATCAAGCGAGTGGAAGATTTCAAGTTCGCCTCTCCCCAAGAAAGCTCGTGTGGGTGAAATCAAACGTTAAAACAATGTTGATTTATTTTTTTCGATGTGAGAGGAGTTATTCAGAGTTTGTTCTGCAGGATCAGACAGTTAACCGAGTTTTCTACTTGGAAGTTTTGAAAAGATTGTGCAATAGCGTGAGGAGGAAGCGGCCTGATAAGTGGCAGGCGGGTGGCTGGTTTTTACATCATGACAGTGCCCCTGTACGGACAATTCTTGACCAAAAGTAGTATGACCCCTGTTCCTCATTCCGCATACTCATCTGACGTTGCCCCGTGTGATTTTTCTTTTTGTTTCCTACAATGAAGAGACATGAAAAGAAAGCGTTTAGCTGATGTTGCTGAGGTGAAGAAAAAACGAAGGATACGCTTTCAATCATCACAAAAGATGAATTTAAACAATTTTTAAAAATAAATAAAAGATTAGATAAGTGTATTAGTGCAAATGGAGAGTACTTTGAAAGGGACTGATGGTTTGTACTTAAAATATGAACAAAAAAGTTAAAAAAAATTGGTTTCTTTAGGATACCCTTTCGTACCATTGTTGCAACACATGTTCTTTGCAGTGTCGAAACATTGCCTTGGCTTGTTCGATCACCAAATCTGTCCCAAAGCGAGCAAATATGGAACATCATCGGACGGCAACTCCAGCATCTTCCACAACCAGAATTAACCGTCCCTCTATTGACCGACCAAATGCAACAGGCATGGAACTCCAGCCCACAAACTCGACATCCAGCACCTGTAAAACAAATGCGTGCGTGCGATTGCAGGCTTTCTCGGCGGATTTCATTGACGAACTCTTCTCGGGTGATCACGCGAGTGGTGGTGCCGTCTTGTCCCAACGTTTCGATTCTCGCTTGAGGATGATGGGTACGAAACTCGTCGAAACGTTGCGACAAGATGGTACCACCACTCGCGTGATCACCCGAGAAGAGTTATCAACTGTGCTAGCGTTTTTGCATCCTTAAATTCAACATTCTAGCGGCTAAACCGGCTGTCATTATACCAGAATTTCACATTTGCAATGGCTTATCTCGCACTTACATTAAATAAGTTACTTAGACCAATGTATTTCCCAAATTTGATTACTCTACATTAATTTTTTTCAGTGTTGCGTTTTTTTCCCGTCAGTGCATTTTGACTTCCTAAACCACCCCTAAAAGACTCTTGCCATTAGTTCTTCCACGGCTATCTCGCCATAGTCCCATATCGTCGCAGGGAAACAAGCTCTCCTCGAGACAAAATACTCACTAATTCGTTTCCAGAATGTCTCAATGAGCCTGACCTGGTACTGATGGTTGGGGAAAAGTGTAAGAAAGTTCTCGTTGTCATGATCTAAAATAAATTTCCCTTTTGGTTCCAGATGGCTGATTGTTGATTTTTGTTACGTGACATTCGTGATTCACAATTTAATCTTTCGGTGTTTTGGTCTTCAGTCCGAAGACTATTGGATGCAGCTTTCCCGACTAGCAAGCTCCTTCTTCTCTGCGTAACAGATGAAACATGCAATTGTTTGAGTGTGTTCACTGTAGTCAGGCTTTCGCCCTCTCTCCGCCACTTCCTCACACTTCACACCATTACCAAAAAATTATTCCTTAATGCTCCTACAAATATATCCCTTAAGTTGTACCATAAGTTTCTTTGTTGTCCGATTCATTACGTCTTCATTAGTTATCCGATCTGCCCATATAATTTCCAATTCTACTTTCCAACACCACACTTCAAACCTTTTGTTTCTCTGTGGCAGAACGTCCAGGAACAATTTATCTGAACAGAGCGTGCTTAGCTGTGTTACAGAGAGGCACCTTCTCCGATGCCGGAAGCATTTAGGTCCGCATAACAAATGCCGTCTGTCACGTTATACATTTCCTGAGGCGGACGTCCAGTCACGATGCTTTCTCCGACGGGTTTTTACGCTAACACAGGTCGTTAATGGGGGACCACTTTGTCACTCCTTACCTGCAGAAGAGAAGGTAACTGTTACATTTCTGTAAGTATTTTTTCTCTCCTTCTCTCACGTGTGAACTTAGTCAACGAGTTTCTTTTTGGAATTTGCATATTAGTGTGTTCAATACCGTGTAAGTATATACGCCAGGAAAAACGCATCTATAACACAAAACATCATAACAACTTGCACTCCAGTTGTCTGTAAAAAAAAGTCAGAGTTAATTGATTTTGAGGTTCGGTCTAAGGACATAAGAATAATCTAAACTTGGATGATACTCCAAATGTGTCATTAATTATCACTCAGTTAGGTGTATCAAAACACTAAGCTATTAGGTACTGGACACACAATAAGAGAGTACGCTTACGCAGTGTGGTGATAAAGAAACAGAAACGTTAAAAGACAGAATTCTTCTAATTAAAAAGGTCTGTTGTAAAATAGCACATAAACAGAAAGAAGTATAATAAAATTGCAGCTACTGCTGGCAGTAAACCATCTTATATTTTGTAATATTATGAAAGAGCTACGTTGACAGCGTCTCACGGATAGACACCAGAAGAGTGATGACTTTGAGCACGGAGACTTCAAGTTAGTATATAAGGACAAAAACATGAGATTTTGAATAGCTGTTTATTGCTGATTTTGGAAAAAATATATCGTTCACATTATTATTAATTATAAATAATGACTGGGTTCCATTAATATGTTTCTTAAGAACATTTAGTTGAACTGTCTGCTGGGCCATTGAAGTTGACATTCTGTCGCACTGACGAACTTAAATTCTGTATACTCAGGTAGAGTTTGCTATTTTCACATTACGTGAATCATGTTCATGATATCTCGCTACGATGTGGGTCGCATCATCTGGTTCAAAATAATAGGATATATCAGTGAAATACAGTAGTGAAAAATACAATCAGTGAAATACAATCAGTGAAATACAAACGATGTGGGTCGCATCATCTGGTTCAAAATAATAGGATATATCAGTGAAATACAATAGCGCTTGAAGGGAAATTAATATTCGATAGCTTTGTACGATCAGCGTTTAAGAGCCTATAGTGTGACATTGACGTTGGACGGCCAGATATAGGTGCAACGAAGATAACTGCGAAGTAGCCTTGGGGATAGAAAAAATACTTCAATTGATCGACGAAAAAGGAAGTACATAAGATACAGAAAAAGACAGTAGTACAACCGTATAACCACTTAGCATTAAAATCAGTGGTAAGTGCACGAAAGCTAAAACGAAGCAGATGAAGGGGAAAAAAAGGCAGACTAAAAGTCTGAGTTTGACGTAGCTTGAGAAGACTTGCGATAATGAACAATAAAAATACTCATTCCCTCGGAATTTCTAAAATCACTAGGGAAAGTGGCAGCTGTAATACGACTGTATTTGTCAAAACTGCCACGTACCATAATGAAACGCCATTAAACTGATAAACCCATCTAACCTAAAGTAAGTCTCAGAGTTTGAGTATGAGTATAGTTGAAGTTGACGCCAGTGGATGCCATATCTGATTACTAAAATTCCACATTAATTTCTTATTCTGGAGGATTGTTTAAATGAGTAGTTGGCAATCCATTTCAACGCATGTTTGTCAGAGGCCAGCAGAACAGGCAAGAGAGTCATTGTCGGTCCATTACGGCGGCGCAGTCCTCTTCAAAAGACATGCGCCACCACTGCCAGTGTGCTGCGTGTAGACCGGGGCCCGCCCGTGAGGCGCCGTCTGTGTTTGCATCCTGAACGATGGAAAGCTATTGATTTTTAACGTGGTGTGTCCACTGGCGCCAGGGAAGCGTGTCACGGGCTAACAGCACACGGACATGTTTCATGGCAATGTGCTGCGCCCTACTGGAAGCCCGTACCCTGGGAACCACTGGGCATGGAGTGGTTCACAGATAAGATCTGTAAGGTGAAGTAAAAAGAGACTATCTGGCTCTTTTGTGCTTAGGAGTGCGCCATCTGTAGCCATCTGGCTGCCACCAAGATAACTGAACCGTTATTTACTCTGATAAGAAAGAGTAAGAGCGGCTACCATCGGCTAAAATAAATAAATTCTGGACTGGAAGGAAATAAACTTCTGTGCACATGGAGAAGACCTTATTGGCTGAAACATGAAGTAGGACAGGTAATGAGAGTCAGAGCTTTCCTGTTTCTGAGCTCCATTTCTAAAAAAGCTCACTATTGGTTAATTAGGTTAAAATTGAGTAGGGCCTATGGGAAAGAGACTGCTGCATTATTTGATCGGCACTCGGAATAATGACTGCCTTTGGTGATAAATCATGCACAAGGCTCACGCTCACAGAAGGAATAAACATTCAGCTTCTTGCTGGGAGCACTCTGTAGACTGACTACCATCCGAAACTGAACAGCGCACACACCATCCGAGGGAGGGACATCGATTCCAGGCTCTGAGAGAGAGCAGCGTTCGGCGCAGGCCAGATGACGTACAGTTTTGCAGCCACGATAGCAGCCATTCGTGTGCATCAGTAATACTAGATATGTTGAGCAAAGGCAGCGCCCACAGACAAAGTTGTAGGAGGCACGCGAAGACCTCAGACTGGCATTGGGCCTTTTGCATTTTAAATTCGAGTATGATTGTTAGCAATGGTAGACCCAACATGCGCTCAATCAAGACAGCAGGTGCATACGTGATTCCTTCTGTAGTTATTTCCTTCCTTCTTGAGTAACAACCGACAATAACGGTGCGACTTCCTTGAGCTTCTTTGTTTCTTCAAATGTTGTACTTACTTTAACACATTCATCTCAGACTCATTTCCGATCTTTTCCAAAGTGCTGAAATTTTAATTAATTCATAACTAGTGTTAATATTTCTTGAACATAACTGTTGTCTATCATTTTTGCATTTTACGTTTAAAGGCTACAGCGACTTACGATAAATTTGACTTTACATATATTGTTTCGTTAAGTAGTTTGATGAATTCGCTATCTGTATCATCTATGTGAGTCACAAGATCCATGTTTCATGAATGTTAGGTCCTCTACTGCTTAATTAATTCAATTCATTAAGTAGTCCGTTGCGCGACATCCGTAATTAAACCGACTTTGTCCTGCGGGGAGTGATCTGCTTATCGGTACGGTCACCTGGTACAAGTCAGCCTCACCTCCACAGGGGTACGTCGATTGCTCAGCCGTAATCTCGTACATCCAAAGGACTGTTCACGTTAGTGTGTGGAACTTATGAGACTGGAGATGTATCATCAGACTTCCGCAAAAATATCATCTACGAAATCCCAAACTTAGCAACAGCAGATAAATGCGAGAACAATCACTCAATCATTCAACAGCCCATGCATCCAACTTTATGGCAAGATTAATAAACGGAAGAACGGAAAATTGAGTTTTGCTTTAGCACAAGTAAAGGCACAGGAGAGGCGATAATGATGTTATACTGATCGATAGAAGCAAGGCGTGAAAATAAAATCACGACACGTTCATAGGATTTTCCGACTTGGAAAAAGCGTTCGATAAGATAAACTGTTGCAAGTTGTTTGAAACTCTCTGAAAAAATCTATAACCTGCACGGGTAGCATAAAATACGAACAAAAATCAAGAGGAAACAATAAGAAAGAAAGTCCAAGAGATATGTGCTTAGATTGAAATTAGTGTAATTCAGGGACGCAGTCTTTCTCCGATATCGCTCAACCTATACTTCGAAGAATTAATGACGGGGTTAAGAGAAAGGTTCAGGAATGAGATTAAAATTCAGCGAGAAAGGATGAAGGTGAGAAAATTCGCCGATGAATATTCGCTGATGACACTGATATCAGTAAAAGCTATGGAGAATTACCAGACCTGTTGAAAGTAATGAATAGTCTAGCGAACACAGAATAGGGATAGACAGTAAATAAAAAAGACAAAAGTCATGAGGAGTCGCAGGATAACATTAGCGACAAACATAACATCGAAATTGAGGACCGTGAAGTAGACGCTGTGAAGGAATTCTGTTACCTAGAAGGCAAAATTACGCTTGGTGGACAAAGCAAGATCAGCACAGGCAAAGAGGGCATTCCTCAGTAAAACACGTCTGCTAGTACGAAACATCGGCCTCACTTTGTGAAAGACACGATAAGAATGGATGTCAGTAACAAACCATAGCGTGGAACCAAACCATGGGCTGTCGGAAAACCGGAAAAGAACAAACTGAATCAGTTGAGCTCTGGTGCGTGCTAGGAAATAAGTTCCATGGAACTAGAGGGAGAGCTCTAGAGGATAAAATTGTATGGGAAGACAGAGATTAGAATATAATCAACAAATAATTAAAGACGTTCAGTGTGAGTTCTGCTCGGAGATGATGAGGTTGGCACAGAAGTTATGGCGGGCTACATCAAACCAGCCTGAAACCCTCCTCGCCCAACCCCTTCCAATCCAAAAAGAAAAAAAGTGTAACATAGCTATCGACAGAAGGGCTTTAAATGCTAAATATTGCACAATTATTTTGATATTTTTGGGCTCTGTGACAAAAGGTAAACTTTATTTGGTTTTCACATTGACAATGTTTAGAATGATAGATTTATCTCTTTCATTTTGAAGAAATGCACTGTGAATACATACACTTTACTGAGAAATATGTATCTAATTTTAAAAATTTTACTTGAAGACTGTAACTGCAGGTAAATTTTTACACAAGCTGAGCAGATTAGAGGAAGTTTGAGACTTGAACTGCTTAATGAATTGACTCTTTCATGATTTTATAGTTGGAGACAGGTGCACATTCTTTCAGTATCCATTTCAACAAAAATGTTTCATTTTACTAAATTCACAAATGCGCAAGCAGTTTTCTTTGGGAAATCGAGAACGTTTGCAAAATTACTGTGGAGCTAACTCTTCAACTAAAAAAAGTGGTCCTTAGATTGGCTGATTAAAACGAGCAATTGCGATTTATTTATAGAAGTGAGAATCTTGTATCAGTATTGCTTAGGGGTTGAGTTTGTTACGAATAGTTTGATTGTGTAATCCGAAAAGAATTTTACCTACATGCAATACGCCACAATACGTGCGGAGAAAACGCGCCTAGCCTCAGATAAGAGACTTTTCATTCTTCGATGATTCATCTTCTCTAAACCGACGTTTAGGTAGAGAAATATACGGCTGAAATGTCAGATCTTTTGGAATATACTTTGTGAGTGCCCTCAGTAGAACAGAGCACGAGCGAGGTTACTTTCCCACTTCAGCTTTAAACCTTCGTTTAGAGAGTTATTCTGTTTGTGTGAGACTGGCAGAAATGGAAATCACTGATTTTATTTTTCATCTGTATTAGTAAGCTATATTTCTTTGGCGAGCATGATCATCAACAAATTCAATTATTTAGGAATAGTACGCGATCGAGAAACAAATTTTATTTTCTGCACTGCACATAGATTTGCCACTATACCTGGCTGTCACCGTATTTCGACAATGTTCAGTATACTGGGCCTGATTTATTGACCATGCTTTTCTTGAACATGCTGAATAGTAATGGAAATAGTTCATTACATCTTGATGCTTTTTGTTATTTAAATAGCCTAACACAAGCATTTTCAGTTATATCTATGCAGCACATGCCACATCCATGTAGACATAATACTGCCATAGAACCGAAACAGGCCGGCCAACAAGGTAAGTCAATTTCCTGTGCATAGCAAAAATGGTTCAAATGGCTCTAAGTACTATGGGACTTCACGTCTGAGGTCATCAGCCCCTAGAACTTAGAACTACTTAAACCTAGTTAACCTAAGGACATCGCACACATCCCTTTCCGAGGCAGACTGAAGCGACTAGAACCGCTTGGCCACTCCGGCCGGCCCTGTGCATAGTAGATACAACAGAATCTCTAATTAGTTACCCCTACAAAAGTTGGAAAACCTGGGGCGAGTAAGACACATCGTTTAGTTTAAAGTAGTAAAAACGAGAATAACTCGCTCACGCTGCTCGATTTTAATTTTATTTACATTACAAATACTTCATGTTTACAATATGTACTTCATGTTTACAATATTTAAAGTTCACACATGTGCGCGAATTATGAACACAACAGCAGTCGTTAGTGTTATAGTACGGTACACAGATGCAGTGGAGCGTACACAATGTTGCAGAGTGATGTTTACGTGTCTGTTATAAAGGACTAACTAAAATGGCGGAAAAATATATCTCACATAATCGCAGAGAAAAAAATCGACGTTGAAAAAAATCTATGATATACCATAGGAGAAACAACTTTTGCGGGTAAAGTGGATTTCTATGGATCTGGAAGCAAGGTAAAGCTGCATCTGCTTACTAGAGGGTAGAAGCCATGTAGTACGAGGAAATTTGAAGTTCTGAATTTGTGGAATTTTGATATTAGTGGTCAGTATTTGCAATTAAGAAGACGCGATGTGTAATCGTAATCATGTATTGTGCTAGGAAGTAGTTTGAAAAAAGCCTAAGGAAAACACTGTAGTGCATACCATGTCCCACCTGTTTCGATTCATGTCAGCTGAACAGGATTTTTCAGGCACAAAAGTGGACGTTTTCGAAAGCGCGTCTCCATCCCAAAAGGTGTACCGACCGAAAATATGCTCGCTCGTCGGTGAACTTCATCTGTGCAAACGAAGCGCACTATTCAAAACCAAGATATCAACGAAAAGCCGTCCTTGAACACAATGTTTCAGAGTGTCCAACATTTTAGTGATTGCAGCTTCCACTGTTTTCTAACTCTTGAAATCGACACTGAGTAGATACTTGCCGTATTCAGCAATGAAGACGAATAACGAAAGCAAACGAATTATTTTTGTAATGCTTGAGAAATTCCCGTTTAACAGTCGTAAACACAAATCTTAATGGTGACTTGGGCGCCCACAGAAATTTATTGAAGAGGAGACAATAATTTATGTCTGCCATTACTGATACTTCATTAGGATGTGTTAAGTATATCCTTGTGTTTTGTTAATGTGATTGCGGATGCCACCATTTTTGAGACAATGATCATAAGATAACATCTGTATGTGATTAAATCCAGAGTATCGAACGAGTCAGGAGATAAAACTAGAACATATTCACAAAGATATTTTATTCACATTCTTACAATGTTAGGCTGACAGTGGAAATCTAAAAATGGGAAAAATTAAGGATTTCCTGTTGGACATAAACACATATAACTAATAAAGAATACCATTGAGAAATACGCGAGGAGGAGATATAAGTAAATCTTTATAAAAACCTTATTCAACTTTGATGAAATTTGCGTACAAAGCTCCACACCTGATCATGTTAATAGATTTATTGCGTTATTTTCATGCTTTATATTTTGAAATGTCATCTGGCAGACTTGAAGCTTAAGCGAGTGTGTTTTAGAAGCTACATTTCTTAGTTACTTATGTTAAGCTCATTCCAGGTCCAACGTTTATCCAGATGAAAGTGAAAACTCCCAGTGTTACAAACACTGTCTTCACTTTCACAGTTTGACACTTATTTAGACAGAAAAGCCATCTGGACAGCGGAACATGTGACCCTGTGACGGAATGTTTGCTGTGTTGCACCCGGTAGAGATAGACAAGGTGCCGGAGTCTAGAGAGGATGTCTTTTCACCGAGAAATTTGACTTTTCTTTTTCTTTTATAACGTATAAAATAGCATTTTTTCATTCCGATTGCTGCATGTAGATCCACAGATGAGGCATAGATTATCAGACCTACACTATAAAATGAGATTTTTCAGAGAGGTAATGCCTAAAATGTGGTGTTCTCGGCACACTCTTTACACTGTGGATCTCGGAATCTTGAATTCCCTAACGCTTACCGAAATTGAGTGTCCGATGCGTCTAGCTGCAACAACCAATCCGCATTCAAAGTCTGTTAATTCGCGTCGTGCGGCCATAATCAGGTCGGGAACCTTGTGACATGGATCACCTGAGTACGGATAATCAGCTCTGCCAGTGCATTGCCCTTTTATACTTTGTGTACGCGACACTACTGCCAACCCCAAATGTGTGTACCGCTACTTACAGGCACTGCAGAACTAACAGGAACTGTGTTGTCTGTCGGCAGAAAGTTGCAACGTTTCTTGCATGCAGACATGTACACCACTGAGGAAAAGTTAGACATACTAGTTTTATACGGAGAATGTCAAACAAATGCTGTCGCAATGTTAATAGAAAACTGTCTGATGAATATGTAGTTGTTTCCACAAAGCCAGGAAACGTACGCGCATTGGAAATATTTTTCCTGAGCCCCACTTCATGCACCACAAGTTAGCACGTGCGCATAGTTCTCTGTACAATAATTACAGCTGATAACGACGGAGCCTGACATGGGAGCTCACCAATTGCCGACTCTGGTCGCATTGCTTTCCAATTTCTCCGACTCTTTTGCGAAAAGTTTCAACGTAAATACTAACAAGCGCTATAACACTGTAATTGTCTTTCCAAGAGCTATTTTATGAGTTATGAAAACTATGCGATTTCATTAAAAACCCATACGTATTTCAGTATCTTAGTTGATAACAGAGTTGTGTAACAAAACATTACGTGGCCTTCTGAGCACTGTCAATTGCGGAAAACCGCGTCTCTATATCTGGGACTGTTCTGGAAATAAAAGGAGAGTTGCGTCTCAGGTGACTCACCTAGTGTACTGCGGAGTGGAGGGCGTCTTCGTCAGTCTTCGATGGCTCATATGAAGGTGACTAGCCGTGGAATGTAGTTGACGACGACCGGCTGCAAGCCCGACATTTTTCAAACAATTCCCCGCTAATGTTTTAAAATTCAGGTTAAGAGTGTTAGATACAATTCAAGAGAGGGAAATACTTATCTGTCTCATCTGTAATTAAGTATGAGGTATGTGCTTAATCTTTGTCTAAAGGGTTTGCTAGAGAGTCAGTTTTCGAGCTTTGTTTCCCAAATGAAGGACGTGGAACCATGTCTGGTAGCTTATATACCTTCAGCTATCTCTTCAGCAAATCCACTTGCTTTATTTGTTGTGGGCTTCAGTCTGAAGACTAATTTGATGCATCTCTGAATGGTACTCTATCCTGTGCTAGCCTCTCCATCTCCGAATAACTCTTGCAACTTACATTCTTCTGAGTCTGCTTACTGCAGTCATCACGATCTCCCCCCCCCCCCCCCCTTCGCTGCCCTCCAATACTAAACTGGTGAGCCCTTGGTGTATTAGAATGTGTTCTGCCCTTCTGTTGGTCAAGTTGCGCCACAAATTTCTTTCTCGCCAGTTCTGTTCTTGTCTAAATTGTTTATCGTCCACTGTTCACTTCCACATATGGCTACACTCCATACAAACAGCTTCACAAAGGACTTCCTAACACTTACATCTATGCTCGACATTAAAAGATTCCTTTTCATCAGAAATACTTTTGTTGCCATTGCCAATCTACATTTTATGTACTCTTTATTTCGGCCATCACCAGCTATTCTGCTGCCCAAATAGCATATCTACTACTTTCAGTCTCACTTTCCTTAATCTAGTTCCATTAGAATCGCCTGATTTAATTCGACTACATTCCAGTATCGTTGTTTTGCTTTTGTCGATGTTCATCTTGTATCGTCCTTTCAAGACCCTGTCCAATCCGCTCAATTGCTGTTCCAGATCCATTGCGTCTGACAGAATTACAATGTCATCGTAAAACATCAAAGTTTTTATTTATTTTTTCTCTGAACTTCAATTTCCGCTCCAAATTTTTCTGTGGTTTCCCTTACTGCTTCTACATCTGGGATAGGCTACAACCTTGTCTCACTTCCTTCTCAACCACTGCCTCCCTTTCATGCCCCTCGACTCCTATAATTGCCATCTGTTTTCTGTACAAGTTGCAATTAGCCATTCGCTCTGTTTCACCTTTGCTACCTTCAGAATTTCTAATAGTGTTAAAGTCAACATTGTCGAAAGCTTTCTCTAAGTCTACAAATGCAATAAACGTAGGTTTGCCTTTCCTTAACCTATGCTAGAAGTTAATGTCGTGTGACTAGGGCCTCCCGTCAGGTAGACCGTTCGTCGAGTACAAGTCTTTCGATTTGACGCCACTTCGGCGACTTGCGCGTCGATGGGGATGAAATGATGATGATTAGGACAATATAACACCCAGTCCCTGAGCGGACAAAATCTCCGGTCTAGTCGGGAATCGAACCGGGGCCTTAGGATTGACACTCTGTCGCGCTGACCACTCAGCTACCGGGGGCGGTCGTAGGGTCAGTATGGCTTGTTCCTCCATTTCTCCGGAATCCAAACTGATCTTCCCAGAGTTCCGTTTCTCCCAATTTTTCCATTTTTCTGTAAAGAATTCGTGTTAGTATTTTGGAAACATTACTTATTAAACTGATAGTTCGGTAATTTTTGCACCTGTCAGCAACTGCTTTTGTTTGGAATTGTTGTTAATCCAGTAAGAATTTTTTACAATTATTTTCTAAGTGGTATAGAGAAATTAGAGTAAAATAGTCAGCTGCCGAAGCAATGGAAATAGTGACAATGTCATTCAAAACAAAATCAAGCAGCTTGATACAGTACTGACATCTATTTTTAAAACTGACAAAATTCTCTAAAACCAGAACTTGTACCATTCTGAAGAGTGTCGTATCAGTCTACAGCTGCCAATACCTACCAGCCCCTTTCGGTTTTGTAGCCGCCTTAGCCAGTTTTATATTGCAGGGAAAGGGGATTTTGTTTGGTCTGAACATGATTGGACAGTATTTCGCTAATCCTCCTATATGCTTGGCGGTCGGAGACGACTAACGCGATAGAGAAATTTCCGAAAGTTCTGCTAGGGAGCAGCCCATTACAGAAGCGCTTTAAGTGGGCGTAGGTAATGGCCAATCAAAATGCCTACATTCTGCTCTTGACCCTGCTTGGCTGTAAGGTGTAAACGTTAAATAATTTTGCGGAGCGGTTTAGAGTATCTTTAAATCGAGAAGTGTAGTTTGTGTTCCACAGTGGTTATTATTTAGGAAGTCTCGAAGGTGTGACTCTTTGTAATCAACAAAGTTACTTTTTCGATGGTGAAACCCAACAAACCTTAGAAAATACGTTCCCGTGCGAGACTTTCGAATTGAGAATCATTTTTCAAAAATAAACATCCATAAAAACTGAAATTTTCAAGAAATAGATTACTGAATAACTTTAGTAATATATGAAACGGAATTTTAAAAACACATTAGAAAACAGTCACTTCTAAATAATATTTCCATAAAAATATTACATGTACGTTGAAATGGTACGATTTTTTACAAAACTGAACAACTCCAATATCACTAGTCTTCAAAATGAACAACAGTCCATAATTTGTAAATAATTTCAAGCTAACTTCTATAATCCTTCATATAAATTTCTTCATCGTCATATCCCGCTTCACTGGTGTCAATGTCACTGTTACTACAGCCTTGAAAAGATTCTGTATAGAACATTTCTGCTTAATCCGAAGAGTTATGAAAATACTTGAGTAGTTCCTTTACATCTTCAGCATTCTTAGCACTGACTTTATTTTCTAATCTTTATAATGAAGCATTGTCTATTTCTCTGAAATTGGTGACCTTCTTCCGGCACTTCAGCCAAGGTTGGAGATCTATAATACATGGATTTCTTGCAAACAACACGATTTTTTCAGCTTTGTGGTTTATGTGAACTGTTCCTTTCCTTACTCTGAATAGTAACTTTCTCAAATTTCACACATCATGGTACTGCGAAGTTAAAATCTTAGTTTCCAGTTTTCCCGGTTGCATTGCTACACCAAGTACCCTATCAGGAGGCAAATAACTCTGCCTCTGACTGGAAAATGATGCAAGATTTTTGTGAAATCTTTTGATGTTTCACAAAATGGAAGGAGCATAGCCATCGTCATCATCAATCAATTTTTATTTTGTGAGTATGGAAAATTCTAAATGTCAGCCTCCAATACGTCGCTTGATTTTTCTTCAGTAAATTTGTTAAGAAATGTCTTACAGGACAGACAGTTTTATTGGCCCCACGTGACATTTGTGTTTCGAGACATGCGTAATGGCAAGTATTTTGATTTTCTCCATTTACCACAATTACTGTACAGCTAAAAAACCAGATCCGTTGTGAATAATACACACTGACGGAAAAAATCGCAACACCAAGAAGCAGTTGTGTGACATAAACAAAAGTTACTAGGCATGTTTATATGTCTCAGTCCCGTAAGAGAGGCGCTAGTAGCGTCACTATGAGGATGCAATTCAGCATTGCTTTAAGTGCACGCTGTAATGGTCGTTAGCTTTAGTTATCTTTGAGACTGAGCGTGGTGAGTTTGTCAAGAATGCCGTTAAGGCGAAAGAGACAAAATTATCAGCACCTCACTGAACTTGAATGAGGTCGTGAATAGGGCCACGAGAAGCTGGTCTAGTATGCGAGTTAGTATGACAGCCAGAACATTCTCGTGATTATCCCACGCACCATGATTGCAAAACTGTACGCGAATCTGGTGCTTAGAGTTGTTGTGTTGACATCCGGGACCTGCACAACCCAGTACATGTAAGTTTGCAGTCAACATTCAAGTCAGGCCGCCCGCAGCGAGCTCCCGGGAGAGACACAGCAACAGGGAAGTAACTGATTTTGTGACTTTTACGAGTTCCTAACCAGGAGAGAATGGTATAATTTCATTTGTGTGCTATGATAGTTTAGTTTCTTGAGTTTCTGCATGTTAATTTAGAATCTAATAGCCACAGTTCTCGCGTTTCCGTTTGTGTCGGAAGGTAAACCGATTTTGTGCCATATTAAAAGTTCCTAATCAGGGACAAATAATTTAGTTTCACTTTAGTGCTTCGGTAGTTAGGTTTTTGAATCTCTGTGTATTAAGCCAATTTTTTATAGACAGGAACTATAGTAGAGTTCCGCAGCACGTGCTGATAGTCCGTTTATCTTGATAGCAACTGCGATTGTTGTGTGCAGATGCGAGCTGAATTGGTGACACCTCACACTCAGCTCCAGGCTGTGATGGCTTCAGTTCCACAGCTTGAGGTTGCAATGGATAGGCACCACTGTCGTGGGCCAGCCATGGGGATCTAACGGACGTCCAGCATGTCTGGGTCCTCCGATTGGTCCTCATCAGTGGCCAGCCCAGTTACTGCTCGAGTGAGAGGTCGCCCCGGGGCAGGGCAGGCGGCGAAAGATTTCCCAGGGGGCCGCACGTAAGGTCTCCCCACTTAGTCTGACAAACAGGTTTCACATGTTGTCCATTGCTGGCACTATCGCTTAGGTAGATGCAGTCGCCTGTCCTGTTTCAGAGGAAACCTCTCAACCTGCAAGATCTGGGCAATCACAGAGCGTGAGATTATTCATTGTTGGGAGCTCCAACGTCAGGCGGGTTATGGGGCTCCTTGAAGACGTGGCTGCCAAGAAGGGGAAGGAAGCCAATGTAAATGTGTGCATACCGGGTGGAGTCATGTCAGACCTGGAACGGTGCCTTCCAGGTGCCATGAAGAACACAGGGTGCAGCCAATTGCAGGTGGTGGCTCACATCAGTACCAGTGATGTGTGTCACTTGGATTGGAAGATATTCTCTCTGGTTTCGAGCAGCTAACGTAAATGCTGCCGGTCTTGCTTGCAAGATGAAAGCAGAGCTGTCCATTTGTAGCATAATCGACAGGACCAGTTGCAGACCTCTGGTACAGAGCCAGGAAGAGGGTCTGAATCAGGGGCTCAGATGGTTCTGCGACCGTGTAGGCTGCAGATTCCCCGACTTGCGCCGTAGGGTGGTTGGGTTTCTGATTCCGCTGAATAGGCCAGGAGTCCACTACATGCAGGAGGCGGCTACACATTTAGCAGGGGCTGTGTGGCGTGGACTGGGCGGGTTTTTAGGTTACAGGGTATCGGGAAAACACAGAAAGGACTTCAATCACAAAGGGCGCAGGCCGGACACAGAAAGAGCGTAGATACAGGAACTATCGGTATACCAGTTGTAAATTGTCGTAGCTGTGTTGGGAAAGTATCAGAGCTCCAAGCGTTAATAGAAAGCATTGATGCTCAAAACGTTATAAGGACAGAAAGCTGTTAAAAGCCGAAGATAAGTTCAGCTGAAATTATTGCAAGGAACCTAACGATGTTCCGAATGAATAGGCTAAACGTAGTTGGCGGTGGCGTGTTTGTTGCTGTTAGAAGTACTCTATGTGAAACATCCTGCTAAACGCGCAGGACAGGACGAGTAGTAGGAATCGCACACTCTTTCGGCGTAACTGATTTAAGGGTGCCGCCAACTGAGCAAAATTAGGTACAAAGCGTCTAAAGTAATTTGCCATGCCTATAAATTTAGCAATTCCCCGCTTATCAGTAGGAGGAGTCAATGCCCGCTGGGCTTCGCTCTTGGTCAATGCGAATACTCTGTCCCCGACACTATATGGCCTAAGAAAGACACCTCCTGCTTAGCTATCGTGATTTTACTAGGCTTAACAGTTAGACCGGCTCCCTGTAACCTCTAGAGAACTTGCCGGATATGCTCCAAATGACTTATCCAACAAACGACTAAGCACCGCCGCTCTGGTAGGTAGTCCAAAAGGAACTCTGTTAAACTAGAACAAGTTCCAATCAGCAGAAAAGGCAGTAACATGTTTACATTCCTCAGCCAAAGGAATTTGATAATAGGCCTCATTCAAATCAAGGACCGTAAGCCAGTTAGCGCCGGCAAACCAAGTAAAAGAATTATGCAGATCCGGTAGGGGTACTGATTCAGGGACAACCTTAGAGTTCAAACGGCGGTAGTCAACCACAGGTCTGTAATCGCGCCCCTGATCTTTAGGTACCAAAACTATTGGAGAAGCATAAACCGAAGTTAAGGGCCTAATCACTACTCGTTGGAGCATCTGAGAGATTTTAGCCCTGAATATCTTCACCTTCAGGGGTGAGAGGCGATATGGAGATTGTCTAACCGGAATATCATCGGTGTGACGGATATGATATTCGAGAACACTAGTGACACCGAGGTTATGACTAAGGAGTTGGGGAAAACCGTGCACCAGCTCCCGCAACTGAGAGGTTTTGATTGGGCAAGAGATGGGCCAAATCAAAGATCAGCACGGTTTTATGGATGAAATCACACCCCAGTATTAGATTAATAGGCAGTTCTTTAACCAAGGCTAAAGATACAGGCCAGCAAAAATAGGCAACCGATATACTCCCCCGGACCCAACCCTGCAGATGTAACCCCTCGCCATTGGCCACCCGACTTCTCCGCACCCGCGAAGGGACAGAACGAACTTTGGTAAGATGCCTAAATTCTAAAAACCACTCGAACCTCAGTAACAAAAGTAACTACCAGAATTCAAGAGCGCGCAAACGGGCTCGCCACCTACCCGAGCATATATATGAGGCAAAAGGGGTGATGAGGGAGCGACCACCCGTGTACGCTAAGGTAGTTGCCGCTGCCTACCGACCACGTGATGAAGAGATGCCGGGGTTGGACTTCAGTTAAGTAGTTAATTCGACATGGTACCACGGCACTACAAGTTTTAATTTTAATGTTGACTGTGCCTTGCTCTGCCATGTTATAATAATTTTATGCTTCTGAAGAAGACTACATAATTTAACCGAAACCTGGTAAAGACCAGAAAATTTGCGCAACTGAGTCCTCCGAAATACGATTCTCTTCAGTTGTCGTAGGTCCTGTTGTTGGAGGATCTTTTTCCGGCCGCAGCGATGTCGGTGATTTTACGTTATGCCATATTGCTAATATTCACGGTACACTCGTGAAATGGTCGTACGGGAAAATCTCCACTTCATCTCTACCTTGGGAACGCTGTGTCCCATCGCTCCTGCGCCGACTACAGCACCACGTTCAAACTCAATTAAATCTTGATAACCAGCAATTGTAGCAGCAGTAACCGATCTAACAACTGCGCCAGACACTTGTTGTCTTATATAGGCGTTTCCGACCTCTGCGCCGTATTCTACATGTTTACATATCTCTGTATTTGAATACGCATGCCTATACCAGTTTCATTGGCGTTTCAGTGTACACGAGGCATGTCCAGACTGACTTGAAGTTTGCGTAGGTTACGTGTTGATGGCTCGTCGTCACACATCCTAGCTGACGAATCAACAAAACGTCCTAACCTTCCTACTAGATAGTGGATTTTAGCAATTGATTTAAAGCACAGAATGTAGCAGTTAATTTATGGACTGAATTGGGAAGAGACACGTCTGCCGTTTCTATGGAACTAGTGTGAGCCCGTGCTCCAACCAGCTCCACCGTTGTCCAACGATATACCTGAAATCTGTCTGTGCTATTTATTCTTATGGCGCACAATAGCTTCAGTGACTTTTCCTATTTGAGATATCCTTTTATGTAGTCTCAGAGATGGCGTGTCGTGGACTACATCTTCCGACTCAGCTCTGATTCTGGGGGCTTCCACCCATGGACTTCCTCCCATTACTCTAGCTTCGCTTGTGAATGTCCTACACAATTCTCCGCAAGTCATTCTTTTTTGACAACTTCACAGGTGTTGACCCGACTTTGTCTAATATATCACTCGGAAAAATCGCCCATTGGCTCGTTGATTATCAGGATAAAAGATCTAATAACCACGATGTCGACTGCTGTGGAAAGCCCATTCATCATCATCTTCCAGTCCTGCATCTACATCTACATGACTAATCATCAGTTCACACTTAAGTCTGTGGTAGAGGGTTTTTCGAACCATCTACAGACTATTTCTCTACCGTTTTAGTCTCTAATAGTGCGTGGGAAAAATGAACACTTTAATCTTTCTGTACGAGCTCTGATTTCTCTTACTTCATTATAATGATAATTTCTTCTTTTGTTGGATGGGACAATAACATATTTTCAAATTCATAGGATGAAACTGGTGACTGAAATTTCGTGAAAAGATCTCGCCGCATGTGAAAACGCCTTCGTTTTAATGATTGCCACCGCGACGCGCTTATCGCATCCGTGATACTCTCTCCGCTTTTTGGCTATAATGCAAAACGAGCTGTCCTTTGAACTTTTTCGATGGCCTCCTTTGGTCCTATCTGGTAAGGACAGCTATACTCAAGCAGAGGACAAACAATCGCAGTGTAGGCGGTGTATTTAGTAGATCTGTTGCATCTTCTAAGTATTCTGCGAAAAAACCGTAGTCTTTGTATTGCCTTCCCCACAACATTATCTACGCGATCGTCTCAACTTGTTCCTACTTGTAATTACTAGGTATATAGTCGAACTGACAGCCTTTATGTTTGTGTCATTTCTAGTTTAATCGGAATTTAAGGGATTTATTTTGTACTCATCTGGGTGAGCACACGCTTTTTCGTTATTGAGACAACTGCCACTTTTCACGCCACTCAGGTATTGAGTCTGAGTCATTTTGCAATTGGTTGCGTGGATTTGTCAGAAGCAACGGACAGTGTTGCCGCTCTGTACGTCTTAAACAGCGGAAAAAACCCGAAATGTTCCGTCTAGTTGAACACCTGTCACTCAGTTAGGAGTAAACTCGCCCGGATTACATTCGGGCTAACTAGCGCACCTGCAAGGAATGCCCTCGGCATCGGACGAAAGCGGCACATCCGCGAAAGAAGGGCATCGCAGTGCGGAGGCAGGAGGCCGCAGGCAGCCGTGATCTTTGGCGGCGTCAGCCACTTGCGGCATCTCCGCTAATATGCGCGACTGCGCCGCGGCTGCCTGCACCAAGGCAAACGGGACGGGCCTCTCCAGCGCCGTTCTGCTCTGTTACGAAACGCCTGTCGCGACGCTCCACGAGCTGGAGACCGATGCCTGTCGCCGTCTGCTCCGTCCCGTCCTCGCGTCTGGAGTGACTCTCGCTTTGCATGTGCTGTATCAGCCTACATACCGCGACAGGTTACGCGTTACTACTCGAATCGTTTGTCCAGCCTTCCATACAGGGTATCCATAAATTATCTTTACAATGTACGTTTAAAACTATACTAGATATCAACAAATGGTTTTCAACATGTGATAACTCATAAGTTTTGTTTCCTTATTCATACACATCAGAGTATGTGCCATTAGTGGCACGGATAATGGCTAGTCGGAATTCCATTTCTCTGCACGTACGATTTAAGATCTCCGTGGTGACATGTTCATATGCATTGCTAATGGGTGCCTTCGAGTCCTGTGGGTTTCTAACCTCGGTTCGGTACCACAGATCCTTTACAAAAGCCCACAGGAAGAAGTCTAACGGTGATCAGGAGATCAGGAGATCGTATCGGCTATCCAATTGGGCCATCTGGTCCAATCCGCCTATCCGGAAACTTTTCATATGGAAATAGAGGGACATTCAGAGCCCAGTAGGATGGTACCCTATCTAGCTGGAATGTCACAAGTTGCAGGTGCCCGAATTGTGGCATAGCAAATGGTTGCAACGTGTCCAGGTATACATCACCATTGACGGCAGAGTCGATGAAAAAGAATGGACCAGTGATACAATTGTGTATCAGTCCGCACCAAACATTGACCTTGAGAGTTGTGTCTTGCCATTTCACGTGTAGCATGAGGATCCTGTGAACCCCTATAAGGCTCTCATACGTTTCCTGCTATTGTAAGTAGTTTACCTTTACTGTGCTGGGACACTGCTTCAGTAGCGTATAGACCTCGGATTTTAGGTAAAAAAACTATTTTGTTACTCACTAAATAAAGGCAATAAAAGTTGTACACACACGAATTACGCCAATTTATAATCGAAAACGTTAGTTTCATAGGACCTAAAACTACCTAATTTAAGGTTAGTACCTTGCACCTAAATTTTAAATAACCAATTAATAAATCTTTTTGTGACTAACATTCTCTCGTGGTCTTGCCAGCTAAGAATTGCGCAAATATTTTATCGAAAATTGTAATTTTATAGTACGTAAAATACCTAATTTCATTTTAGAACCTGATTATACCTCATTTTTAAAAATCCTTAAAATACCTAATTTCGTGTTGGAACCTATTTAATTTTTAAACATCCAGTCAAATAAAATTTGTATGACTAAAACTTCTGGTCTTCCCAGCTACTTAGAAAACAGTAGTTGAATGATAACTGGTTTGTTTTAATGCTTGAACGCCAATCGTGAGTCAAACAACAGCATACGCCAGGCTTTTGCAGCCCGCGCTGCTCCACAGAGCGTTGTCGCTCGCTGTGAAGCGCCAAATGGGCCGGCAGGCCACGGAGCAGCCCTGTGGTCTGCCTCCGGCGCCACCCTGCCCCGTCGGAACAGCCTGTTTAAAACACCTGCACTGTCTTCATTAAATCAATCAGCGTGCTGCTTGGATGTGGCGAAATATTTCACAGCGAGAGTGTATTTGTGGAAAGTCAAGCATGCCGAAAGTAGCCAGCTCCAAATAATCTCTGATTCGTCAGTGGTTATAAGAATTTCCTGATTTCTCTACAGACGGAAGAGCTATTCACTGCAATGTGTGTGAGAAATGGTTCAAATGGCTCTGAGCACTATGGGACTTAACATCTGAGTTCATCAGTCCCCTAGAACTTAGAACTACTTAAACCTAACTAACCTAAGGACATCACACACATCCATGCCCGAGGAAGGATTCGAACCTGCTGCCGTAGCGGTCGCGCGGTTCCAGACTGAAGCGCCTAGAACCGCTCTGCCAACGCGGCCGGCTGTGCGCAACAAAGATGTAAGTAAAATGTTAACCTTTTATTTGCAATGTCCACTCAGAGAACAGTAATGCCACTGTTTTTCCAGAGTTAACTTGGACTAGACGCATGCGAATGCAACAATTTCGTTTCTAAACCATTAATGTAGGTTAATTTTGCGAAGCAGGTCTCGCACGTAAATTCTTCCACAAAGTATTTCTCAGTTCTTTTTGTTTTTAGGTATGTTCTGAACAGAGGTCACAATTAAGTCAGCATGTTGCAGGGATTAAGCACTATGCAAATTTAAAAAATAAATCAAACTTGAAACAAACATTTGTAACTAAACCAAATGCAAAAAAACAAAAACGAATTTCATTTTGACCTGTGTCAAGCCGTTGTTGCAGCGAACATAACATTCAATGCTGTTGAAAATAGCCAGTTCAAAAGTTTTCTAGAGAAATACTGTCACCGCAGCATTCCATCAGAGTCCTCATTCAGAAAGAGCTATTTAGATACTTTATATGAAAATACATTGAGCAGGATAAGGGTAGATATATAGGCGAGTAGATATAGGCGATTCATACATGTGGATCTCTGTCGATGTGACAACCAACAGACAAGGTCGATATGTGGCTAATTTGATTGTTGGGAAGTTAGATCCTGACACTCGCTCTGTACGTCATCTGATCTGCAGCGAGGAGCTAAAAAAACTAACCAGGAAGCAGTTGCTCACTTTGTTAACAAAGCCCTCTAATTACTTTCCCCAACAGTCTAGACGAGAATAAAGTATTTGTAATCTATACTGATGCAGCCGCATACATGATTGCTGCTGTTAAATTGTTGAAAGTATTTTACCAAGCCTTGCTCCATATCACATGTCTTGCCCATGCCGTGAATCGTGTAGCTGAGACGATACGTCTCGAATTTCCACATGTAAATAAGCTCGTTTCAATAATCAAAAAGGCTTTTATTAAAGCACCTACAAGAATTCAGTTATTTCGAGAGGAACTTCCCTACGTACCACTTCCACAAGGACCCTTACTTACTCTCTGGGGAACGTGGCTAGAGGCCGTGGAATGTTACAGCGAGTATTCGGAAGACATTAAGAAATTGTCCTTAAATTGCGGGAGGAGGCAGTGAGCATTACTTCATCTAAAGATCTTCTGAAGTTCCCATCAATTTCCAACGACATTTCATACATAAAATCCCGTTATGCATTTTTGGCCCCTACTATTAAAGCTCTACATTGTTCAGGGAAACCAGTTACATTCAACTGCGATTGATAAAAGAAGTGACAGAAAAAATCAACTTGGTCTCAGGTTCTATTGGTATGAAAGTTAGTGAGAAACTAAAGACAGTGCTACAAAAAAACAGGACTGACCACCCTGTACACAGTGGCTGACATCTTATCAGGAACATGAATGTGCAGTCCCATTGCTCCTAATACCGTCATTTAAATATGCTCCGGTGACATCTGTTGACGTGGAGCTATCATTCTCGGCATATAAGACGCTATTAACAGACAGGAGATGCAGTTTCACAACGGAAAATCTGGTGAAAGTGTTAGCTATTTACTGTGACTGTAATTATGGACATGGACAATAATATAATGTGGATTTACGTCAGTATATTTATCTTTCTAGACAGTAAAACTTCAGATTTTGGTCACCTATTTTCCGATTTTTATAACCTATTTTTGTAAGTGATAGAACCTATTTCAGGTAACATATTTAAGATTTTTAGGACCTTAAAGTCCGAGGTCTAGTAGTGTATAAGATCCTTGACTATGTGTTTAGTTTTGTATGAGGTTTACTTGGCAGTCAATCATTCTTATTTGAGGCATAGTAGCAAGCAGTTGAGTTTTTCAGAGAACGAGATCTGTTACTTGTGAATCTGGGAGAAACTATGTGGAATACATTATTATTATGGAGATGAAAACTCATTTATAATTCTTTCTCGTTCTTCATTTTTAGAGAGAAGATTCTGGAGGAATTTTAAAGAAAAGGAAGGCATGCGCAAGAACGAAATCTTTGTTTCTCCGAAATATTAATTGAAGTAAATCTTTATTCCTCGGATACCTAATAACTTTTATCATAACTTGATCTCTTTGTTTTCATTATGTCACAAATTAAGCAGTTGGTTGAGATGTGTGTAATTTTTGTAATGAAAGAATTTCGCAATTTTTCGAGGCTTCTTATGTCGTATAGTTCTTTCGTCGATAACCAGAGCGTGATTTTTCAAGGAATATTTTCTTTAAAGTAAAACCCACCTCCATGACCTGTAGTAAAATTTTAAATGTTTTGTCTTGTGTGCATTCCATCTCACGGCTCACGAAGTTACAGATTGTTACTGACCAAAACAAAAATTATAATAAAATAAAATGCTGATTTACGTTTTCTTTCGATAACGTCAGTACACTGGACAAAAAAAAAAAAAAAAAAAAAAAAAAAAAAAAAAAAAACAGCATACTTAGCAGGAGGTAAATCACCCTTGTTTGAGAGCAGATCTCACCTTGCATTCTTCAGAAAACAGTGTGTAGTTGGGATTGTCAGGTGTCATGCTAGCAAGCAGATTAATTTTAAGAGAACATTATTGGTTATTTCAAACAGTTATTTTCTCCCGAGTAGAGCGTAATTTATTTTTGTGGATACTCCGATTCGAACATTGTACTTCATATCACGCAACGTTCATAATGTATTTCGGTACTGAGTTTTAGTTTAGTTTTCATTGGCCACACAGTTTATTTTGGCATTTAATTAGATTTATTTTCTTTATTTCAAATTATGCGTTTCATGTAGTTTAAATTTTTATTTCACGAAACTGTTTACATGCGCAACACAGGTCCAACCAATAGTCTGTTTTGCTCGGCAATTGAGTATGATACCTAAGGTATAAATTACATGAAAGGAAATTTTTGAAATCAATATATTCAATTTTTTCACATACAATTTTATAGAAAGCTTACATCCCATATGCGAACGTTATGACGATTCAGTTTTCCGGATAAGATAAACATTGCCACATCAGAGAAACAAATCTTTTCCAAAATGTCATTGTTTGCGTCAATCTTGCCTAGCATAACAAATGCAAACTGTTGGCGCTGAGGTCTGTCCGTAGCCTTTAATGCCTGAAGCAGCTGCAGCTTGTAGGGATATAGTCGTAGCCTCGTATGCAAGACATTGTGCTCTGTTGAGCGTCTCATTTCCAACACTTTGGCCGCCGTTCGCACTGACTTCGACGGACTCCTTGTAAACGCCTGCCGTACCTTGTCCATGTTATCGTCTGAAACAGATGGGCGACCCACCCCCTTTTTATGGAGAACACTACCTGTGTCCATAAATGACGTATGCCAAGCACGAATAGTTCGTGGAGACGGTGGTTGCCTTCCATACCGCGTTGGAAAAAGTTTCGTTGCACTTGAGTTTCGGACGTCCTCTGTATGAAGCAGGCCAGACATTGAGCTTTCTCCTGCGGCATCCACATTTTATCTGGTTTTCAAGTTCAGTTTTGCGTAATACTTGCGTCAATTGTATGGTTTGAAGAAAACTTTGTAAGTTAGCTTACCATATGCTGAGAACGATTTGTTAATATCCAGTATAGTTTAAAGTTATTAAAGTCTTGAGCTGGAAAGATAGTTTATGGACACTCCGTATTTTTTATTATCACGAAGCACTTCGCACTCAGACTTCCCTGATCATTTGCAGTTTCATTTACTGCTCACTATACTTTTGATTTTCTTAAATCGCAACATTATCTTTGCAATGCTTTGCATGTTTCGGCTACAGTCAGCTTCGGTTAATCGAAATACGCTCTTTGAACAATCTCTTTGTTTGGCCACTGAGCATTTCACCACATCTTTGGCGGTCGGTTTTGTGCTCCGGCCAGTTTGAAGCCTTTGGGGTTTTGGAACCACGAACTGCATCTCTTTGAAAGTGCATTAACCATTCCGGTACTGCTTTTAGTAGATTGTTGTTTACTTTGATTTGGGAGGAAAGTTGGTTTTATCTACTGTTGGTCTGAGCTGGTTCGGAGTTTCTACAAAGATGAAGAAATCTGGTGAAATCTTTTCAGTTACTTTCCGTGGTCAATATTGGGCGAATATGTAGGGTATTTCAGAAGAGTAGTCTAAAGCCTTGGACAGTTAACTTGCAATTACCTCGCGTTCTGGCTCCCGCGGACATCCTTCCGTGTGTTTGAGTCGAGCCTCATAGGTTGCTTATTTTTATCAAATGGAAGTTGATCATGCAAGTGAACATTATTTTTCAATCCGTCGTGTTGTAGATTGGAACTCCTCGTCCTCTCCTGAAAATGAGTGTATTGCGAGCACGTCTTTTCGTTACTCCTTTCGAGTACCTTCTCTTGTAATTACCTCTTGAGAATCAATGTCGGCTCTGTAAAAAAACTTAATTTTTTTAGCACAGTATACATACATATTTATAAATGTTCCTTAATGGAAGCAGTTAGAAGGATATTAACGACAAAGCCGCCCATATTGTCACAAGGCAGCGCCCAGTATTACACTTTGAAATAGTTACGTAACGTCCTGTACACCAACTGAAGACGAACCTGTAAAGGTTGGAAAATCGATTCGTGGAGTAAAAAACTATTTCAAAAAAGCGACTGGTTGGAGTTTTCTGTATTAATATTCCAGAGAGATGGAATTCCAAATCCTCTCACCAGTGATGCAAATGCGCGTAACCGGATAACGTGGAGCAAAAGCCATAAAACCAGGACTATAGAGCAATGACAGAATATCATTTGGTCGGGTGGGTGGTGGTTCACAGCGTTTCCAACTTCTGGTCGAATGTACGCCTCAACAATGAAACATGGCGGGTGTTCAGTGACGATGTGGACCGACATGAAGTGGTATTCCCTGGGCCTCATGATTACTCTGCAAGATCGCATTAATGCGGTGGATTATGTGATCTTTTTGAGTGGTCAGATCCATTGCTTGGTGCAATGCTTGTTTCCCAACAGCGATGCTGTGTTCCAAGACGAGAGGGTCTCTGTTCACTTCGCATCGTCCAGGACAGGTTTTGTGAGCACGAGAAAGAATTTTGGCATCGGTCCTGGTCACTATAGTCAGCAGATCACAGTATAACAGAACCTTTGCGATCTACTCTGGAGAGAACGGTGTGTGATCGTCGTCGTCATCCACCTCCATCATCGTTATCTCAACTTGACATTATTTTGCAGGAATAATCGTATCAGATTCCCATGAAAAACATACAGGACCTGTATTTATCCAATTCGAGACGATTTCAAGGTGTTTTTCATGCCAGCAGGTTCCCTACACTGTATTGGTCATGGTAATGTGTTGTATTTCGTAGTTACACATTTTGGCCACCCCTTTACATGATGTCACATCACCACATTATGTGCACTTGTTAAAGCCAGATGTGTCATGTAAATCTTCTTAGACGGCACATAGGTTAACTGAATTAAATCACTACTAATAAATATTATTTTCTTGCATGAAATTTGGTTTCAAACAAAGAAAGGCGAGTTGTCGGTAGCTGTTAGGGACGATCGCTGTTTTCTAAACGTATTGCAGAGTAACCTGGCTTATTAGCGAATATGTTGTGGAATACGTGACAACAAGGGGATTCCTGATTACAATATTAGGTGGAAATTACGTTCTGAACTTTTATTAACGGTTCAAGTGTATTTTGGTTTAACTACACTTTCAAATTCAGACTCAATGGTCACATACCTGAGAAAATATCCTCATCTGCACTGCTTGGAGCTTCAAACCTAAAGCAAACACATTATTCTTATCTATAATAGTTCCTTGATGAATCACTACTTATTATTTAGTGCTGAAACAGTAGCCGTGCAAAATTTATTTTAGTTGCGCTTTGATTACATAAGCGTGTGGGCTGTTCTGTTGAATAATTGTCATCAGATAGCGGTTCAAATTTGTGTTCTGAGTCATTAAGGTTCATGTTTTACTGCATAGCTCAGCAGTGTAGTGCTTTAACTAACTTCTTGGGATAGTAATTCAGTTTTTACTACACACACACACACACACACACACACACACACACACACACACACACACGCACGCACGTACAAAAGCACACAGACACGCCTTACAAACTTATAAAACAGCTAAAAAGACACAGGCTGATACAATGAAAGAATAACATTTACGTAAGCTCACCGGTCAAAAAATTAGTCATCTCTGAGAAACATGACACTAATCCCGTGTAACACCGCCTCTATCTTTGATAACTGTCTGAATTCGGCGGGAAAGAGAGTCAAGGTATGTCAGGTACGCCACATCCAGATGAAGCCGTTCGTTGGTGACAACAGTCAGTAGATCTACCATATTGCGGGGATGTTGCTGTTATGATTCAACCATTCCTCTAAATAGTTCCAGATACTATTTATTTTCTTTCGGCCCCGCAGCATGCTAGATGTCTTGTAATGACATAGTTATAACAGTGCTGAACCAGAATGCTGCTATGATTGACGTGTTTCATTGCTGTAGATTATACATCAGTAACAGGCCTGTTTCAGTTCCATGCCCATCTTCAGGCATGGAATATGCTTTTGTAGTTTTGACAGCTAAGATTGACAGCTAATCCAGCAATGCTGTATGGTTACAATTTTTTTATTTACGTGTCGTAATGATCTGTGGCGTGGAAGTATAATCTTGGTTATATTTTCATGATTTGTATACTTTCGTTTTTATTTTGTTTCGGTTATTCATAACCGCGCTGTATGATTTTAACAAAATTATCTATATAATTTTTATGTTTCAGGACCGTTTGTTCATTTAATATTTTATTAGGTTCTGCTTGTGAGTGTATACAGATTTCGTTTCTTTCCGAATCTTTCACTGGTTATCGGAGCTCAGTTCGAAGCGAGACGCATCACTGAACGCAATGGTACTCTAGTCAACGAAATTCAAGGCCGAAAACACGTCAGGAGACGCCTCGGACAGCGGTCGGATACCAACCACTTTGATTGACATCCGCACACCTCTATAGCACAGCAGTACGTCGACGATATTTTACCCTTCATGGCAAGCCAGCCTGAACTTACATATCAGCAAGATAATGACCGTCCCGCGCACAGCAAGAGTTTCTGCAGATTCTGTACGTGACTGCCAAACCCTACATTGACCAGCAAGGTCGCCGGATCTCTCGCCAGCTGAGAACATTTGGAGCATTATGGACAGGGCTGAATGATATTCCCATGTGTATATTTCGCCGCATTCAATATCAGCACCACGGAGCATCCACGCGTTTCAGCAGACAAGTAACGGCATATCGGCAGGCAAACTTTTGCGGCCGCTGGATTGCTCGCCGTGGCCAAGTCGCATGACTACCACGATCGTCCGATCTGTCCCCAATCGACTTTTTCCTGTGGGGGTATCTTAAGGGCCTAGTGTATGACACACGCCGGAGGACCTTGTGAGCAGGATTGTTGCGACAGCAAGATGTCTTCGAGATACACCAGGTATCTTTGAGAAGATGCGCCGTTCAAAATGGTTCAAATGGCTCTGAGCACTATGGGACTCAACTTCTGAGGTCATTAGTCCCTTAGAACATAGAACTAGTTAAACCTAACTAACCTAAGGACACCACACACATCCATGCCCGAGGCAGGATTCGAACGTGCGACCGTAGCGGTATCGCGGTTCCAGACTGCAGCGCCTAGAACCGCGCGGCCACTTCGGCCGGCTGCGCCGTTCAATGTAAGGCGTGTCTCGATGCGTCTGGACTAGGACTGTTGATATTTTTAAAAATATCGTGAAGCCGATATACCGATATTTAAAAAATATGATTATCAGCCCTCGATATATCGACACAACACATTCCGGCCTATAAAAAAATTGTAAACATACTGTTGGTTGTAGAGTTGTATATTTAAAAAGTGATTTGTTATTAGATATTCCGCACCTCAGCCAGGTAGCAGCCTGACTATCCTCCTTAAAGCAAGAATTAACACAAAAACACTTAATTTGAAAATCTGTAAGTTAATAATGGAAGTTTGCGCAGATGAAAAGTTTGTATTATACTCTTTTGCCGGCCGCGGTGGCCGATCGGTTGTAGGCGCTCAGTCCGGAACCCCGCGACTGCTGCGGTCGCAGGTTCGAATCCTGCCTCGGGCATGGATGTGTGTGATGTCCCTAGGTTAGTTAGGTTTAAGTAGTTATAAGTCTTAGGGGATTCATGATCACAGTCCCATAGTGCTCAGAGGCATTTTTGAACAACACTCTTTTGATCGACTGTTGTGTTGTTCATTAACAACTCTGTACATGGCGCATGTCATGCAGTATTTGATTCCAGTTAAGCTCTCATACCTTACTTTCTTAATTTGCCATTGGCTACATGTAGAAATGAACTTTTTTTTCACGCTGATTTAGATAAATTACATGGTGAAGCTAAACGTTGCAGTTTCTGTTGGCAGCGTCAAGCTCCGATTACGTCAGCATTTCCCGTCACATGTCTCTGCCCGCCGCGAAGACCAATCTTGCCATTTAGATTCCTGTTCATAATTTTCAGCAACTGTTTTTAAAGGACGCCGATGTGAAGAAACAGCACAGCAGTTGCGTGGAACTTTTTTTTTAAAAAAAAAAACGCTACCGTTGTGCTATTTCTTCACATCGCAAATCTTGTTATTCCAATCACACTGCCAACCACACTGCTATCGGGCTTCTTATTTTGTGCCACCTATACATGCTCCACACAGTCAAAGAGAAAGACTCGACTTGTTGAAAGCTCAAAAAGTAGTAAGACTCCTTCACACAGTGAAAGTAAAATTATGTTCTGCTATAAATTCAAAAGAACAATTTCAAACACTTACCAAAAACTGCGAAAAAAAATATAAAATGAAAATACGGGCTCTCGATATTGCCGTTTTGATACTGACATATCGAAATATACGAAGGAATAAAATATCGCCGATATATATCGACGTTTTCTGGGGGATAACGATATATTATCCACATGTTTCTCGACAAAAGTTCAAGCATTTCTTGGAGTGGGCGTCCATTTGCAGCATGTGACTAAATAACTGCAACACCATTTAGTAGCCCTGGGTGGCCTTTGCGGCCCCGGTTCCTCTGTGATTACTGATCCTTCTTTGAATCACACTATAGACTTGCACAGTTTCTGAAGTTCTTTCTCTTGAAGAAATCATCCAGCCTTTCTGAAACTGTAATCATTTGTTTGTACATGTACATCACATATACCGATTTCCGTCCCATTCTGATAATTCTTTCGTGGTCGCAATATAATTCTTCTTTTGATTCTTCAAAACGCTTTCCTGAGCTGTTAAAATACGTCCGACAAGATACAGAAAACTCTTTTCGTCTTCGTTCTTGTATAACTATTTGTATGTGTTTTGAGTATTTAAGCAGAAAATACACTTTCATTGGGGAAGCTGTTCCTTTTGTTTGTCGAACTGCTTCAACTATCTTGAAATCAAACATGAAATCTTAGGTTTCTCGACAGAGTGGCATTTACTGATGCGAAGCCAATGTCGTCAGTAATTTTCTAAATTTTGCCGAATATTATGCGGTAACGAGCAATGTCTTCAGCATTGATCAATGTCTTCAGCACAGTTACACTATTTTTGTCGATGAGATATATAGTACAGAGATTACCAAAGGGCTGGTGGCATTTGTTGTTGTTGCTGCTGCTACTGTCCAAAACCAGGACGGTGGTGCGCAGAACTGGTTTTATACCAGTTATACTGATAAAGCAGCAGTAGTAGCACCAGCAGCAGATACCAACAATATTCTGTTTTGCGTGGAACAGCATTTTTCGGAGATTTTTTGATCATTTTTCCTGAAGTGCCCTGTGACCCGCGAGGTTTCTGGCGCCAGGCGATATCGATTCTTACTTCCATCTTTGATCGTTGTCGCCGTGGCTTGTTCTCTTTGCGTCTTTGAGGCAGGCTGTTTATGGTGGCGCGCGTGCGCAAGTCGAGGAGAGTGGGTCCACGCATGAGCCGAGTCAGTCTGTGACGTGACGTGCTTTCGATGTTGTCGTTGTGGGGAGTTGACGACACCGAGACACGTGGCACGGCCGTATTCCGTGAGGACCAGTTGAGTTGGAGCAACGAAGAAGCATGTCCCGCTGCCGGAAAGTATTGTATTGACACGGCTGGCCAGTGGCGACCAGGATTTGTTAATACCTCGAGAGCTATGTGGATGGATGGCGTGTGAATTTCACATGAAGAAGAAAAAATTAATCGCCAAGCTTTCGTGGTGGGTTCCTCCTTCTATATATAGTGAATACACATTCACTGCAGTGGTGGCGAGGCGAGTTACGTTCTGGAACGGCCATGAAATTATGTTACTACAGTGGCTAGAAACAGCGCCTCGCATTTGTAAGTTTGCTTAGTGACACGCTGAAGGTGGCTGGTTCCTTTAACGTCATTTCTTAAGTTATAGATTTAGAATTTTCTGGTTTTACGAATTAGTGGTAGTTGTTGTTTCCCGGTAGCTGAGTGGTCAGCGTGACAGATCGTCAATCCTAAGGGCCCGGGTTCGATTCCCGGCAGGGTCGGAGATTTTCTCCGCTCAGGGACTGGGTGTTGTGTTGTCCTAATCATCATCATTTCATCCCCATCGACGCGCAGGTCGCCGAAGTGGCGTCAAATCAAAAGACCTGCACCAGGCGAACGGTCTACCCGACGGGACGCCCTAGCCACACTACATTTCGTTTCATTTCATTTCTTAATAATTTCTTGTGTGTATTGGAGTGACATTAGTTTCTTACTGCAATTTCAAATATCTATCTGAAGGTTGATGGTCACGTTAGGTACTGCACGTTTGATTTATGTGGTGCCAGCATTCAGCGAAGACAGATTATATATATATATATATATATATATATATATATATATATATATTGTGGCCGAGCGGTTCTAGGCGCTTCAGTCTGGAACCGCGCGACCGCTACGGTCGCAGGTTCGAATCCTGCCTCGGGCATGGATGTGTGTGATGTCCTTAGGTTAGTTAGGTTTAAGTAGTTCTAGGTTCTAGGGGACTGATGACCTCAGAAGTTAAGTCCCATAGTGCTCAGAGTCATTTGAACCATTTTATATATATATATATATGGTTCAAATGACTCTCTCTCTCTCTCTCTCTCTCTCTCTCTCTCTCTCTCTCTCTCTCTCTATATATATATATATATATATATATATATATATATATATATATAATGTGTGTGTGTGTGTAACTTGTATATACTACAGTGTGTCTGCCGCTCATGTTTTCCTGTTTTAAGAAACGTGTATAGTGGTCGACGCGAGCAAACCTCGCCCCGCGAGCTTGCAGTGTGACGAAAGTCTCAGGATTTGAACTCAGGGCCGTCCGGATCCCGTTAACGCGCGATTTCTCTATTCCATTCAACGAGAGACTTGTTGTAGGTAGAAGATTTCCTACTGCCCAAAGTTGAGTATAAGTTCACCCTTTGGATCGTGTGTTTGTGAAATCGTAATAGATTAACGTTTGCTCGCGTCCATCAAATGTTCATCAAATTGACGTTTTGCCTTAAGCTTGCATAAAGTCTAGAATCTTCCGGACGTTGAATGTAGTAGAATGCTAAGTGTAAACAAAACAATTACCCTTCAGGTCAGATAGCATCAAATTAATTTTACCTATTCAGTAAGGGTAAAACTGAGTGAGAAAGGCGACAGCCGACATTGTAAACATTTGGCTATCTATTGTTACCGGCACGTAAAGGGGTCGTTGACACAAGTGTGACGGTTAATATTGTAAATACTAATTGTGGATAGGGCCTTGATATGCAAGTGTTGTTAATTGATTATTACTGCTGATGAATTCATGTGTATGTGTAATCAATAAAGAAGTGTTGCAACTACAAACTGGTTGTGTTACTGGTATACAAGGTTAGAGTGTGCAATCGCCACACCACCCCGAACCACACTGGTACCGTGATGAAACCTCAGTGATACTGTTGTTAACGTTGGTTCTAGTGCCTACAGAAAGAAGAAGTTGTCGATCAGAGATAGAATGCAGACATGAAGTAAAAATGTCTCCTCTGCACCGTGTTCATTCTTTGCCTGCTACACCAAATCTACCTTGATTTTATACTTTTTCTATCCAGTCGATTTTTAACATACTTCTATACAGCAGCGTGCAAAACGCCTCCAACTCCTCTCTTTCTGTTTAAACACTGTCTAACAGTACTTCCAAACATCATTGTTCTCCAGATTTCTGCATTATGAAACTGAATTGTTTGCTGATGATAGCTTGAGAAACCTACGGGGAGTGGAAGGCTGAAAAAGTTAAGTCGGGCCAGGCAGTGTGACCACGTGGCTCAACCAGTAATGCAATGTCCGCGAAAGACAGATCCTCTAAAGTGAGTTCCTCGTGTGCGCGCAGCGGTTGAGAATCTCAGCTGTTCAGTACAGCGAGTAATGCAACAGGTGCAGACAGCTACAATCCAGGTGCACTTTTTATTTACCCTGTAGTTCTTCCTATCTCGTGCTTGTATGTCCTTTATTTGTACAATTCTTCTGCCTTGCTGCATCTTTTTGTTAATGATGAAAATATTCAAATTTGTTGTATTGAATATTTTGCTGCTAAGCTGATTTCATTTCTGGTTTCTCCTACGTTTCATTAATGTGCGGTACAAATTTTACAGCAAAGTGCAAACATACACTCCTCTCTGACTCGAGCTAGTCTTTCTATCAAATACTTTTCCCGTGTTACATAAACACACGGGAAGGATATTTTGATGCTGAGGTAGAGTCGATGAAATATTTCCTGTATGAAGTTTACACGGCTGTATAATCATAAGACGAACAAAACAATCTAACATTATTTGATATGAAATCATCTTCTACTTGGAAAAATTCAGAACATAGTTCTACAGCTGTCTATTAGATCATTGTTTTTCTCTGAGGTACCGCTAGGAAGAGTTTCCACTCATTCAGTTCTTGACGTAGTAATTTCATATACTCAATAGTGATTTTCAATTTGCACAACTGAATAAACAACATTACACATATTTTTTCTTGATATTCTTGTAAGTAGCGCCTGTTTAATTTATACCCGATTAATTACATCTTCCCTTCATAAAATAACAGTCTTTTCTAAACAGGACTTATTTCTTTCTTTATTAGCTTCCACTCTTCTTCTACCGAACTACCGTCAGTTCTGTTCACTAACTCCGTGGTCACTGCTACCAAGAATTTGGAATTCATTTTAATGAACCAGTATCCCTCATTCTAATAGATTGTTCTCTCTTTTTATTGTTTTAAATTTAAAAGAAATTTAATCGGTACTGGATTATGAGATTGATACACATCTGCATTATTGCGCCTTTCTCGATTATGTGACGCACACAGATAGAAAACTGGATTAATTTGTTTCATTTTTATCATCATAACTTGTTCTACTACAGCGTCTGTTTGCCCTCTTGAAAATACTCCATTTGATCAACTTCTGTAACAAGTTTAATTATTTAACAGTTCTTTCATTTTCCGCACTTTCATGAGGTTTGTAGTCGCTGGGTAGAAAGATTAGCCGTCAAAATGCCGTTGCCCAGGGGACGCCCGAGTGGATATTTCTCAGTATTCTTGGAGGCTCTTTCTTTGTCCCCCAGTATTCGTGTGCGTGTGGGAACATCCAGACCATGAACCACCTGCTTCAATGTCCGCTAATAAACCATCCAAGAGCGTGCACGGCCCAAGACCTGAAGGCGTGCAGCGAAGCAGCAATGGCATATGTGGACTTCTGGAAGAATGAGATATGAAACAAAGACTGCATAATATTTTATTATACTGTATATAATGTTCCATGTATTTTATAAATTAGCGTTGCAATATTGTACATTTTATAGAGGACAAATTATTCTATAATGTGGGAATTTATTGTAAATTGTTTGTAGTACCCATACGAAATGTGTATATTTAACAATTAATAGTATAATAAAGTTTACAAAGTACGGTTTATAACACAATTATGATGGAATTCTACTTGTCGTTTAACACCACAATTTCGCGCACAGTTTATGCCTTAGTGGCACTGGTCTCGATGCGCCGACTGCGGGAGAAGAAAACGACGTGTTTACTTAAGCATTTCCGAAACATTACGAAGAAGTTAGAATCTAAATCATTACGTTCATTTAACGAATCATGAATTTTCCAATACGTCCATCGTACTTCCTTTGAAAAATTTGCACGCTGTCTTGTATGTGACCAGCTCGTGCTGCTCCCAATCAAATTTGTCCCATGTGCTCTGCCACTGCCGTCATAGCGGTATTGATTGAATCACCTCGCAGTTTTTCTGTCCGTTTGTTCGACATAGACATTATCACAGGCAGAACAAATAATCTTACAGATACCAGACGTTCGATGTTTGTCACGTTTCTGCCCGACTCTACCCTGCAGTCAGCATCTCATATTGCCTCCGGTTTTAAATCATATATTCTTAAAGCAAGGGATTTTCAAAGGACACAATCATAAGTCAAAAATTACTGATGGTCATTAAAACTGCAGCGGCATGCAACAAACGTCAAATTAATTTTGTTGTCCAGCATGTTCGACATGAATATGCAGTGCCATTCGCAACTATACACACTGATTTGAATATAATACCAGCATCCATTGCACTTATAGCACTTTTATTTTATACCCGACCGGCTACGGTCTCCATGGCCGTTTTCAAGTACAGCTATCTCAGGCGTCGTGAAACTTCTCAGGGGGAGGCGAAATCAATCTATGTGGACAGATTCAGAGACGGAACTTACTGGAGATAAAAGAAAGGGGCTTCAGTTTTAATTTATATTGGCGTCTCCTTCTTAATAATTGGTCTTTTCTGCTTTAAGTTGTACTAGCGTGCGCCTAATCTTTTGTGTGGTAGATGTAACTCAACGAAAGAGGCATTCGTCACCATCAGCGTCACCATCATTGTCATTTTCCGTTCAAGGATTGGGCTGCTGCCTGTTCCGAACTCACAAAGAAATCACTCACATCTTTCTCGAGGTCTTTCAATATTTGTTTTCCCGTTCAGCTTGTAGTTTAGAATCTTCTGAAGAATTCCGTGACCTGGCATTCTCATGACGTGATGTCTCCAGCTTTCAAGATATTTTTGAAATTTTCCATTCATGTTTAAAACATTTAATTCCGTTCTGATAACTTCATTTCTAATGATGTCTCTTAAAGTGCAGTCCTCCGTCTTCCTTAGCAACCTCATCGCTGCTGTTTGAATTTTATTTTCTTGTTTTTAATCCAGCTTTCGCTTCCATAGGATAACGCAGAAACCCCTCAGGGAACAGCGGACACCGCCTTGTCGAAGGCATCTTCAGTGGCGGGCGGTTGAGTTAGAGCGCTACGACGAAGTCGAGAGCCTTGCCGGCACTAACGTAGTTACTGGCAGGGTCACCAAACACTGAGTGTCTTGTCGGAGGAACCACACAAAGAGTGTCCCACAGCATTGTACATGGAGGGCTTTAGAGACGCAGTGAAGCCAGCTTCCCTAAGGGAGACAACCCCGACAGAAAACCAGGCAGATCGCGATCCTAGATATGGCAGCCCCGTCACGCGGCTTACCCAGCGTAGTGCTCCTAACGCAGCCAGAGGATGATAAAATTATTGGCAAACTCATATGTAGCCTCGGATCAGGACTGGATCAAGAGGCGTTCGTCTGGTTTTATTTATTGTGTCGATCTTCTGACGTTGATATCCCTGCAGCTCGTCTATCCTGTGAAGAGATGCCGAGTCTTAGATACAGTAATTAGGGGCCTGACGTTTCGGATTTAGAAAATTACCCTTGTCTCACTGGGTGAGCCTGGCGATAGAGTCAATTTCAGTTACGGGTATTAGTGGGAGTCAGCTGAACGGGAATATCTTTATTTAGATGCCTAAATAAAAGGGCGCTAAGTCAAAAGACGATGTACACAACATTGGTTCTGTGAACGTTTTGTGGGTAGCGTTGCGACTTATCCTGCGTAGATGTTTCTGTCGTATATAGCGCCTCTGAGGGATGTAGTGGAGCAATATGGCAAGGTAGCTCGCGTGTATTTCGCCACCGATTTTAATCTGCCATCAGGACCATTGTAACTGGCGCGTGCCTTCAGCGGCCGATCTGGATAAATGCCACGGCTTCCAGCGCACAAAGACGCGGCGTTGGCTGGTGGTGTGACACAGAAATGGGGCCCGCGCCATTATATGCAGATGTGGCGGCGGTAATGCACGGCTGCGGCTGAGCGACGCATGCGGGTCGGGTCACCGCGTTGGCGCGCCGGGCACGACGGCTGCTGAGAAACTACTTGTGACTCACTGACGTCTCTGGCCGGAGGCAGCCGCACGGGCAGCAGCGGCGAGACGTCCCCTTCCTGACGAATAAGGCCCAGCCTGGCTCGCCTCTGACGGCGACAGAAAGTGGCAAGCCTAGCAGATCCCAACGAAAGATTTTATTCTGTCACACGCGGAGAGACATCAGTGACTTCAAAACAGGCTACAGTGCTAAAGCAGTACGTACATGTTTCATCTGCTTCACTTATACGATTAATACTGATAAAGGAAGGTGGTGGAATTGGAGTGGAAACTAACAGAGATCATTAATTTGCCAGGAACACCGCACAATATTTTATTGATAATTGCTTTAATACACAAAAATTTAATAAAAGTACCAGTAATTACAAGGTGTACAACTTTGCTTCCGCCATTTGCCGGTAGGTGGCGACAACGGTAAGAAGCGCTCGAGAAACAGAACGCAGACGCCAGGCAGTTAGCTTCGACCTCGGTCAACATAACGTCATTCAAACATTAGTCGATTTTTGTCTGAATCATAAGGTTGTTCTTGATTCAAAGTGTCAGTTTACAATTTTTGTCATTTGCAGTAGGTGTTACTGTTTTCTTTCAATATGAGGAAAACAGGGGATGAGTCTCATCGAATGCTCTCAATTACGTATGGTAAGGAAGCTATTAGTGAAGGAACGTGTCGTGACTGGTTTCAACGCTTCAAGAACGGTGATTTTAACGTCGTAAACCGGCATAGTGCAGGAAGAGAGGATGTTTTTGAAGATGCAGAATTGGAGACATTGCTGAGTCTCGCGTCAAACTCAAGAAGAATTGGCACGATTAGTGGGAGTGACACAGCAACCCATTTCAAAACGTCTCAAGGCTATGGGCATGATTCATAATGAAGGAATTTGGGTCCCGTGTGAGTTGAAACGAAGGGACATTGAACGGCTTTTGTGTGTTTGTGAACGGTTGCTTCAGAGGCAAAAACGGAATGGATTTCTGCATCGCATTGCGACCGGGGGCGAAAAGTGGGTTCATTACGATAACCCAAAATGCAAAAAGTCATGGGGATATCCTAGCCGTGCTTTCACGTCGACAACCAAACCGAATATTCACGGCTCCAAGATCATGCTCTGCATTTGGTGGGACCAGCTAGGCGTCGTGTACAATGAGGTGTTAAAACCAAGTGAAACAATCACAGGTGATCGTTATCGAACGCAATTAATGCGTTTGAGCAGAGCATTGAAAGACAAACGTTCGCAATACAGCGAGAGGCATGATAAAGTGATTTTGCAGCACGACAACGCTCAACCCCACGTTGCAAAATAGGTCAAAACGTACTTGGAAACGTTAGAATGGGAAGTCCTACCCCACCCGCCGTATTCTCCAGACATTGCTCCCTCTGACTATCACCTGTTTAGATCAATGGCGCATGGCCTGGCTGACCAATACTTCCGATCTCATGAAGAAGTCACAAATTGGATCGATTCGTAGAACGCTTCAAAAGATGAGCAATTTTTTCGAGGCGGGATTCGTACACTGCCCGAAAGATGGAATGAAGTAGTGGCCAACGATTGAAAATGCTTTGAATGATACATGTGTAACCAATTTGTTTCATTAAAGCCTCAAATGTTAGGAAAAAAAGCAAAGTTGTACAACTTTTAAAGTAATTTAAAAATCCATGAAAATTTTAAAAACGGATGACTGATTACCCTAAAGGCTATTAAATAAACTAGGAGGCACTAGAATTCCAATTACAATTATACAAATAGTTTAAAAGACAACTTCAGTTAGATTCACAATTACTAAGATTTGTGCAGAGGGCGATTTACTGCAATAAAGAATTATGTTAACAACATAACACACAAATACAGAAAACTTAGTTACATGTGACTTTTAAACGGAAACATAAGGAGGATACCAAACAGCTCGGCGAAATACCAATTTGCAACAAAGTGCTTGCAGAATGCCGTAACTAAGTAAGGACAAATAGTTTCCAAAACCTTCAGTTATATATTTGTATCTCAGCCAAAAGACTTTCGCGAACTTATCCGCTCTGGTAACATCAAGTTGAATTGAACTTCGATGACCGTCCAGGGGGGCCTTCAAAACAACAGTAATTGTAAAGCCAGACTACAACAAAACAGACAATTAGGCGCATCTTAAACACTATAAAATTTAAAAAATAAACAATTTCGGGCAAGCATATGCACCTACCTAGTCCACAAAATTCCTAAATAGTTCAGCCACGCAGAGAATATCGGAGAATACTATTAACTTGCTAAAGAGAATAATGGTACTAGCACAACAACCGTTCATTAAAACTTACCAACTCGATATTCAAGCTCGGTCAGCTATTATTCCTGGGATGGGGTATATAAATGTCTGCCATGACGAACCATTATAAATCAGCCTCCCTATCAACCTCCGACAACACAGGAAGTATAAAGTTCACAAATTGCTCACCACGCAGTTTTTTTCGGGATTACCCAGTCCACATTCTTAACAGACGTCGTCCAACCTCAATAAAGACTGGCTGCCTTTCTCTCTGAGAAACAACTGCACATAACCAGCGCAGCTTGAATATCAACACAAATGTGCGTCCAAGACCTACACGCGGCTTCATACAGTCACCGCCCAAGCCGTCTTCCGATGTTGCTACCAACCAGCTGGCACGAGGAAAACTCGTCATACTCGCTGCAGTCCCAAACTTCCCTCCTGCAAACCGGCGGAGCCGCTTACATCGCCAGTGCCCGCCCGCTCGGCAGGCCGGAGAAGACGCACTCAACAAAGATAGGCGAGGCTTAATGGCCACCGACGCGTGAAATCGCACGGGTCAAGTACACACTAATAGTATGAAGCGTTTTAAGATGTAAAATGAATGATACAGATACCTTCTGATACTCTTTCAATTCAGTTACATTTATTTCTTAAATTAAAGTGGGCAGTGCAGACTGTTGGGTGGCGGCTGAAACGTTTTCACAGAGGGAAGCGGATTCGGGGGTTGCCCTTAGTTACTGTCGCGTACGTCAGGAAACGTTTGCCCAAGAATTAGGTGGCACCCTGCGATAGTTCTCAGGTCCCATTCGGCGTATTCTGTAGTTACTGTTTCCGGGAGTAAATCCGTGACGCGCAACACTGGAGGTGTGGCAAGTATCTATTCAGCATTGATGTCAACAAGAATCCGTTCCCATGAAACATGAGAAATATCGCACCTTCTCAATAGTATTTACGTTTATCCAGTCCTGTGTATTGTCTCCGCTTACACACACTGTATATGCTCCGTCAACCAATAATACAGGGGGCAGTCAAGTGAAACACGGAGAAAAAGTAAATTATCTATTTATTGTGTCAAAAGTAATCACCGAACAATACATTAATTCGACTGTGAGATGAGATGCCCAATGCCTTCATGGAAAAATGCTTACACCTCCTCATCCTAAGCAAATTCACGGCTACGAATGTCTTTCTTCCGGACTCCAAAAATATGAAAATCGCAGGGAGAGAGATCGGGAGCTATGGATGACGTGTAAGGGTTTCCCAGAGAAACTTCTATAGCGTAGTCGAAAAAACTTTGGCAACAAGTGGGTCCGCCCACATGTTTCGGCTATGCTGCGCAAGTTTCGCTCGGAAGCCCTTACACGACATCCATAAGTCCCGATCTCTCTCCATGTGATTTTCGTATTTTTTAAGTCCGGAAGAAAGACATTCGTAGCCGTGAATTTGCTTAGGATGAAGAGCCAACTGCAAACATTTTTCCACGAAGGCATTAACCGTTTTGTGTCACAGTAGGATAAATGTATTAACATTTATGGCGTTTACTTTAGAAATATAAACAGTTGACTTACTTTTTTTTCCACATGTCTGCTTTCACTTGACTTTCCCTTATAAAATATCGTCAAAACTTGGTACCGACCTAAGAAATTGTTTATGCGTGTTGGTACGGATTATCGGGGAAGCTTTTGTAGGTTTTCCTTTATTTTCGTATTTCGACGCAATTTTAATCATTCTTGTCATGTTATGAGAAAATACTGTCCACGTTTTTATTTCTTTATCATTATTATTTGACCCGTGGTGCGTAGCATTTGTGCTCTTTTCCGCAAGCAACGTAGAATCATGGAACGTTTAGCGGTGATCCTGCGTTAACTCTTTGTACTTGGTTGACCCTTGTAAGACATAATAATTAGCATGATAAAATACTACACACTCTTGTTCTGAAGCTTGTTATGAATGGTATGATGTAATCTGATCTCTGTAATAAATCTAATATTGCTTAATTTCTGCTTTCATTCGAGTAGTTCAAAATCTTTCTTGTATCTCATAAGAATTAACGAATTATTAATGACACATAGTAATTTTCATTGTTGTATGAATGAAATAGGTGGGGAGAATGGTGTGCTGACAACATGCCCCTCCACATCCGTATCCAGTGAGGCCTAAGGGCTCAACATGAGAAGGCAGCCGGTCGGTGCCGGTGGATCTCCAAGGCCTGCTCGGACGGCGTTTCTTTGTCTGAATGAAGTAGTTTAACTATACCTCTCTGTGGTAGATAAGCATTAAAGTAGGTACTATTTATTGTCTTGTGTGGTGTGAATTCCAGTAATGAAATCTAGTCTTCGTTATAAGTAGCCGACAAAGTTAGAACCTGCATTTCGATTTTCTGATTTTTTAGTCCGATATCCGCGCGCGTAGTATTGTAGAGCATAGATATTCTCATGAATATTTGGTGCCAACCCCAGATGAGACGGATGAAATGTTGAACTTATACATTTCGTTGGTAAAATAAGGAGATACTTACATTATATACAATTCGGATCGGTGACATTTGCTACACTCTCTCCTGTCGTCTCTCAAACAGAGTTTGGGCTGAGAACGGAGAACTTTGAATTCTGATAATTCGCTTCCTGAGAGTCATCTCGTGACGGCTTTGAGTCGCTTCTTGGCTGTCGTCCCATACTGTCTATGCCGTTTGAAGATGTAAGTGTCGCTTTTTGCTATAAGATGAGGTGTTAGTTTCATATCTCAGCATCCATATTCTCAGAAGCTCGCACTTATCTGGTTGGTTGTGAGCCTTTGATGTGGAATTCATTGGGTTATCTTTCTTGCTTGTTTCAAAATGATACACAGATGAGGATCTCTGATTTGTTCTTCTTTCTGTCTTGCTGATGCTGTCAATCAGACTTCCACATTATTAGCTTCATTTTTTCATGTTGATCTCCGGTGCTATTTTTTTTTTCACGAATAGCAGAAAATGGCAGAAAGTCCAAAGAGATTCTGGTCATATGTGATGTATGTTAGCGGCAAGAAACAGTCAATGCCTTCTCTGCGCGATAGAAATGGAGATACTATCGAAGACAGTGCTGACAAAGCAGAGTTGCCAAACACAGTCTTCCGAAAAGCCTTCGCAAAAGAAGACGAAGTAAATATTCCAGAATTCGAATCGTCGGAGTAGTGAAGCAACTTAGATCACTTAATAAAAGCAAGTCTTCTGGTACAGACTGTATACCAATTAGGTTCATTTCGGAGTATGCTGATGCATTAGCTCCATACTCAACAATCATATACAACCGTTCGCTCGACGAAAGATTCGTACCCAAAGACTGGAAAGTTGCACAGGTCACACCAATATTCAAGAAAGGTAGTGGGAGTAATCCACTAAATTACAGGCCCATATCGTTAACGTCGATATGCAGCAGGATTTCAGAACATATATTGTGTTCGAGCATTATGAATTACCTCGAAGAAAACGGTCTATTGACACACAGTCAACATGGGTTTAGAAAACATCGTTCCTGTGAAACACAACTAGCTCTTTATACGCATGAAGTGTTGAGTTCTATTGAAAGGGATTTCAGATCGATTCCGTATGTCTGGATTTCCGGAAGGCTTTTGACACTGTACCACACAAGCGGCTCCTTGTGAAATTGCGTGCTTATGGAATATAGTCTCAGTTATGTGACTGGATTTGTGACTTCCTGTCAGAGAGGTCACAGTTCGTAGTAGTTGACGGAAAGTCATCGAGTACAACAGAAGTGATTTCTGGCGTTCCCCAAGATAGTGTTATAGGCCCTTTGTTGTTCCTTATGTATATAAACGGTTTTGAAGACAATCTGATCAGCCGTCTTCAGTTGTTTGCAGATGACGCTGTCGTTTATCGACTAATAAAGTCATCAGAAGATCAAAACAAAGTGAAAAACGATTTATAAAAGATATCTGAATGGTGCGAAAAGGGCAGTGTGAGGTCATCCACACGAGTGCTAAAAGGAACTCGTTAAACTTCGGTTACACGATAAACCAGTCTAATCTTAAAGCATTAAATTCAACTAAATACCTAGGTATTGCAATTACGAACAACTTAAATTGGAAGGAACACATAGAAAACGTTGTGGGGAAGGCTAACCAAAGACTGCGTTTTATTGGCAGGACACTTAGAAGACGTAACAGATCTACTAAGGAGACTGCCTACACTGCGCTTCTCCGTCCTCTTTTGGAATACTGCTGTGCGGTGTGGGATCCTTACCGGATAGGACTGACGGAGTACATCGAAAAAGTTCAAAGAAAGGCAGCACGTTTTGTATTATCGCGTAATATGGGAGAGAGTGTCACAGAAATGATACAGGATTTGGGCTGGAAATGGTTAAAAGAAAGGCGTTTTTCGTTGCGACGGAACTTCTCAGGAAATTCCAATCACCAACTTTCTCCTCCGAATGCGAAAATATTTTGTTGACACCGACCTACATAGGGAGGAACGTTCACCACGATGAAATAAGGGAAATCAGAGCTCGTACGGAAGGATATAGATGTTCATTCTTTCCGCGCGCTATACAAGATTGGAATTGTGAAGGTGGTTCGATGAACCCACTGCCAGGCACTTGAATGTGATTTGCAGAGTATCCATGTAGATGTAGATGTAGATGAGTAAGACTCTATGTGGTTTTTAAATCTGAATAAATATTTGATTATTGTGAAATCGATTTTCGTATACGAGCCCGCGTCCTACGACTTCTCACATGAGTAGACCACCTATATTTAACAAATATAATCAAAAATACAATGAGGACTTGTTTTCAGTGTTATGATGTTTTCCGTTGTTTGCAGTGACCAAATTAATAATGCAGTGTTGGATAAATGCCTAGTTCTTTATTGTTGTGACGAGCGGATACTGCTGAAAGGTGTCTATTTCAGGGCTTTAACCGTTACTAATGCAGATTACTTTCGAAAAGCACACACTTGGCACAAGCCTACAAATACTTTTACGTATTTGTGGTTGTCGTTACACATATGTCTCCACCGCTGTAGATCCATTTAATCTGAACAAAACATTATTTGGTCATGTATGAGGGAGAAATTGACTTAATTTCCGGACTTAGCCTTACCACCGTAGGCTCGACTGCCATTACCCACGTGTTCCTGGGCACTGAACACCAGCTGCATAGTTGGTACATGGCCCATTTCGGTCGCTATTTGGTAACCACAGCCACTACGGACATACTGGACTTTCAAACTTACCTGCAGAAGCAGCAGCAACAGTGCAACGAGCAACAAAGGTGAGGCAGATAAAAACTCGAATTGTCCCGAAAGTTTTCATTCGTCTCCCCCAGCTATTATCAACGCGCTTTCAGAATGCTAAAGTCGTTTCTTGGACCAAGAAGATTATTTTAATCCCCAATAATTAGGATGTTTTTTGCCGTTCAAGTAAAAGGAATTTTATTTTTGAAGTTTTGAGATATTCAACCTTGAAAAATGAAGAACCTTCTGGTTTCCAAGAAAGTAGGATTCTATTTTGTTTCTTACTCAGTTTTCATATTGGTTTCAAGATGGAAGAGCTTTTAATTTTCCAGGGAAAGGGCCTTAGAAGATAAGACGTGCAGGCATAAATGCCTACGCTTATGGGAACAAAAAGTTGGTGAGGCTAGAGTGAGTTGAAGGGATTGTAGAGAGGTCGAATGAATAAAAAGTTACTGCGCAGTCAACGTGTCTAACTAACGTGCCTTGGATCCAGGTCAATTAGTGGTGCTGACAAGAATTTTTTATTGGGGGGACTGCACCGTGGTGCGCCCAGCTTCGTGAAGCTAGTTGAGGAGCTGCGTGAAAGAGAGGGAGTGGCTGAGATGTCCGATAAACTGACACTGGCTAGAAGAGCGCTGTGTTGACCACATGCCTCTCCGTAACACATCCAAACGGCAGGGAATAACACACTACGGCCATTTAGCTCTGCGTGGTCATCTCGGTCTGTTCTCAGGGTTACTCTGTCTCACACATGTGAGCTCTAACATCACGAACGAGAGCACGTTTACGATGAACTTTGAGTTTAAGGCTGTCGGACAGCAAAAACATGGGAGTCCCCGCGCAGCCTCTTGGAAAACTTCATGCAGAAATGTTTTGAGCAATAGAGGATTGAATGAAGCCGTGTATGGTTTCAATGAGTCCTATTTAGAAGTCTATCAGAACTACTACATGAACAAATTTGATAATTACCCACAATGACATTATTACTCTTATTTATTTAGTGCCAGATCCCGTACATGAATTTTCCTGCTTAGCGCAAGAACAGGTCTGTAGCAAACTCCTTATCCACTGCCAATGAGTTAACTGATTCATGTTAAATTTCTGACTTCGGAAGGACACAGTTTAAAACCTAAAAATATGCCACAAGAAATAGTTCCAATTTTTTTGTAACGAAGCGGTATATGCATCATCAACATCACCGCTATTGCACGTTTTCTAACATTTTCTATATCCACCGTCCAAATTCTTTGAACGTAAGTTTGGTAATTCTCTTTGATTTGTTACATTTTGTAAAGCACGTGGAAGTTGTCACCTTTGACAAAGATTGTGAAGTGTTGTTGTAGTAACGTCACTGGAAAATATACATTATGCTTTCCAGAATAATGTGTGCACCAAGGACGAAGTAACAGATACTAATAACTGTAAGTAATGAATCTAAAATCTCATAATATGGATAACTCACGGCACATTCAGCTTACATGTTCCGTTTTTGCATCTTCTCAGAGCTACACGATCCCCCACACTGGTGCAAACATGCAATAAATATGTACCATCTGATGATGAATCGCTAGGCGATTCTGAGCCGGTAATTGAAAACAAAAACTGAAGAATAAAAGGCGACTGGTTGCAGTAATTTCTGAAAACCTTCATTCATCACAGTTACAGTGTTCCATATCCATAATAGATAAAAGTTTTACAAAGCAAGCTGATTAGAAAGTACTCGTGTGAGCCATGGTAAAAAACTGCTGAAGTTTGTTAGATGCTGATACACCTGAACTGACAATCGGTTGAAGATAGGCGCAGTCTTTCCCGTGAAAGCGTACCAATAAAGTTTCAAGAACCAACTTCAACTTATAAATATAATATACTACAAACTCCTTTACATTGCTCCCGTAAGGATCGTGCCCACAAAAGTAGAGTAATTACAGCGCAAAGACATGGTTAAGCAATTATTCTCCCGGGGCTCCCTACGAGAATGGAACGGGAAGAACACCTAACGACTGGTACAATGGGAAGTACGCTATGTCATACACATCAAGGCACGGTCTGTAGAGTATAGATATAAATGTCGAGCTTCACCTGGGTTACAGGTAAATAGTACACTATTCTCAGCAAGGTGAAAGTAGTTAAAGTACGAGTATGTTCTACAAAATCGCATTCGTTATTTCTCTCCGTTTAGAAATCTGGTCTGCCGAGAACGATCACCGTGTGTGCCGTCTCTTTGGCAGACCCATATTACGATTCTGAAACCATCACTGTTCCGACGAAGTCTAATGGAAACTGTAGCATTGACGTATTCATTCTTCAGTAAATAAACACAGATTCAATGAATTGCCTTGTTCCGCAATGGCTATTAATGCAGATTATGTTAATTTTGATATGTGAATCCCTAATAAAATAAAAAAAAAGGTCGTGCCACATCTGCATTCGCTGCTCCACTATTAAAGACATCTCTGAGTGTTAACTGATTCTTCCATCGCTTCTTTGTAGAACTTCATCATTATAAATGAAATTTGTGCTCCTCATTTGTAATTTCTGCCTGTTGTTTTCCATAAGTGTGCGCAAGGACGCCAACGTGTTTGTCTTCCTGAACGCAAATGCGTTGAGCCGCTCTTTGTGTCAGTGTCAGGAAAATCCTCAGGCTTGGTCGGATAGTTTCCAAACCTACATGCCATGTGGGAATCATTACACGCCCCAATATCATTCGATCAGTGTAAAAAGTTTGAAATTGATGGAACCACCGTTCTACTGTTGATGTCTGCAGACGGAAGCTACATATCAAACATTTTCACTCTTTTTGAATAGATAAGCTGTAATTTATACACTCCAGAGGCCGAAAAAAGGACACGGGCAATAATGCGACTGTACGCAGTGACCCCATCAAGACTATCAGAACATGGGCCAGTGTGTTCTTGCACATCCAAATGCCGCTCTGTAGAACCTATTCGGAATGAACTCTGTGAGCTGGGCGTTACCCAAGGCATTTCCTAGTTTCTAAGATTTTAGGTACCGAAATGCACCTCTTTTACCGTACAACCCTGCCAGCCATAAGACCTACACGTTTCAATTTTTGAACACTTGTGATAAATCTACAGTTACAAATCATTTTTTACAGAATTTTTGTATACTCAAAACAATAGAACCACTAGATTTAATATAAACAAAAGATGCTGTTCAAGTAGCAGCTTCACTTTACTCCCTAGTTCTCCTCTATACATATCGGCACAAGTGAGTGTGACGTCATGTTTTCAACTGCTGCCAACCGCAACGTTCAGACAGCTGCATTGTAGCTGTAGTGAACGTGTGCCCAGTTTTAATTAACGAAGCATTAAGTGATGAATGACGATGAAGATATTCCTGGCCCATCGGCGCTAGGTACAATTCAGCCTTCCCGGCGCAGCGGCAAATTATAATTACATTGAGATTTAACACCTGTGTACAATTTTAAGCCACTGTTGCTGCCTTGTTCCACTGAGATGAAAAAAAAAAATCGTTGGAGGAGTAAGGACGCCATTTCAACGCGTTCCGGGAGAAATTAAGCCTTGGCCCAGGGACCCGACACGGTTTCTCGGTGTAGTGGCGACCGCCTGCGCCGCCGGTTGTCCTGCCGGGCGGCGGAGCTGTGCGGGTTGCAGCGGTGCAGCCCCTGGGGGAGGCGGCACGGCCATTGAACGCCCATTGCAGGCCGGGCAGACGCCGCAGCAGCCGCAGCCGCAGCCGCAGGAGCAGCCGGGAAGCCGCGCCACGTACATTCCTCAGGCTTGAAGTCAGCGACCGTCCGGTGCGCAACGGGCTACGAGCCTCGCGGCGGACAGGGCGCCCGGCCGCCGCCGTCTGGGCCCGCCGGCAGCAGCGCCGACGTGGCGCCACAGCGGCCGCCCTCCTGTACAGGCGTCAGCGCCAAAGCTCGGCCCTGTCTTAGCGCTCGTGCTGCATATAACTGCTTTCTTACTTTTCTGCATTCTTCATCATTCTCCCTTTCCACCATCTCCTACCACACGTACTTCCTAGTTTGGAGAAGAAATTTTAGAAACTAAGCAATGCCCTGGCCAATACCCAGCTCACAAGGTTCTAGAGAGCGGCATGCGGATGCGCAAGAGCACACTGGTCCATGTTCTAATAATCTTGATGGGATAGCTGCGTGCAGTCTGCAAGTGAATTATTGTCTGACTGAAAAAAGGAAAGGAAGGAACTGGTTGAGTTGCATTGTCACAAAAATGGAGTGGAATGGTAAGGTGAGAAATGAGGTCCTTGGCAGAATAGGAATATGTGGAAAAAACTGATAAGAAGATGGGGTAGGATGATAGAACAAGACATAAGAGAATAGCTTCCGTGGTGTTAGAATGGTATTAGACACAGCCGTAGAGGAGAAAAACTGTAGGAGAAGACAGAGATCGTAATAATTGAGGATATTTGGTACAAGAACTATGCAGCAGAGATGAATAAGTTGGCACAGGGCGGGAAGTGCGCCGAGGCACATCAAACCAGCCTGATTATTGATCATACGAAAAATGGAAAACAGTGCCCTTCTCGTGGATTTTTTTTTCTCTTCTTTCAGCACCATCAGACACACCCGACATATTAGGTACAGCATAATTTTTGTTCTTGTAAGAAATAATTTTTCTCAGTTTTTTAAAAATTATTTCCGTTAGTCCGATTACGTGCTCCATTACTTTCTTCCCTTGATGTTATTCTCCTTCCCTTTCACGACTTTCTCCGTTGCTGCATTAAGATTTCAGGATAACTGATAATATGTCTTACCAATCTGTAGTTTCTTCTAACAGTTAGCAAACATTTATAGCTCCGTAGACTGTTAATAGAACAATTCTGAAACAATTCTGGAGTGATGGGACGGTGCATTGTTTTGCTGAAACTAAATTGTATCCCCGTAGTTCCATAGACAAACTGAAGGACTTTACAGAAACAAGTATCCTGTGTCGTAAGCTGGTGAGAAACAGTGGGAAACATATCGGGAACCTCATATCATTACACGCAAACCATCTTCGATATGCGTGACCAATGCGTTATTGACAAGCGGTATGCCTTGCCACTAAATGTGTACCAGCACCTACCGTGACTAATGAGCACAGGACACCTTCATCCAGATTTCAAATATCCAGTGCTGGTTCTCCTGCTCTCATTTTGTGCCCTGAGACTTTCGTGGACATAGGTACACGTGTGGTGTAGGACTTCCGTATCGTACAGCAAGGAACTGATCCTGCATGGTATGGCTTATCGTTCCTGGCAGCAGCCATGGTTTCTGTGGTGTTGCTAATAGCAGCATCAGTTACCGCTGTCTGGGAGGATAGGGTTTTGTCTCGACTGAAAAAGATGGGCTCGTCTTTACGAAATTCTACTAAACAGGTTATCATTACGGTACCACGTGTTTTCACCGAATAGTTGGAAATAAACTTTACACAAGTCCTGTAGGAAGCAGCAACTCGCTGTGGGCTGCTGTATGTATCACCAGAAAAAACGTTAATGAAGTCGAGGGATCGGTGAGCAGCGCACGGGTCTGTAGGGTCCTGTGATGCTTAAAGAGTGTTCAGTGTATCAGATCGGCAGACAGTGATCGTCGTTGATCGTGAACGCTCTGCCAGTATTGAAAACTTGGAAACAGTTCGCAGTTTCGTTCCTGTGAATGGGCTTATCATTCCGCTTAATCGGTGAGTTTTGTAAGTGAGCGCTACAGTTTAGTGAGAGTACGCTTGTTCTGTAGAAGGAGGCCGCTTAGCAGAGCGTGCAGTCATTAACTAATTAGCGTTGGTGTTTAGAGAACGAGGAAGACTCGTCGAAGCCTAATTGAACGGAATAAGAAATTCATTTTGATCCCATGGAAACTTGAACTCTGATATCTTGTGTGTTTCTTTCCCTCTTTACTTCGAATTGTGTACTGTTTTGTCTTTAAAGGAGATTACCAACGAGAGTTGAGTGAAACAGCCAGTAGCCTCAAGAGGATACAGTGACTGTTTGCAGTGCAGGTTTTCCAATCTAGTGGTCTTATCTGAAAGTCTTCCTGAAAATAGTTGATTTCTCGAGGATATTTATTAGTGATGTAATAGTAGCGACAAATTTAACCCTGTCTCGTCGGATAAAACGAGGATGGCGACCATTATTTAATAATGTAGTTGTACTGGTCTCTAATCCGAGACCGCCAGTAAAGGATACCAACTACATGTGTGCAGCAATACGTCGCGTAATTTGTCTGGCACACCATTCGTCAATAAGAGTGCTTGTGACACACACACTGTTTGCTATCAGAAGCAATACTGTTCATCAGACATTTTATTACACTGGCTACACTTCCAAATTCACAAGCTGATTCTGCAGATCCTGTTTGATGAAAATACTCGTATTATTTCTATGCAATGTGACTGTTGCTCTCAAAATAGAAAACTTAATAATGAGAAACTTCCTGGCAGATTAAAACTGTATGCCCGACCGAGACTCGAACTCGGGACCTTTGCCTTTCGCGGGAGAGCTTCTGTAAAGTTTGGAAGGTAGGAGACGAGATACTGGCAGAAGTAAAGCTGTGAGTACCGGGCGTGAGTCGTGCTTCGGTAGCTCAGATGGTAGAGCACTTGCCCGCGAAAGGCAAAGGTCCCGAGTTCGAGTCTCGGTCGGGCACACAGTTTTAATCTGCCAGGAAGTTTCATATCAGCGCACACTCCGCTGCAGAGTGAAAATCTCATTCTGGTTAATAATGAGAGTTGTTACTGAGGAAATCTAATGTAAAGTTATTAACATTTATTCTAGTAATGTACACGCTCATAACAAGTAAGCTTGTAAAGGCATTACATGTTTACTACCGTGCTTTCCGTTAGGCAGTGAACCATTTTTGACCAAGTTCGACTAACTATTACACCACATAAGTTTGTGCAATTACCGCATGGAGATGACATTACTTGAACCATTCAATTTTTTCAAGATATAACCCACTTGGCATCAACTGACGGTAAATCTGGCCAGTTTTGATATTCCACGATATGCCTGTGTGCAGTCTCACTATTAAATATGCCAGAAAAAATTATTTGCTTGGATGCTGTATACTGGCAGACTTTAGTCCACGCTGATTGGTTTAACTTCTTTTCTTTTATTAATTAATCATTAGCCTAACTATTTTGTACTAACCTTGACATCTCTTCATACATTCGACTCCAAATGGCAAAAATCTGTCATACATATTTCGCTGTATGTATGTTCGTGATATTTTCGTCCAGCAGCATCCCATAAGACCAATCGTAGATGCGGAAAATAAATTGTCAGTCACGTTTAGAGTTTAGATGCAGATTTAATAATTTCAATTAAAAGAGAAAAAATATTTGTATGGGGCGAAAATTGGCAATTGACCCTAAATAACGAAAAGTGTGAGGGCATCAACATGAGTTCTAAAAGGAATTCGTTAAACTTCGGTTACACAATAAATCAGTCAAATCTGAAAACCGTAAATTCAACTAAATACCTAGCAATTACAGTTACAAACAACTTAAATTGGAAGGAACACATAGAAAATGTTGTGGGGAAGGCTAACCAAAGACTGCATATTATTGGCAGGACACTTAGAAAATGTAACAGATCTACTAAGGAGACTGCCTATACTACGCCTGTCCGTCCTCTTTTAGAATCCTGCTGCACGGTGTGGGACCCTTACCAGATCGTATTAACGGAGTACATCGAAAAAGTTCAAATAAGGGCAGCACGGTCTGTATTATCGCGAAATATGGGAGAGAGTGTCAATGAAACGATACAGGATTTGGGCTGGACATCATTAAAAGAAAGGCGTTTTTCGTTGCGACGGCATCTTCTCACGAACTTTCTCCTCCGAATGCGAAAATATTTTGTTGACGCCGACCTACATAGCGAGAAACTATCACCATGATAAAATAAGCGAAGTCAGAGCTCGTACGGAAAGATATAGGTGTTCGTTCTTTCCGCGCGCTATACGAGATTGTAATAATAGAGAATTGTGAAGGTGGTTCGATGAACCCTCAGCCAGGCACTTAAATGTGATTTGCAGAGTATCCTTGTAGATGTAGAAAAGTCACGATAAATCGAAACAACAATTAAGTCAGTGTGTGATATTCGACTGTTCAGCATCGAAAAGGCAAAGTCACATCATTTGCTGAAAATGCTACGGTGGAAGTTTTTCTGCCATTTGAATGTGATTATTCTTGTTCAGTGTCTTGCAAACGTCTGAACTGCCCGATATTACGTAAATATTCTTGACCAGCCAACGAGAAATGAGGTAAAGTCTTATGACGCTGGTTACAATATTCGGCGGGGAAGTTTCATCCACGTAACAGGAAAGATTTCCTGCCTGTACATGCAGTGGTCTCACTCCGCGTGGTGGGTGAGACTTCACCTGTGCTGAATATAGGTGGCTGCAGTGGGCGTGTGTGTAGTGCTGTGTCATGTTTGTGTGGTACGATGATAGCAGACGGGACAGACTGATATCTGGTGTCAGCACATAGCCCACTCCTGTCGACCAGCACCTAACGGACCGACTGTCGCATCTCTGTTGGCAGTGTCACAGGCACTCAGTCCATCAGACACTGCGGTGAGGTGTCGACTTTACTCCATATCATTAGCCTAAAGTCTGGTGATCATCATCTTTACCTGTCCGGTTGTAGGCGATGATGAAAATAACGACGAAATCTCCAATTCAATAGCTACCGCACAGGCGTGTGTTAGCGTCTTCTGTTAAGGGGTGGACATTAAATGTGGAAACATCTTTGCTTTTTGATAGCAAATGAAGAAATCACATTTCATCGGAAAAATGAAAGGTACCTCGAGAAGGGAAAACGAAGAATCTTATTTAATTATTTAATGAGGTATTTTTTGAACAAACCAACGATGTGGCTACGGGGAGGCCTCTTTCCCCTATTGTCGCATGGAATGGAAGCCCTTAACTGTCTTCATCCACGCATCAAACTTTCGATGGAAATTGAAAAAGATGGCAAATTACCTTTTTTGGATGCTTTAGTACACAGAAAAGAAAATGGTACCTTGGAACATAGTGTATATTATAAACCCACACATACGGACCGTTATCTTCATTCTACGAGCTGTCATGCACCACATAAGCGCATGGGAGTTCTACGTACATTGGTCAAGAGAGCTTATGCCATTTCTGATTCAGAAAATGTGACACAGCAATTGGATCATCTTAAGACTGTCTTCAAGCTCAACGGATATACCGATCATCAGATTAATCGTGCTTTTCAGTTTGGACCATCACGTGAACCAGCGCCCGATATAGTACATCAGTTGCTTTTGTACCGTTTGCTGGGAGTATTTCCTCAAAACTTTCTAGAATTCTCAGGAAATGTGATATTGAAAGTGCTTTTCTGCCTTTGTTCAAGACTAGAGCCCTGTTCGTGTCTGTCAAAGATAATTTGGGATTGAGAAAGTAAAGAGTTTACAAAATTCCTTGTCATTATGGAAAGACCTATATTGGGTAGACTATTCGCACTGTTCATGACCGATGTGTGGAACAGCTGTCATCCACCACATAAGCGCATGGGAGTTCTACGTACATTGGTCAAGAGAGCTTATGCCATTTCTGATTCAGAAAACGTGACACAGGAACTGGATCATCTCAACGGATATACCGATAATCAGATTAATCTTACTTTTCGGTTTGGACCATCACGTGAACCAGCGCCGGATATAGTAAATCAGTTGCTTTTGTACCCTTTGCTGGGAGTATTTCTTCAAAACTTTCTAGAATTCTCAGGAAGTGTGCTATTAAAAGTGCTTTTCTGCCTTTGGCCAAGACTAAAGGCCTGTTTGTGTCTGTTAAAGATAATTTGGAATTGAGAAAGTCTGAAGTTTATAAAATTCCCTGTCATTATGGAAAGACCTATATTGGATGGACTATTCGCACTGTTCATGACCGATGTGTGGAACATCAGAGTCACATACGTGTGCTCCAGCCTGAAACATCTGTCGTCGCCGAACATTGTCTCAACGAAGGGCATAACATGTCGTTTAAAGAGACGCAAATTGTTGCTCCGGCTTCTTGTTAATGGCATTGTGTACTCAAGGAATCCATCGAAATACGATTATCCGATGACATTATTAATAGAGACAGAGGATTTCCTTTAAGCAAGATATGGAACCCTATTTTATCTGATATAAAACAACAACGGTCTGGTTTTCGACCCGCCACATTTTAATTAGCGATTTATCACTTTCGCCCGTTTCTGCCGCCGGCGGCGCTGCAATTCTTCGCAGAGGGCAGCTCTTCCGCTTCTCGCGTAGGCGCAGTGTCCTGGACCCGGGTATAAAGGAGCCGCCGTTTCTGATGTCCGTACAGTTCCGCCCTGATTGTGTGTCAGCGATCGTACCTGAAAATGGCGGCCAGATGGATCGCCGAAATATCGTGTACTGAAGACGATCATATCCTGCAGCATCCCCGTGAGGAGCATAAGTGTAATCACAGATTGTCAAAAAATTACCATATCCACCGTATTTGACACAGCCATATTTGCACTTGTTGCCATATATAAGGACATTTGCGCCTGGAAAACGCTTTACGTCCAATAAAGAGTTTTGGCAACAGTGCTGGATATTTTGCAGCCCTTTCAGAGTCGCCCTTATGTGGTAAAAGCTCTGGGTAAAGTTCATTGACCAAAATATGAATTACATCTTCAGCCCAAAAACAATGTTCTCTTGTATACTTGGGTCGACAACCGCTGAGAATTTGTTGAGGAAAGTCATTTTCCTGCGCAGGCTGTTTTTAGTTTCGAAATAATTTCGTGCTTCAGATGCTAGGTATTTTCGACTCCTTCGGCATTTTCGAGCTGCCTCTGTTACTTGCTTCGCTGCAAAAGAACTATAAGAACATAACATCTTGTATTCCATACATCTGTGTCGAGGGATCAACATCTGATGTCTTCCCTAATAACTGGTTCTTACGATGATGCTAGTTACGGGCACAACTATCTCATACCTGAGTTCCGTATGCATAAAGAAAAAAATGCGACCCTACTGCGGCTTTTGTCACTGTGCCAAAGTGCAACACATTAAAATGTTAATTTCGCATTTCAGCTATGCAATGGATGGTCAACTGCTTAAAGTCAAAAGGAATGGTTTTAAAAGGTTGACCAAATTATGTGTAGTTTTATTCGAAGTGGCAAACTAATGTATTTCAATGTGTTGTTCGCTGGCACAGTGACGAAAGCCTCAGTAGCGTCGTATTGTTCTCTTTTTGCATACAGAATTCACGGCTTTTTATTGTGAGTTAGGGTTTTATAGACAAGATTAGCATGTATTCTTGGTTTTCAAACGGTGCTTTGAAATGTCCACTGAAACTAAACTTGCCTTGCGTGTGTTTTGTCGTATGGTAATATGTTGGCAGATTTCCTGTTGCGTGCCCTTGAGTCCGTTGAAAGTCATGGTGTTTATTTACTGATCCGTTCTCCAATCTCTGCAGTGTCTCTCCACCTACATGCCGACGTAATGTAGCTGAAACTTACTTCACTAATTAGAATGACTAGGAAGGGTAATATTTAGGTTCGAGTCTCATCCAATTACTAATCAGAGATGACAACTCCTTTATTTCTTCCTTGAAAACAACTTTTACCCTTACTATCGAATTGTAATACGTAATACTCACAATTTAAAAGCCGACTGCTGTGGCCGAGCGCTTCTAGGTGCTTCAGTCTGCAACTTCGCGGCTGCTACGGTCGCAGGTTCGAATCCTGCCTTGGGCATGGATGTGTGTGATGTCCTTAGGTTAGTTAGGTTTAAGTAGTTCTAAGTCTAGGGGACTGATGACCTCAGACGTTAAGTCCCATAGTGCTTAGAGCCATTTGAACCATTTTTGAACCACAATTAAAAATCATAGTCATTAACATTAGATTCAACAACAGAGATAAGGATAATGATAATTTTTGCTTTTCTTATGCAGGGAGTAACGTCTGTGGCTCCTACACACAGCACAGTATTTGACACAGTTATTTCCTTCATGCAATGTGATATTACAACGGCCTTCCCAGAAGTACAGCAGAGTGAGCTATGAATCGATGCTGAACTCCTTCATCAAAAAGTTCAAAGTTCACTTTTCAATTACTGAATGCAATATTCTTTACATGTTTTCATACCACATTACCGCTCATATGTTGCTAAGTTTACATTCCATTGCCCAAATAAACCTTGTTCATGTATGAAATTACAATGAAATCCAGACCATTAGCTGTTTGCAGACTTTGATAAATATAAACGGGAACAGTTGAAAATGTGTTCCCCGACGGGGACTCGAACGCGACGTCTCCTGATTACATGGCAAACACCCTATCCGACCTTTTTTTAATCTCATTTTGTCCGTTTTCGTTCGTTCTATTTGTTCGGGTTGGACGTCCCATGACGCTTGTTCAAGTTCATCGTTGAACGATTTACTCACTTTTTTTTTTTTTTTTTTTTTTTTTTTTTTTTTACGGAGGGCATCCAACCATATGACCGAACACGCTGAGCGCCGTACCGGCATCCGACTGAGCCGTCGAGGATACAGAGGACAGTGCGACTACTGCAGTGACTTATCTCTGGCACGCTCCCCGTGAGACCCACATTTCCAACTTACTGTCCGCACACTACATCTGTAGTGGCCCTGCGCATTATACTCATTACTAGCGGCAGCCAATCTGCCGATTCCCGTAAGAGTTTGAGCAATGTGAGTGCATCCGTACTGAAGAAGATCATTGGCTGGTAGAATCCGAAACAACAGACACCATTGGTGATCTTGCAGCTCTGGAAGAATGAAATTACAATGAAATCCAGAGCATTAGCTGCTTACAGGCGTTGTCCTAATAAACAGATGCCATCTTCATAAGATAAGGCTTACCGGCGAATGATCTCCTTCAGTGTGGATGCACTCACATTGCTGAAACTCTTATGGGAATCGGCAGATTGGCTGCCGCGAGTAATGAGTGCAGTGCGCAGGGGCACTACAAATGAAGTGTGTGGACAGTAGGTTGGAAATGTGGGTCTCACTGGGAGCGTGCCAGAGGTAAGTCCCTGCAGTCGCACTATCCTCTGTGTCCTCGATGGCTCAGTCGGATGGAGTGCCTGCCATGTAAGCAGGCGATCTCGGTTTGAGTCCCGGTCGGGGCACACATTTTCAACTGTGCCCGTTGATATTTATCAACGCCTGTAAGCAGCTAATGGTCTGGATTTGATTGGAATTTCATTCTTCGAGAGCTGCAAGATCACCATCTTCATACTTGTTCATGTGTGTCATGATAATAATTATGTGTTAATTACATCTGTATTTGCTTTTAGTGATGTAGTTTTAAATGTTGTCTGAAGTTCACTATGTTTCATTACAGTTCTCAAAACTGGAAAAGACTATCCTGGATTATAACTTTCCTCCTCACTCGAGCTTGGATGAACGGGAAGACCAGGATAAGCTGCGTCGAAGCATTCGGCATTGAAAACTGCAATGCGTGTGTCAATGTATATTGATTGAACTAATTGAGTTTGCTGAATAACGTTACGTGCTTGATTGGAACTTTGAAACAGCAGGCCAGAAACAATCGAATGTGGACTGTGTAGCAACAAGGTCGCACATATGGTTGCCACAAACAAATTATTCACACTGATTGAGTCTAACGAACAAAAAAATGCCTATCTACTACTAAAAATTCTGTTATACACCCATTGGAAGAGTCACCAGAGATGGAAATGTAAATATACACCCAGTTTTCGTATTCTGCCAAGTAGTCGTCCGATGATACACTTATTGTGATCTTAATTTTTGCTCATGTACATATATCTTCTCTGCATTACCCCAGCAATCGTACATGCAAAAGAAATATAATATTAGTACCTTATAATAGTAACACAAACAATATTTGTAACTAATGCAATGTGTTGTAATGTATAGTATGTGTATTTCCAGACTCAAGATTAGTCCTGTCAATGATAGAAAGATTGTATTTAACGGATTTACAGAAAAGATTACCAAGTATTCTTGGTTTTCAATTAGTGTATTCAAATGTCCATCGAAACTAAATTTGCCTTGTGTGTGTTTTGCCGTGTGGTAATATGTTGGCAAAGAGGTGTGGCGGATTTCGTGATGCGTCCTCTTGAGTTCGTTTATTTGCAGGTTCGTTCGCTGATCTCCCCAGCGTCTCTCCCACTCCATGCCGACGTAGTGTAGCTGAAACTTTCTGTAGTAATTAGAATGACTAGAGAGAGTAATATTTACGTTCAAGTCTCATCCAATTAATAAACACAGATGAGTACTTGTTTGTCTCTTCCTTGAATATAATTTTCATTCTTACTGTCGAGGTGCAACACATATTATTCGCAATTTTGAGTTCTGTTTGTCTTTAGCAGAGCAAGAACAAATTCGGAGTCATTAACATTACATTGAACATCAGGGGTGATAAAAATCAAAGATAATGCAATGATAATGTTCGCTTTTCTTATGCAAGAAGTAACGTCTTTGGTTCCTACTCACAGCGCAGTATCTGTCACAGTTATTTCCGTAATAAAATATGATATTACAATAGATATACCCGTAACTACCATGATCGTAACAAACAGTTGTTAAGGACGCCATCAGATGTTGGTTACTCCATACAGATGTGTGGAACATAAATTACTGTGTGATTACGATTCTTTTATTGTGATGATGCAGCGTATCATTTCCTGCCCAACCATGTGTGCTAGTTTGTTCGTCTTTTTAGTCGCCCCACCCACTTTCCTGCAGAGGGAACGGTGTTCTTACCTAATCGTACTAAATGTGTCGGAAGGAGCCTACTTTTCTAGCTTACCGGGAGACCAATTTTCCCGTGACAGTCGTTACAGAAAGGGTTCTTAATGCCCTGATATTAGTTAGGATCATATAGGAACGCTTTAAGTAGGATCGAGAGCCAATAACAATGCCCAGTTTTTACTCCTATTTTCTGACTGGCTGAAAGGCCACCTTCATGGAGCGTTGGGGAGCTCAGAAAATTGAGAAGTTGGTCGGCAGTCCCCGTAAGGCGTGTCCTCTGGGGCGGAAGTGGTATCGTCATAGTGTATATAGAAAAACTGGAATAGGAGATTGTTCGTGGTCAACCAAGTGACTTAGCGCAATGTAGACGACCGAGAGAACCGGGAAGCGCATTCCCATACGAGGATGGTGATTTCTGCTTATGCATTTGCCTTTTTGGCGCTGCGTGTGGTGATGAGTTATAAATGTTGACTTGTGCGGTAAGATAATGGGAATGAGGAAACATAGAGATGTTAGCTAACTGGAAGTGGAGGCTGGCGAACTAATATGACGCACTTGGCAAGGGTTATTCGATAATAAGAAACTTAATTTGAGAGTAATGTTTTTTTTGAGTAACGTTTCGCTCTTGACACTGAACTGTGTTTACGTTTGTTCGCAGGATAATTATCAGCGGCATTTGTAATTAACCTGCTGAAGATGATTTATTGAACAGCTGGCGGTGAATGTTTCGAGTTCAATGGTTGGATCTACACTAAAGAGGCAAAGAAACTGGTACAGTTGCCTAATATCGTATGATACCCCTGCTAACATGCAGAAGTGCCGCAGCATGACGTGGCATGGACTCGGCTAATGTTTGAAGCAGTGCTAGAGGGAACTGACACCAGCAATCCAACAGCGCTGTCCATAAATCCGTAAGAGTACAAGGGGGTGGAGATCTCTTCTGAACAGCACGTTGCAAGGCATCTCATATATGCTCAATAATATTCATGTCTGGGGAGTTTGGTGGTCAGCGGAATTGTTTAAACTCAGAAGAGTATTTCTGGAGCCACTCTGTAGCAATTCTGGATGTGTGGGGTGTCGCATTGTCGTGCTGGAATTGCCCAAGTCAGTCGGAATGCACAATGGACATGAGTGGATGCAGGTTATCAGACAGGATGCTTACGTACGTGTCACCTGTCACTCCAATTGCACACGCCTCACACCATTACAGAACCTCCCCCAGCTTGAACAATCCCCTGCTGACATGCAACGTCCACGGATTCATGAAGCTGTCTCCATACTCGTACACGTCCATCCGCTCGATACAACTTAGACTCGCCCGACCAGACAATATGTTTCCAGTCATCAACAGTCCAATGTCGATGTTGACAGACCCAGGCAAGGCGTAAAGCTTTGTGTCGTGCAGTCATCAAGGGTACACGAGTGGGCTGTCGGCTCCAAAAGCTCATATCGGTGATGTTTCGTTGAATGGTTCGAACGTTGATATTTATTGACGTCCCAGAATTGAAATTTGCAGAAATTTGCGGAAGGGTTGCATTTCTGTCACGTTGAACAATTCTCTTCAGTCGTCACTGGTCCCGTTCTTGCAGAATATTTTTCCGGCCGCAGCGATGTCGGAGATTTGACGTTTTAGCGGATTCGTGATATTCACGGTATACTCGTGAAATGGTCGTACTGGAAATCCCCACTTCATCGCTATCTCGGAGATGCTGTTTCCCACCGCTCGTTCTCCGACTATAACTCTACGTTCAAACACACTTAAATGTTGATAACCTGTCATTGTAGCAGCAGTAAACGATCTAACAGCTGCGCCAGAAACGTCTTGTCTTATATAGGCGTTGCCGACCGCAGCCTCGTATTCTGCTGTTCACATAGCTTGCCTATACCAACTTCTTTGTCGCTTCAGTGTAGAATGTTTTACGAAAGTTGTCAAGTGACAATAGGGCTTTTCCTTGTTTACTTTACTTGTAGACCGTAAAGCTTAACTCTGTTAACGGTGTCGACCATTATTTAATCTGACTGGATAGTGTGGCACACTAAACAATTAATCCAGCTGTGCCAAAGCGTTTCCCATTAAATCCGCGCAACAGTACGTCGGGTCGTTGGTTACGGGCATCGACAAAAGTATGTTGATTAAGGCCGTGGGAATGATTGTGACCGAGCGAGGTAGTGCAGTGGCTAACACACTGGACTCGCATTCGGGAGGACGACGGTTCAATCCCGCCTCCGGCCATCCTGATTTACGTTTTCCGTGATTTCCCTAAATCACTCCAGGCAAATGCTGGGATGGTTCCTTTGACATGGCACGGCCGACTTCCTTCCCCTTCCTTCCCAAATCCGATGAGACCGATGACCTCGCTGTCTGGTCTCCTCCCCCCAAAAAACAACAACAACCAACAACGACTGTGAATTCACGCGACGGCACGGAGGCCGCGAAGAACGGACGAAACGAACGTTTCAACGCAAGTAACAGAGGTAGTTTGAAAACTACCAAGTGGGTGACTTTAGCTGATACTAAATCATGAAATAAGTGATTATTTCAAAAATAAAAGCAGTCTATGCAGGAAAATGACTTCTATCGAGCTGTGTAGCTCCTACAGCGCTGTAGATAACGTCTGTGAGGGAGCAGCGGGCGAGCAGAGGCCTGTCTGGCTGGTCACGCTGCGAGGGCGACGCTGTGGTGTCGCACAGTGGAGAGACACACGCGCACGGGACAGGGAGAGGGCGGACGCGGAAGGCGGCTGGCGGCTGCTCCGGAGGCAGCGCACGCGCCGCACTTCCTTCCTGGCCGCTCCGCCCCCCGCCCCCGTCCCCCCCTCGTCATCCCATCCTTCCTCTGACCGGTGACTGACTCACGGCGCCCGCAGCGGATGCAGCCCGCTGCTGGCCGCCACGCTGCCGGTCTCTGCCTGCCCAAAACTGAAAGCCGGTCAGTCGTGCCGCGTGACCAGCAATCTCTTCCGCACCTCCCGCCGACCGTCACAGTTAGCTGTGCCTCTACGCCGGGTATCACACCGGCCCTTAAACGTCACCACAGACCTGTCGACCTGATGTCAATTGATATTGTGTGTAGGGTTCCATTATGAAATACATTGAGGTGACAAAGTCATGGGAAGGCGATATGCACATATACAGATGGCGGTAGTATAGCGTACGTAGGTATAAAAGGGCAGTGTATTGGCGGAGTTGTCATTTCTACTGAAGTGTTCCGTATGAAAAGGTTTCCGACGTGGTTATGGCCGCACGACTGGAATTAACAGACTTTGAAATCGGAACAGTAGTTGGAGCTGGGACATTCCACTACGGAAATCGTTAGGGAAGTTACACTACTGGCCATTAAAATTGCTACACCAAGAAGAAATGCAGATGATAAACGGGTATTCATTGGACAAGTATATTGTACTAGAACTGACATGTGATTACAATTTTCACGCAGTTTGGGTGCATAGATCCTGAGAAATCAGTACCCAGAACGACCACCTCTGGCCGTAATAAAGGCCTTGATACGCCTGGGCATTGAGTCAAACAGAGCTTGGATGGCGTGTACAGGTACAGCTGCCCATGCAGCTTCAACACGATACCACAGTTCATCAAGGGTAATGACTGGCGTATTGTGACGAGCCAGTTGCTCGGCCACCATTGACCAGACGTTTTCCATTGGTGAAATATCTGCAGAATGTGCTGGCCAGGGCAGCAGTCGAACATTTTCTGTATCCAGAAACGCCCGTACAGGACCTGCAGCGTGCGGTCGTGCATTATCCTGCTGAAATGTAGGGTTTCGCAGGGATCGAATGAAGGGTAGAGCCACGGGTCGTAACACATCTGAAATGTAACGTCCACTGTTCAAAGTGCCGTCAATGTGAACAAGAGGAGACCGAGACGTGTAGCCAATGGCACCCCATACCATCACGCCGGGTGATACGCCAGTATGGCGATGACGAATACACGCTTCCAATGTGCATTCACCGCCATGTCACCAAACACGAATGGGACCATCACGATGCTGTAAACAGAACCTGGATTCATCCGATAAAATGACGTTTTGCCATTCGTGCACCCAGGTTTGTCGTTGAGTACACCATCGCAGGCGCTCCAGTCTGTTCAAATGGATCTGAGCACTATGGGACTTAACATCTGTGGTCATCAGTCCCCTAGAACTACTTAAACCTAACTAACCTAAGGACATAACACACATCCATGCCTGAGGCAGGATTCGATCCTGCTACCGTAGCGGTCACGCGGCTCCAAACTGAAGCGCCTAGAGCCGCACGGCCACACCGGCCGGCCTCCTGTCTGTGACGCAGCGTCAAGGGTAACGGCAGCCACGGTCTCTGAGCTGATAGTCCATGCTGCTGCAAACGTCGTCGAACTGTTCGTGCAGATGGTTGTTGTCTTGCAAACGTCCCCATCTGTTGACTCAGGGATCGAGACGTGGTTGGACGATCCGTTAGCCATGCGGATAAGATGCCTGTCATCTCGAGTGCTAGTGATACGAGGCCGTTGGGATCCAGCACGGCGTTCCGTATTACCCTCCTGAACCCACCGATTCCATATTATACAAGCAGTCATTGGATCTCGACCAACGCGAACAGTAATGTCGCGATACGATAAACCGCAATCGCGATAGGCTACAATCCGACCTGTATCAAAGTCAGAAACGTGATGGTGCGCATTTCTCCCCCTTACACGAGCTATCACAACAACGTTTCACTAGGCAAAGCCTATCAACTGCTGTTTGTGTATGAGAAATCGGTTGGAAACTTTCCTCATGTCAGCAAGTTGTAGGTGTCGCCACCGGCGCCAACTTTGTGTGAATGGTCTGAAAAGCTAATCATTTGCACATCATAGCATCTTCTTCCTGTCGGTTAAATTTTGCGTCTGTAGCACGTCATCTTCGTGGTGTAGCAATTTTAATCCCCAGTGTGCAATATTAAGAGGTTCATAATGTCAAGAGTGTACCGAGAATACCAAATTTTAGGCGTTACTTCTCACCACGGACAATGCAATGGCCGAAGGCCTTCGCTTAAAGGCCGAGAGTAGCGGCGTTTGCGTAGAGTTGTCAGTGCTAACAGACACGCCAATACTGCGTGAAATAACCGCATAAATCAATGTGGGACGTACGACGAACGTATCCGTCAGGACAGTGTGGCGAGATCTGGTGTTATGGGCTGTGGCAGCAGACGGCCGACATAAATGCCTTTGCTAACAGCACGACATCGCCTGGAGCTGCTATCCTGGAGCCGCGTGGATAGAGGCGCCATGTCACTAATCGTGCGGCCCCTCCCGCCGGAGGTTCGAGTCCTTCCTCGGGCATGGGTGTGAGTGTTGTCCTTAGCGTCAAATTAGTTTAAGTAGTGTGTAAGTCTAGGGACCGATGACCTCAGCTGTTTTGGTCCCTTAGGAATTCATACACATTAGGCTCTCCTGGGCTCGTGACCATCTCGGTTGGGCCCTAGACGACTATAAAGCCATGGCCTAGGCAGATGACTGCGGATTTCAGTTGGTAAGAGCTGATGGTAGGGTTCGAGTGTGGCGCAGACCCCACGAAGTTGTCGACAACAAACCGCGCAAGCTGGTGGCCGCCCAATAATGGTGTGGGCTGTGTTTACATGGAGTGGACTGGGTCCTCAAGTCCAACTCAGCCAATCACTGACCAGGCTCTCCTGGGCTCGTGACCATCTCGGTTGGGCCCTAGACGACTATAAAGCGGATTTCAGGTAAGAGCTGATAATAGGTTTCGAGTGTGGCGCAGACCCCACGAAGTTGTCGACAAGAAACCGTGCAAGCTGGTGGCCGCCCAATAATGGTGTGGTCTGTTTACATAGAGTGGACTGGATCCTCTAGCCCAACTGAGACCATCACTGGCCATTTGCAGCCATTCATGAACTCCATGTTCCCAAACAACTATGGAATTTTTATGGATGACAATACGCCGTGTCGCTGGACAACAACTGTCTGTGAGTGGTCTGAAGAACTTTCTGGACAATTCGAGCGAAAGGTTTGGCCATGGAGATCGTCCGACACGAAGTCCATCGACACATTTATGAGACATAATCGCGAAGTCAATTCGTGCACAAAATCCTGCAACGGAAAACTTTCAGAATTATTGACAGCTATAGAAGCAGCATGGTTCATTATTTCTGTAGTGGACTTCCAACGACTTGTTGAGTCCATCCCAGGTCGAGTTACTGCAGTGCGCCTCGAAAAAGGAAGTCCGACACTATATTAGGAGCTATCTCATGACTGATTGGTGACTCCGTGGGGTGCTGTGTGCACAACGAACATGTATGTTAAATTAAAAATAAGGTCAGCGTTGGCCATAATATTGATGTTTAATTGATGGCAAAATCGATTTTCAATCACATAGTGAACATCTTCAGTGCTGTGGTGTACAAATTAAACTCATAGACACTGGTATCTAGTTATCAGTAACCAAAGCCGAGAAGCGATCACAATAGATACCAGTGTCTATGAGGTTAATTTGTACACCACAGCACTGAAGATGATCACTATGTGATTGAAAATCGATTTTGCCATCAACAAAACATCAATATTACGGCCAACGCTGACCTTCCTTTTAATATCTCATGACTTTTTTCACGTCAGTGGAAAATGTGAAGAGTGTGTGGAGTGTGTGCAGGGACTGATAGCGAGAAATGAAGGAACAATGACCTTTGACATATTTAAATAACTTCTTTGCAAAACACTCTGGTACACCATGGAGAAAAAGAATGAGATAGCACTGCTTTGGACAGACTGGCCTTGTATTTGGGAGTGTCAAGGTTCCAATCTTCATTTGGACACCCTGATTTACCTTGTCCATTGTTTCCCTAAATTAATTTACGCAAATGCCACGATGATTCCTCCTATAAGGCCACGGACGACTGCCTGTGCCATCCTTGTCCAGCTACACGGTTTGGAAAAAAAAAAGTGAAGCACATAAAAGACCTGGTCGGATTTAAGTGTAATTTCGCATACGTATACACCAGAGACATGTAAAAGAAACAGAGTCGCAATTGTATGTGACAGCTAGAACGCACACCGGAGTGCGGAAATGTTCCTGCTGTTTGGTGTCGTTATCAAGTCTGGAAACCCATGTGTTAGGCAAGACCAATGTCATAACTGAGTAAGCGACGTGATGGGCATGGAGAGGCCACATCCTCGCGTGAGACAGCATTCTCTACATTTGAGTGAGTTTGAGGGGAAAGTGTGGGTCTGCAATTAGCCAGCTGGTCGAATCGTATAATATCCAGATTTCGGCTGTGAGAGTGGCCCGATGTTGGACTACATGGGATCTTGAGGATAGACATACTACAACCTGTTTAAAATTACTTGATAGTTGCCGTCTGTTACTTGCAGCGACAGTGTTGCCACTTCGGCTGCCGGCTGCAGCTCTGCTACAGACGAAACACTTCACAAGTGCTGTTAACGGCCCTGCACGCATTCAGTAGTTATTGACAGTACTAGTTTTTCATACCTTTGAAATTATTAAAGTGACCCTCACACCATCAATAACATTTTCAATATTGTCAGTCATCCAATGGGATTTTACAATGTTATATATGCTTGCCATTACTCCAAAGTGGCGTCAACTAAAAAGACTTGCAATACGCTGGCCGAACCCCGGAGGGATATCCCGGCGAATAAATGCCATAAGATCATTTCATTTTCTTTCTTTTTCATTTCAGGAAACTATGTTGCCATAATCTGAAAAAATGCTCTGCTATTGGGATGGTGGCATTTTGAAGTTCGTTACTTCTGTTTTCATTATTTTACAATGTTAAGATGTCGAACACCCAAAGTAAAGAAGTACCGCAATTATTTTAGCTAGAGCTTGTAAATAACAGGAAAGAACGAAAATTGGAAATACGCCAGAGAATAGTAGAAAAAGAAGCTACTACAAGTATCAAAATATTTTTGCATGAGTCCTTCATCTTATGACAAATTATTAATGTTGATACGACTTAAAATAGAAGAGCAAAAGTCAATGGGAGAAGCAGCCGCAGTCGACGAGATTACGTGTAACTGAGATTTCTAACAACAGGCAAGTCATTCGAATGCTTGAAATTTAGTATTGTAATATCACCAAACACAATTAGCAACAATGTTATTGAAACCTGTGAAGTAATTATATCTGTACTGCAATGATATATTCTGGTAATTAACGTTAATAACGTGAGGAGGATGACATATGTCGTAGCCATTGCAGATCCAGTGTATTGTGTGTATTTTGTATTGAACTGGGGACCTAGAAACGACGGAGAGGCTTCGTCCCGCGTAGCCCTCAGTGGTTCACAACCCCACAACAGGCCACAGCAGTCCACCCACCTCACCGCCGCCCCACACCGATCCCAGGGTTATTGTGCGGTTCGGTCCCCAGTGGACTCCCCCCCCCCCCCCCCCCCCCCCATTCAAGAAACTGAACTGCAAACATAACTACAATCTCGTGATATGCAATGTATACTAGGAGACGGCGGTCAAGAACTTGTGGCTGAACTATTCATCACGCTCGCTTTATTCACAGCGATGAAAGCTAACCTCTGCGAACAAACTAATGAGAGAAATCAGTGACAAAAGCGAAATGTAATTTCGCATTTTCATTGGTTACGTGGAACTACGCTCACACTGGGTGCAGGAGCTGACATGTTACAAGTTATATGCTTCAAATAGCTCTGAGCACTATGGTACTTAGCATCTGAGGTAATCAGTCCCCTACAACTTAGAACTAATTAAACGTAACTGACCCAAGGACATCACATACATCCATGCCCGAAGCAGGATTCAAACCTGCGACCGTAGCGGTCGCGCGGTTCCAGACTGAAGCACCTAGAACCGCTCGACCACACCGGCTGGCTACACGTTATACGCCACACAGGCACGGCACATAGAGATAATGTACACTGTTTAAAAGTAAGGAAACTTTTTGTGTACATACCTCCACCGACTGTTAGCTGCAGGCAGCTGCGCTGTCCAAAAGAGGGTGGTTACATTCATGTCAGAGTCACTGGAACTTTCCGAAGTGGATGAGCAGTTGCAAGTAATAACAAGTTCCGTAACGTTATCTTCGAGAAGACTTTTATTATTCCACGCTTCGTCAATTACTTGTCTTGTCTATCACAACAAGCCTCCAGTCCTTTTCGGTGACATTTTCCAGACCCTGAATAGTCAGTTTCTGAACACTCACAGCAAATTTTTAGTTTCGCGAGCAATATATGATTTCACTTGCGCTTATATAAAGTCAATAGCGTTAAAGTGGCAATGATAAGGTGGTAGTCTTATAACTCCATGTCCATATTTATAAGCTACTTCATCGATAACATAGCTTGGAAACTGTGGCTTGTGAAGTGATACGATTTCTAATAATTCTACTTTTATCAGTAAATCTGTATGGTCATAACCGCTGAATAATGTCTTCCTTTCGAGAAGACTCGGTTCGAATTTTATCCTTTAAAACTGAATGGTATGGGGGAGCATTATCGATAATTACTGACCGAATTTCTAAACTTGGTAATAACGTATTTTCTAACCAATTGAAAAATGTTTCATAATTCATTTCCTCACGGCACCACTCTGATGTTTTCTTGGATCTGAAAAGCAGTTCACAGCCGGGACTAAAGCCGTGGTAAGTACCAGCATGCAAAAGAATAATTCTACCGCCTTTTCCAGGGGGGAGCGCCATATCTTCTCCTTTGTTGTCACTCCAAACTATCACAACAGTGTGAGCTGCATTCAAGCACGTTTTATCGTTCCAGTCCTCCTGCTTAGCTGATTGGTTATGTGCTTGCCTATCATGGAGGAGGCCCGGGTTTCATTCCCGGCGCCGGCCGTGGTGGCCAAGCGGTTAAAGGCGCTACAGTCTGGAACCGCGTGGCCGCTACGGTCGCAGGTTCGAATCCTGCCTCGGGCATGGATGTATGTGATGTCCTTGGGTCAGTTAGGTTTAAGTAGTTCTAAGTTCTAGGGGACTGATGACCTTAGCAGTTAAGTCCCATAGTGCTCAGAGCCATTTGAACCATTTTTTTTTTTTCATTCCCGGCCGGGTTGGAAATTTTCTGCTGTCATGAACTGGGTCTCGTGTTGTCCTTATCATCGTTTCATCATCACCGACGCGCAAGTCACCCAATGTGGCGTCACCTGAAATGAGACTTGAAACCCGGCGACTGAACTTCCCCCGGATGCGTCCTCCCACCCAACAGTGCCACACGATCATTTCTTTTTTTTTTTCATCGATCCACACAATGTCCTCGGAAGTCTTTCATTTCACAAAAAAAATCTGCTTCCCCATGTGGCTGTGTCTTCTTGTTCCATATCGGAAATACTTTTGTATCTAAAGTCGAGACTGTGCAGAACGAATCGCAACGACTATCTGCTGCCATCATAAAGTTCGGCCTCACGCAGTGTTACACGAAGCTTCGCTAATGTAGAATAATCTCTTTTACTGTCAAGTAATATAAGACTGATTATAGTCGCCAAGGTTCCGCTCGACGGCATCTGAGTACCAAAATGCAGAATCGCCGAGCTGTTCACAAACACACTGGAGCTCTTTGACATCTGGGCCTGACAACCGAGGACAAGAAATGAACTTCTTGTAACAGACTGTGACACCCCGCGTCATTGGTACTACGAAACAAACGACTGCGTTTGGAGTGGCGACGTGACCAGGAAGCGTGAACTGCTGATGAATGATCTCTCATTGTGTTCAGAGGCTCTACGTTACCCCGGATGGCCGTCGTCAGTGATCTGGGGAGATGTCTTACTCTGTTTTTTGGAGAGGCATAGTGGTTTGGGAAGCCATGGGGTTTGACTGCAGTCATGGCTGTGTAACACCATAGCTCTAATGCTGTACTGATTTATTTTGCTTTTGTTTCATTTAATGTTACATTGCTGTGCTTCTGTAAATGTGTGTGATTGAATCGATAACATAAAATTGTATACTGCTTTCTTTATACAAACTTTGATGTCATGGTTTGGTTCTATGCAAAGTAGTGTATCTGTTTATTAAATGCTTTGTCCCATTTGGAGGGAACAAAACTTACTGTATATGATTGTAATTTTGTGTGAATAATTTTTGGTAGAAATGTCAATATGTGCAAATGTTCTGTTTTATTTAATGTATTTGGTTGCTGTTATGTAAACTGCTGATCCTCACTTAGGATTCTTAGTTATTCTGTATGTAAAAGTTGTTGTGGTTCCCCTCGGGAACGGAACTGTGTAGCGCGCGCAAATTGTGGTTGGCCTAGGTGGAAAAGGTGGAACTGATAGTCAGTCGGGGACGAGCCACCAGTCGGGGACGAGCTACGAGTCTGTGCACTGCCATGTAAAAGATGCATATTGTGCTGATCCCGAGAGAGGCTTTTCCTGCTTCTTTCCAAGGCCTCGGGTGGATGGATAAATAACTGCAACTATTCTGGAATTTGTATCTATCATCGCCACCAAGAAATGACAGAGTCCAGCAATTCGGTCTGCAATTCCACCCACCAACATGCAGTTGCCACCACATTGCGCAATCATTGCGACGTAATATTATAATGGTGTACAGTGAAGGATCAGCTTAATGGATGTGCTAATGTGCTGAAATATAAGGTAATTTATATCTGAATTTATGTACCTACCTTGATTTTTCTCCTCATCATAACACCTTTCAGGTTCCTCTCCGTTTCAACTAAAGTGATTACCGAGTGTCCTTACTGAAAGTACATTAAAACCCAGTTTTCTAATTAATGCCTCTTGAACATAGTAAAGAGAAAGTTAAAGTTAATGTGGCAAGAGAGTGAGTTAAAGTTAATGATGCTTGCTGAAATAATTTTCCTAGTAAAACTGATTATTAATGTGTTGTTGCCAACTTCAAATTAAAATTTCTCAAGACTAAGGCTTATAAAGTTTTGCTTAGTAAATGATCACATTACTACCTGTTGTTAATCGCAGAAAGTGAGTCAGTATCTTACATAAATGTTAATTTATGTCTCACGGTAGTAAAAGTGGAAAATTGCATAGTAGGAAATTATATGTTCATGTTTGCTAAGTGTTTCTCTCTTGTGTATTAGAAGTGCATATTAATAGTAAAAAAGGATCCACAGTTTGTCTATTGTGAAAAACCACTAATTATAAAAAACATATTTTCTTTAAGCCCTGAAAGTAATAGTGTGTTTCGCTATCTCTTATAATTTTGCAAATAGTTTCTGCTGCTCTGTTAGTTTCAATCTTACCGTAAACATATGTATGTGTCAGAGTTAATTGCACTCGCGTGTGGGCAAGTATAGGTTGAGTTTATCTATTAGAGTTTCTAATAACTATTTTCTTGAACGAGAATGTTAATCATTCTTTTGCCTAGTTAGGCTGGCGACCGTTTTCTTTATTAGTTAAACAGTGCAGATAGGCAAAATTTTGTTTGTTACTGTTCGAATATCTACGTAATTCTGACTTTCACTTCCGATAAGCCACCTCCGTTAGGTACAATACGGTCAACATAACAAAATTCCTCTCAGAGGGTAACACTGCTCTGTTGCTTTATACCATAATTGCTATAACAAAATAATTCTGTTTTGCAAACTGCCTCCTACTTTAAGGTTATGGTATAGTAGTAATAGCAGACGGGAGTGTTATACGTGGCTTTTCCGTGACAGGACTATTTGTTCTGTTGGGGCATAATAAGTAATAAACCAAATTTGGTATTTGATTACGTAAGCTGTGTAAATGCTGTTGCAGTGTTATATGTGGCTTTTCCGTGACAGGACTATTTGTTCTGTTGGGGTATAATAAGTAATAAACCAAATTTGGTATTTGATTACGTAAGCTGTGTAAATGCTGTTGCAGTGTTATAGCTGGTAGACACTGAGGAAGCTCTTATGGCACAACGGCACGACACGGACATTCTGCGTCCTCAAATGTTACCTCTCATGCGATAGTATTGTGGTGCCATTTTTCAATAGAACAGTACTCCTCTATGAACTGTCTGTATGATACTCCCACAGCCAGTACCATCCCCAGAGCTGTCTCCTATAGAACGTGTGTGGGATCAGATATCAAGGAGCAGTTGCAACAGTTGTGTGCCAGGTTGACTCAGGAGAAGATACAACGACCTAATGACACCCTTCGCAACGCAAACAGAGTATGTATCTACGTCAGAGGATGTGCAACTTCGAACTGATAAAGGGGCTCGTATTGCCAGGTTCTTTCTTAGTCTGGCCCGATCTTGTAATTACTAAAATAAAATCTATATATGAGATTGGTTTTGTTGATCTTAAATACCACGGCATGTTCAATATCCTTGCAAAAGTGATCCCTGGATTAATAAAATTACTAAGGTACCTCTACCGAATAAAGCCACGTACATATTTAACGCCACACAAGTAATTTCGTGTAATCGCACAAGGCAGTGCTAGTGTGCTGTGTTGATCTGTATTGTGATGCAAACTAACTACAGGAACAGGTACTAGAAGTTCCCTATCACCTTTCATCTCAACGTTACACACACCATTGTGTCTTGTGTCACTCAGCTAACCAGCTGCTATTATATCAAGGTAAGCATCGTTGACTGTTTTTGCCGCTGTATTAATGAATAACTATATAAAACTATACATTCACGCTTCTTCTTTAAAGTTACAATAACAATATTTTGTAATATTAGAGGAACGAATGTTCACTCTCATAAAGTACATGGTAGCACTTAAACGCCATGGTGGCGTTACAGGTGTACATACAGCAGTATAATGGCGTTACACATCTACATAGAAAAGATTGATGTCACGGTTACAGTACTCTATCTAAATATTCTTTACTTAATTTTATATGTTTATAATATTAAAACAATCGTGTTGCATATAATGCTATATTTACTCTAAATGGTATTTTCTTTAATTTTAGATGGCGAAAAGAGCGCTGCGGTCAGAAGAACAACTGAAGGTTGCAATGAATGCAGTAAACGAAGGAATGAGTGTGAAAAGAGCTTCAGCAGCACATAAAATTCCTAGGAGGACTCTACGGGATCACGTCTAGACTGGATCACGTGCCAGGAAGCTTGGCCATAATCAATACCTAAGTAAGGAAATGGAAGAAGAACCATGTTCTCATATTTTTCGAGTGAGTAAGATTGATACGCCAATAACTGCGGAAGTTTTGTGTGTCTCTGTTTTCGTCTTCTGCCTACTTAACAGTTTACCACACCCTTTGGTATGTCAAAATGGTATGCTGGCAGAAGTCGTTCAGATTGTTCCTGCAAGGTCACCTGGAGGTAGTAGCAAGAAAAACCCAAATAATGAATCCAGGGCGTCCGCTGAAATTAAATAAATTTATTGTGAGAGATTGTTTTTCAAAGCTACGAAGTCTTTTGATCCGAAAAGACCTAATGCTGAAGCCAGAGTAGATATACAATATCGATAAGAAAGGGTGCCTCCTCACTGCACATGTGATCACCAAACGCTTTTGGCAACCAGAGGCACCAAAAGTGTGCATATTGTTGCACTGGAGCATGCTGTAAATGTTCAGTTGTTACATGCGCCTATGCTCTTGGTACATATGCTTCCTGTTACAATTGTTTCGTTCATCAGGTGTCTTGATCACATTGCCCACTATACCTGGAGAACTGGTCTGATATTTGAATGAATGTCATCCCATTTGGACGCGAACATCGTAGTTGTTGCAGATGAATATGACGTATGACGTCGGATTGAAGGCAGTTCAGAAGCGACCAGCTACATTTGTTACCGGTAGGTTTGAACAATAAGAAGTGTTATGAATATGCTTCGGGAACTCAAATGGGAATCCTTGGAAGGATTTTCTTCGCCCGAAAAACTATTCAGAAAATTTAGAGAGCAGGCATCTGATGCTGACTGCCTAACGATTTTACAGCCGCCAACGTACATAGCGCATAAGAATCACAAAGATAAGATATGAGAAATTAGGGCTCATACGGAGGCTTACAGACAGTCGTTTTCCCCTCGCTCTGTTTGCGAGTGGAACAGAAGGGGAAACGACAAGCAGTGGTACAATGTACCCTTCGTCCCGCACCGTACGGTGGTTTGCATAGTATCTATGTAGACGCAGATGTATATATCATACTGTGCCGCCTTCCTAGCGATACAACATACGACCCGCAGTCAATGGGTAAAGCAGTTTTCAAACCTTTCGAGACCTTCAGGGAGGAAGAATTTATGCTATTCTTCTACAGTAATAAGTCCAGTGACTTCAGGAAAAGTGACTTCGGAACAATGTTCAACACAGTATGGACAAGGGCTTTAACATCGAGCAACATAATGAGCGGCTTTAAGGCCACTGGGATCTATCAGTTTAGTCCTAACGTCATTCCTGAAGTGGCATTTGCTCCATCAGCTGCAGCTGAAGCAGCAGAACAAGCAGAACCAGCAACTGGGAATCAAACTACGCCTACAGCAGAAGGTGTACATCCCAGTAGTACGCAAGATGACCCACCGAAAGTGTCTCCCTCATTGGAAATAGCTTAACAAAGTTCTCGCACAGTAGAAACCCCTAATATTAGTCGTTCAATGCTAACGAAGAAGGGACAGAAACATCACGAACAACTACGCTTTCAGCTCTGTTTTCTGGAGTTCTGTTCACGCCAAAACGAGGGCCTCCTGATAGGGTGGCACGTAACTCGTTGAACTACATAGCAACTGTAATTAAGACCTCACTCTTTAATAACGTGGAAGAGAACCGTAAGAAGCCCAGCTCTGAAGAAGTTCCTGCCACAAGTGATCCCCAACACAGCACAAGCTCAGGCACAAGTTAGATATGTTTTCTGTGTGATGAAGGTATGTATAACATGTCAGGTATCTGCATGATACATGTGGAGGAATCTGAAAAAAAAAACAAAAAAAACACACAAATATTGGAGCGTACAGCTGCCCAGAACGTGCAGAGTGATGACTTTGATGTGTGAATATTCATATGCTATATAAGCTCAAAATATGTTGACACCTCGACATTTTAGTTACTTAATAATAATTATGAGTGGAGACAACTACTTATTTTGTGTTTAAAATATGTGACAGTAATTGGACGATGTGTTCCTAATAACGCCAGCGTAAAAAAATTTTCTAATTCCGAGTTTCTGAACCTCCAGAAATAGGCATCAACAATGTCTCTACTTTTTCATGTTCAAAAGAGATTAAAGAGCAATTTCATAAATTTTATAGTTCAGTATGACTTATTGACGTAACTACAACATATTATGTACTAAGACGGCGTTATCTGGCCGCCGTACCTCAGTACTACTACTACTGCTATTACTACTATCGGTACGTCTAGTTCTTTGAAAAACGGAAGCATACACGCATCCAGTCATCAAATTTCATCATCTTTCACACGACTTTATCGCCTTCACAGAAGTAACAATTGCTGCTCTACTATGAAGCAATTCTCAAGCGTTGCAGTGAAGTGAATGTTCAAAGATCTATAAACCTGTTGAGCACCATCGGACAGCACCATCCGTAGAGCAGTGATGTCAGCGCTTTCAGCTAAGGCGTCAGAGCAGACTGCGTCCGCATCTCGGCGTTTATTTGTAATGCAAGCTAAAATGTAGACTGATAGCATTCTTTGACGGTGCATCCTGAGCGGCTACTACCGATATAAAATGTCTTTGGCTCTGAATTATATGTAAAACATCTTGGCAGACGGGGATCTAATGTAGTGGTTCAGTAGCTTTACGAAGTTATTTTCTAAAGTTAAGACCTATATGAGTATAAGAGAACTTAACAGTATTAGCGGTACCACTTCCGTAGGTTCTCTTCGGAGAGATTGGCATCTTTATGAGCACAGCACATAACTGAAACAATCACACTTGACTCGTTAGGCGATTCATTTGTTCAAAGAATAAGTTTCAATTTGCCCTGTCATCTTCCATAAGCGTACGACGACAATTATTTGCGTGATTTTATGGTCATATAATCGCGATTTATTTCGCCATTGGCTTTATATATTTACCTAAAGAGTTCCTCAGGTAGGTATGGATGAATAACTCTTATGTGTAGACATCAGAGACCAACAACGTAAGCGTAGAGTATAGAAACACTCGTCCTTGCATTCAGATGTAGGTGTTCTGCCATTTATCTAAATCGGTTACGATGATGCAGGAAGTTTTCCTATTTGTTCACTAAATGTCAGCAAATCATCTAATGTCCTGTTTCTAAAGGACAGAAACAAAAATTTTTTGAACAATAAATACTTCATTCAGCAAACCATTCCTCATATTTCAGCCGACGGAAAATTGACGTAATTGGAGATGTTAGTACAGACTTGTCGTGTGTTCGAGATATGTTACGGTGTGTCGTTCTACATCGCAGACTCTTACAACATTGTGGGCAACCGTTTGTCAAGGCCGCTTTGGCATACAAAAGAGACAAAAGCTCGTGGGGTGCTATTGTTTCTAAACGTTCTCTGCGTATTCTCCAGCGGTACTTAAAAGCAACACAATGGTGGGGTAACGTTAGGTCTGAAGAACAGCTACGTCAATAGAAACGCGCATCACGACGGTGTAAATCCTATAACATTTTACAGGTGCGTGACCAGCTTCAAAAATATGTCTCCGAGATAGAGCAGTGTGAGCTGCAATTACTTCGACTACGCTTCTGAGTCATGTCGAGAGCTTTTCTATACTGCTGTGGGAAGTGCATTGACAAAAATGACTGATATTTACAACGTACCACACTGGTTACGTAGCAAAACGTCTCTCGAGAACACGCTGTATGATATCAGGCTGTGCATCAAAGGGGTACACACAAGTAATTTTGGATGTATGTGTCATCATAATTATCATCATGGACATATTTTCCGTCCGGAAAGATTTGATTAAATTCTAGCATAGCATGACTGTACAGCCTCAAAAATTCAGGCATTCTGGTTTAAGAAATCATAAGAAATTAACCGATAGTGGCCACCTAACTCTGCAGCATATTGTTCGAGCCAGCTATCGGCCATGAATTCCTACTCTTGTAAGGGACTTACATCATTTCTGAAGCGCAGAAGTGAGTGATCGAACTGTTGAGAGTTGACAACAATCAGGTCGTCATGGTAACGATGCTAATCACAAGAGCGACAGCACGACGGCGTTAGGAGAGGGACAACGCCATATTTGGTCCGTTGGGCAGCGGATGGAGTTTCTGACGAGCGATGACTTACGTTAGACGATGTGCAGGCAGGTAAACGGCTTGTCTAGGGGCAACGTACCTCGCAGTGCACAAAAACCCAGATTATATTCACCCAGTATTTGAGAATGAGAGCAACTAGCAACTTCTAATCAACTTTAAATATAATTTAAAACATTTTCAAAACTTTTTGACGATGACACACTCTACAAGAGAAATTATTACGATGGTCATTTCACTTTATATAGGTGGACGCCAATAAAATATTATCGCATTCAGAGGAGAAATTTGGTCTTTGAAATTTCGTGAAAAGATGTCGCAACGAAAAACGCCTCTGTGTTAATGATTGCTATCCCATTCCGCTTATCACGTCCGTGACAATCTCGCCCGTATTGCACGATGATACAAAACGACTTGCCCTTCTTCGGACTTTTTCTATGTTCTCCGTCAGTCCCATCTCGTAAGTATCCGTACCGCACAGCAATACTCCAGTAGAGAATAGATAAGCATAGTGTACGCAGTTTCTTCAATAGATCTAGTGCATCTTCTAAGTGTAGATACATCACACGTAACCGCCTGAAACTTAAACTGTGCAGGAAAAATTATACGTCAGAAATATGACGTACCAGGTCGGATTGAAGAAAGACAGAGAGGCAGTTGATGCAAGAGAAAAACGGAAGAGCCGGCCAGAGTGGCCGAGCGGTTCTAGGTGCTACAGTCTGGAACCGCGCGACCGCTACGGTCGCAGGTTCGAATCCTGCCTCGGGCATGGATGTACGTGATATCCTTAGGTTAGTTAGGTTTAAGTAGTTGTAAGTTCTAGGGGACTGATGACCTCAGAAGTTAAGTCCCATAGTGCTCAGAGCCATTTGAACCATTTGAAAAACGGAAGAAAAGAAAAGTGAAATGGCAGATGGCACAATAAATGAATTTACGTCCGAAAGAAACGAATACAATACAAAATCTAGCGAAAAACTAAAAATGAAAAGCCTTTGTCGAATCGCGCGGGGTATTTGACAATCAAAAAAAGAGTGGGTAACAACTTGATCCAAAGAAATGAAAAAAAGAACACTGAATGACTTCAGGTGGCAACTATAAACAAAAGATCAACTGGAAGAATATAGGGCACAAAATATTAATCGGGCACCATAAATCAGGCACAGAAAACAAAATATGCATTTAAAAACATTGACTAGTTACTCTTGATTCTACACCGTGAAAAGTCATAGAATCATCCAAAAACGATGACGAGGCTGCAACCGTAGGTAGTGACAGTCAATGTCAGAGTGACTCGTCGCCAGTCAAGAGCAAAGTAAAATGTCAATGACGTGCCCAGTCACAGATACGACAAACGTAATGAAACAAAGATTAAAAACAGTAACAACATAAAAAATAGTTTTATAGCTGCGAATATGGAAGTTGTTTTTCAGATAGTACATAGATATAATTGTCATTATTCGACGAAGATTCCAAAGAGAAGAATTATGGAAATTCAAGTAAAGAACTGATTCAGTGTACCAAACTGCAATTGTTGTAACTATATACCGAGTTGTCAGAAAGTCTGAAAAGCTCGTAAGAGTGTTGCAGGGTAGGTGGTGCTCAGAAATAATTGCTAAGAAAAAAATTCGTTACGTTGCGCTGTTTCAGATTTAATCAGCTTTGAAGTTAGCCATTCAGATCATTGTGCGTGCAGATTCAAGCAGTCGGTAGATGCAATTAGTGTCAGTTGTTATAAGACGACGTACGAGACTGCAAGCCGTTGGCTCGGGTTCGATCCTTGTACCGACCCATGTCGCTGTATTGTTCAGTTTTACGAAATCAGACGAAGAATATATTTGGCAACATCGTCTCCGGCACGTTGGTTGAATTTGCGCACACAACGATCTGACTGTCAACGTCAATGATAATTGAATCGGGATCGGTGCAACTTACCGAATTTTTTTCTTAACAGCTATTTCTCAACACACCTAACCTTCAACACCATGACAAGCTTTTCATACAGTTTCTGACCGCCCAGTATGTTATACTTTTGCACTTATTCGAAATATCTATAAGGCTCTAATGAGGAGTGGCATAAATAACTCGGCTGATAGGTCTCAACTGAAAATACTTTTAAAATATTTACTAGATAAAGAAGAGTGTCTTAGCATGGATTTCCTATTTGTTTACTTCTTGTCTACATTTACCTGTTGGCGGAAATTTTTCAGCGACCGGATTGTCACTATTCAATTCTTGATTCAAAAATAACTAAATGCATTATTTATGTTCGGTAAGCCACTCTTCAGTTCTCGATTCAAAATAACTGATTCTATTAACTATGTTTGATAAGTTTCGATGCATGATAATCTATACATACATCTACATACATACTCTGCGATGAACCGTATGGTGTATTGTGGTGGTACGCCACATAACGTAAAAGAAAGAAAGAAAGAAAGAAATATTGAAGAACTTCGCAAATATAACAAAACCGTCGTCGTAACGAAATAAATATTATCACAGAAAAATCACAAATACTATGTAGTCAACTAATATGATCTGCGAATGTTATTGTAATCTCTGTTCCTTTTGAAAAAGGATAGCTCTTCCCTTTTGTTTCCTGGTAACGTAAGAAGCCATTTTGTGACGCGGCACGAAAACGTGTAAGTTTCATCATAACAGACCCTATATTCATGAACTGAATGACTTAAATGCTTTATGAGAATTTTATAAGGAAACATTGGTGCAGTATTCAACGCCATTGTTCTGAATGAAAACGGCCCAGTGCCGTAATAAATATTTTAATATTTGCTAATTTTGACAAATAAAAATAACTGTAAATGTACGCGGATTCTCTTGATTAGCGGTTCTTCCTTTGAAACAGTAGAAGTGATGAGTTTTTCCAATATTCAATCAAATTTAAGCAAAGTAACTTTGTAAATTTTTCGATCCCCGCGTAACGGATAGTGCGAGAATCTCCTTAACGTTGGATTTCCATAACACTAATGAACAAATTACCAGCAGTCAACTAAATAAATAAACGCAGCTGTGTATCTCAAATTTTATGGATTAGTAGTGCCTGTTAATGCAAAAACATCGAGTGGGGCAAACTAACTGCGAGAAGTACCACAAATTAGTCACGGACGTAAATAATTTTTCAGTTATGAAGCAGGCAGAATAATACTAACTCCAACATGTTATAACCTACAAAAACCATTACATAAAAAAGAACCTCCACAGTATGATGAAAGGTACCTTGTATCACTACAACTAATTCCTCTACTGTTCAAATCGTAGATGGAGCGAGGAAAAAAGACTATCTATGTGGCCCCGTAAGAGTCTTACTTTATCTTGTCTTGTCTTCGCGGTCCTTACGCGAAATGTGCGTTGGCGGCTGTAGAATCGTTTAGCTGTCAGCTGAAAATGCCTGTTCTGTAAATTTTTGCAATAGTGTTTCGGAAAAGAACGTCCTCCCTTCAGGGATTCACATCTGATTTCACGAAGCATCTCCGTACCACTCGCGTGTTGATCGAATCTGTTGGTAAAAAATTTGTGTGGCGGTGTGGCGATAATGGAAGGACTCATGGTAGTTTTTCGTAGGTAAGGTATGTGACTACAAATGAGGAACTGGAGATAAATTTAGATAAAAGTTAAATAGGATGTGTATACTTGTATTATATGATATGTAGGCTGTAGGTGCTCGGAAGAAGCTAAAATTTGTAGCTGGACATAAAAAGGATAGCCTAAAAATTTAATTTATGATGGGTAGATAGTTGGTAGCATGGGTAGATTTCAGAAATAATCTCATGCCTGTGAAAGAGAGTAGATTACAATTGTCCTCCAGAGTGATAAGGAGTGTTTGGAGAAGAAAGTAGAGCATGTTGACCTATTTCTTTATTATTGCTTACAATTTCGATGCCTTTAGATGGAGTTACACGGCTCATATGCATCCACTCTTTAATGTCTGGAAATACGCCGTGTACCCTGCGACCTGTTGTGATAGTATCCTAGTCTCTTTGCCACTCAGGCGCTGTTCTGAATTTCATGTTTGGTTGTTATTTCCTGACCCGTTATTGCTATCACTTTCGGCTCAAATGGCTCTGAGCACTATGCGACTTAACTTCTGAGGTCATCAGTCGCCTAGAACTAATTAAATCTAACTAACCTAAGGAGGCAGGATTCGAACCTGCGACCGTAGCGGTCGCTCGGTTCCAGACTGTATATCACTTTCGGAAGATTCCTTTTTCCGAAGCCAGTGGAAAGACCCTATACATGGGAGAATACAATTAAATCTTAGACTTCAGGTGTACCGGAAACATTGGAAACATGAAGTATTTTTTGGTATTTGAAGCGTGAAAATTTTATAAGTTAGTGCAAGATACGGTTAGAGGAGAATACTCATATGAAAAAGCGAGAGGGAATGAGTGATATTGAAGGACTTATAGGTGTGATAAGACTTGATAGGATTGAATTTCCATGCAGTAATTGCTTTGTTGAGGGTAGAGTAGATGAGTTTTTCATATGTGGATGAGGGTCATCGGAAATGGAAATGAGCGTATGACATTGTTGGCCGGGAGGCCCCATTCGGGGAAGTTCGGCCGCCAGGTGCTAGTCTTATTTCACGCCACATTGGGCGACTTGCGCGCCGGAGATGAGGATGAAATGATGATGAGGACAACACAACACCCAGTCCACGAGCGGAGAAAGTCTCCAGCCCGGCCGGGAATCGAACCCGGGGCCGCTTGCATGGGAGGCAGGCACGTAACCACTAAGCTAAGCAGGCGGACAGGGTCATCTGGTAAGTCTCCTTGGTCGTCCAGTTAACAGTTTTAGTCAGTAGTGGAATTTCGTTTTGATGCTTAATTTTTATTGAGAAAACTACGTATTTTAAAGTTTTAGTTATGTATGTTGGATAGTTGTGGACTGTCACGCACTTGTCACTAGAACGGAGATCTCGTGGGAATAAGAGAGTTTAGGGCACGTATAGAAGCATATAAACATTTTTATCTCTCGCAGTATGCGAATTCAAAAGACTACAAAATCTACGCTGACGTGCCAAAGAAACTGGTATGGGAATGCGTATTCAAATATTGAGAGGCACCCACTTGCCTTTCTCATACTGTGGCATCAAGCAGTCAGGCCTGCAAGATGAGTGGTTTGCCAAGCGAGTGGATTCTTCCTTAATTTATCGAGCAACATGAATTCTCGTATCTTACTATTTAGTTACAAATTATCCTCCTGCATGAATAATACGCAACGGAAACACGCATCTGACTATCAGTGATTTATAGAACGCTGACTGCACACTACGCACTGGCAATACCACATTTACTTTTTGTCTTTGATTTAACGGCTTTTATATAAATTCGGGACATTATGACAACATACAATTTAATGAAAAAAGGCCACCAATCTCTTTCTATTCACTATCTGATTTATTCCTAAACACACAAATTCTACAACCTACAACAAAATCACATGAGAAATTCCGCCCAGTGGGCATGGCTTTACGTTAGTGAATCTCTATACTATGGTCTCGTAATCTATTTACCGCAACAGTGCACTCCCTGGATCGGATGGTGGATCTTTTATTATACCTCACACTTCGCCTCTCACAATCATCCTCACGAAACTTTCCTCCAGATCGAGCGATACAGAAGGAACAGGCTTACCCACAAATCTTTCGAAACTACCTTGCTACCCCCATGAAAAACACACATACCCAAATCACATGACATATACAACACAACAATATGAAATACAACACAAAGAACTGTTACAACATCATCAATTTCCGCTTTCCCACTTCAATCAATATCTATCCCAGTTTCACACGACACTGCCCCACTTTGTAATTCTACTTTCCTACTGTGAACTCTGGAGATAAACGCACGTCTTCCTGTGCAATGCAAGCCAAGTGGCGTTGCTGGAAAAACGGCCGACTCACCTTGATTCTCTCTCAGAGTTTAAATTTAGCGTCACACGGAATGATATTTCTTAAATACTTCAACTTATGATACACACGCTATTTCTTAAATATTTCAGCTTATTGTACACACGCTATTAATTCTTAAATATTTCAGCTTATTGTACACACGCTAGTATCTCAACTTATAACTACACGTGGGCTCATTGTGACCGTTGGTTTACTACAATCCCCTTAAAATTACCTGCCTCACTTTGTAATTTTCCCCACAAAAGTTCCTGGGAAAGAGAAATGATTAGTTCTAACTACTCTTAAATATTCCACATCCATACCATGCCTCCACACTTTCATTACGGAGCACAACAAAAAAACAGGTCTTTACAGCAGAAGGTTCAGCGCCAGAGTGCCGAAACATGGCCGTATTCCGGTTCTCTCGCACCTCTGTCGAAGTGGGAGAAGCACCTTGCTACCTTATTGGTCAGCCACCTTTCAGACGCTCAAAGCTCTGGTAACTTCCATCTCTTTGGTCTCACCAAAGGTAGCCAAAGGATCGACTCAAAGATGATCATATATTCCGATTCACTATCTGTGGTTAGCAGACGACCATACATTCATTCATTTCACAGATCTCACCAAACTGGATGTAGGGATTTATTTTGAGGGAGTGCACATGTGATCAATTAAATAAATAAATTGTCATTCGTTCCCACACTGGTATCCGGCTTCGCTGTATTAATTGAAATTGAGTTACTTTTACACAAAAAAATGTGTTGTTCTGACAAGAATTTCGTACCTATTTTCAATGTTGGGCGGTACTGTACCCTTTCACCACCGGCTACCCATGCAGAAAAAAATGGCACGGTACTATCCTTGCAATGCGAGGGTAGTTCCGAACATTTTTTTTTTAAGAAAACTGTATTAAAACAAACGTAGCAATTCATCAAAATAACCAGGAGGAGACCTTAGCCCCTGGTGACCTCAAATAGATGACCAAATTATTGACAGTTGTTGCATTATTGTACTCTCCACAATCCGGAGTAACGTACACATACAAATATATAACAATCCACATGACAAATAAAACATCACATCATAGAAATGAAAAAATAATATTGAGATAAAAATTTGCTTTAGTTACTGGGATCTTCGTTATTTTTATAGTAATCCAAATTTCAATAATTCTAAAACAAATAAAAAAAATACTAATTGTACTCATGAAATTTTAAATAGCTCACCGTCCAAACACAGAGCAAGTAATCTGACATTCATAAATTGCGCTGTACAAACCCTTACACAGCAAACTCTAAATACAAAACAAAATCAACAAAAGAAAAAAAATTCGTACACTAGTTACATGTAGAATGTCAGGCTCCATACCATTACTCTAAAATATACCTCAAACCTACAGAGAAATAAAAACTGAGAAGAAATACAATGAAATATACCACAAGTTACATACTGGTTACGTAATATAGTTCGTCTAAGACATCATGTCATACCTCATTAACTATCATCACCTAAACAATTGCCACAGCTACTCGACAGTGAGTTTAACCTTATCCTATATCCATCAGTACAAATACCTGCTGCTGAGCTAGTCAGTCCATCAACTTTGATCAATACTCGCAATAAATAGTTAGCAATAAGTGCTTGAATCTACCAGTAGCTCTCTTATCTTACTCTACTGTTCATTTCTCTGTTGTCACACATATAGACGACAAGAACTTGCATTTCGACTAGCCTTCGTTACACTTTAATGTGAAATATCACCACTGTGATAATAAAAATAAGTGGCTTCAGTCAAAACACCAACAAGATTATTACTATGCACGACATCAAAATACATCAGTTAATTCCCATATTTGTTGTGCAATGCAAACTCTTGTCCCCTGTGACAATCTTACTGATCAATGCTACATGAACCGCTACGTTAGTATTACGCCACTGGCTTATAATTAAAGCATCATTGTACCAAATATTCTAATAAACATGCTACGTGAACTTGATAACCCAGAACAAACAAAAAAGAAACACTGACTATTCTAAACACAAATATTAATAAAATACAATTACGCTTGCTGTCCCTTCAGGAATGAAACATATAAAAAAAACATTTACACAATTACAAATACATTATTCCCTATCTTGCGAGTCACACGGAAACATTTCATTCTGTGATTTTCTTGGGGTCAAAAGGTTGCTGATAGTTTTCCTAGAACCACTGTCTCGGTGTCAAAGCTCTCCCATGGTTACCCGGACGAAAGTCTTTGAGTCACTCAATTCGGCATTTTGAACACGCACTGAACAGTAAACTGTATCTCTCATTAAACACAAATGTCATAGTCACTCTCAGAGTACCATCCACACGAATCTGTTCGTCCAAAAAATGGCCCTACAACTACTATTACCCACGGTTCTGTCCTTTCAGTTCATGGTGTAATTAAAAGTCGTAAGTTTCAACAAACAGCACTTATTCCCGCGCCAATTCAAGAAATGTCTCCTACTACAGACGCAAATGTCAATGTCCCACTCTAGTTTCTTGCCTTCATACAATAATTGTTCACCATACGACAACTGTCCTCTAAGTATACCAAGTGTCCCACATGCAATTCACAAAGCACACTTAACAAGTCACTGTCAAAAGTTTATGGATCCCACCATTCAGTGGTCAAGACACAACAAAACAATCGTCCTGTCTGCTACAGACAAAATCTTTTCCCCCACTCACAACGTGGAAACACCAGTCCTTCACTTTCCACATTATGGAAAGTCGCAGTCATCTTGTTTCACGGCTCCACAGTCCAGTACTACTTATTAGCTGCTGGTAAAAAAAAAATGCTCGCCGGGCTCTGCCGCGCCTCGTCCATTCTGCAGTAGCGCCACTGCGCGCGCCGTTGAGCAGAAGAAACCACCCGCTGTTGCCTCCGCGGGATACCTTCCCCAGTCGTAAGGGTGGCGGAACTCATGAATGGCCAGTGATACGTGCGTGTCGCCCCAGGCCATTGACCTGCTGTAGCGGGCGCGTGGAGTGTACCTCGTCCGACAGTGGAGTGGGGAGTGCCGCGGCTGTGTCGCCTGTCGCCATGGCGACGTCAGCTCGGCCCGTTAGCGGTATGGGCGTTACGACACCCAATTAGCCAGATCTTCCGTGCATCTCGCAACATTACAGACAAAAGGAAATTCTTACATTAAAATTATACACCCTAGTTTTCTACACATACAACATCAACATTTATCTCTTTTCTATAGACAGCCCACACTCGTGCTATTCATTGTACCTGTCGTCCCTCATACAAAACATGAAAGTGTAAAAAAAAAAAAAAAAAAAAAGGAATAATAAACAATCTATACTGCTCATAATTACAATATCAAATAGTAGGCTACTCTATCATCCTATCACAGTGAAAGTGTTCGAAACTGTTTATTCTAAAACTACAATATACAATGAACTTTTGTGCTTGTGACAGACTGAAATTAATACCCCTTGAAAGTGCTCTAACAAAAATAAGAATAATCCACAAGGCTCACAATTACCTACCACATGTTATTAAATAGTAAACTACTTTAACATCCTAACACAACAAACATTTTAGAAACTGATGACTCTAAATCTACAACATACAATGCACCTTTGTGCTTGTGACTGACTGAAATTAGTATCTTTCTATATATTTTACCTTTTTTTTATTATATATAACAACATTTCTAGGACATGTATGAACCATCCACATGATGTCAGATCCTGACCTGCCATCGAGGTTCATCCCAATCAAACAATACATAATAATGTTTTAGTTACAGATCGGTAGCATCCCCTTTACAGGAGTGTGCGCATTGATCACACTACTCTACGACTCTCACTCACCAGACATCACATTTTCCCTCTCATTCAATCCATTAATACACTAACAGAATAGGTCTAGAAGTCAGCTAACCTTAACACCACCACACTCACGACAACATACCATACCTTTGCTCCCTTATACTCAACCACATAACACATGAAGCTGTTTCGGAGATAGCATTCCAGTCTCCGAATTCGTCCTTTCACTCTGGCACCTCTCTCCATCGGCTTACCTCTGCATTCACTTTATGCTAAATATCAACTTAGAATCGCGACATTTCATCTAAGAACAAAAATACACAAATTAATCAACCTGCAAAAATAACTGCACACATTCTTGGTACCGTTTTGATTGGTTATACTGGTACCAGGCTTCAACAACAACAAAAAATATTATTTTTGCCAAATCGCATATTTTATGGTAAGAATTAGATTTTACATTTATATTACATCTTACGTCAGTATTCCACAACGTTCCCCATCTGGGTCTCATACTCCCTTTACGTCCTTTCACATTGTGCAGTTGTCCTCATCTCTTCATTCGTATTTCGGCTCTCCGTCCGTCCATTACTCCATCATTTCCTGGTCTTCCTTCGCCATTGGCATCAATCTCTATTGCAGCATACACAGGCCTCTCTGTAACATACATCTAAGACATCTCCACATTATTCAATTCTACTCACCTTTATTTACCACTGTTTCATCACGTCGAATCTCTCTTTATTAATCACCTTGCTTCACGTCGCTTTTCTCCTCATATACCACCTTTATCCACTACTATTTATCACTTCGCTTCTCTATCTACCATCTTTATTCACTCATTAATCATCACGTCGTTTCTGCTTGATCCTCATTCATATGACAAAAAATACGTACATACACCACTCTGTCGACTCCTGTTCATGACTCATTCGACCAGTCTATTCCGTCACACTTCCTGACATCCCGCCTGAAAATTCTTATGTTCGATCTGACCCTGCACAACGTTACACACCACAAATAAATACACTGACTATCTACAATAAATTGCCTACCTTAGATCTATCCTTAATTTTTCCATAATTTGATGTTAGAAATGTGATGAAGCCCTCGAGATTGTTTTCCTTTGATCGTCTCAATCAGTACAGCATTTTCATGGACAATCCGCCTCACTCTGAATGGTCCACTGTACACCGTAAAGAATTTGCTAGTTAGAAATCTGTGCTTCTTTGATAATCGATGAGTTTTTATTAGAACCTTGTCTCCTACTGCCAATTCGATCTTACGGATCTTTCCTTTCTGCTTCTCCTGCCTATCCTTAGCTGCTTTCTTAATTCGCTCTATCGCAACCTTAACAATTTCTGTGTGCCTCTGCTTTCCTGATCGCGGAAAATCTACCAGCTCCCTGACTCGATCTGGTGGTGGTTCATTCTTTAGCACCGTAATTGGTGATAAACCAGTTGCTCCATGTGGTAGCTCATTGAGGATGTCCTGAAAATCTTTGAGAAAAATACTCCAACTTCTGTGTTGCCTATGGCAATAGATCTTACACAACTTTCCCAGTTCTTTTACCACTCTTTCACTGGGGTTACTTGCAGCATGGTATCGGGATATGAACACCGGTTTTATCCTTCTTCTCTTCAGTGTGGTTAGCCATTGTCTGGATCTATATTGCGGTCCATTGTCAGCAATGAACTTTTCTACAGTCCCTACTTCTCGCAAAAAGTTTTTAACGATCGCTGCTGCTACTGTCCTTCCCGTCGCACGTTTCAATGCGGTAAAAGTCACATACTTTGACACCAATTCCACTGCTACTAAAACATATCTATATCCCTGCACTGACCTAGGTAGCGGGCCAAACAAATCTGTTGCTCCGAATTCCCTCAATCTACCTGGCACTATCGGAAAAAGCGGTGCTTTGCATGAGATAGTTAACGATTTTGCCTTCTGGCACAATTTGCAACTACCAAGCACATTCTTGATCCTCCTCTCCATACTAATGAAATAAACTGATTCCCTTAACTTCTTACAGCATTTCCTTGCCCCGTAATGCCCGTAACTTAGGTGCGTGTACCAGATCAACTTGTTGACTATTTCATTTGGTATACACAACACCCAGTCTTGTGTGTTCGGATTTCTACGGAAGAAAAGGACCCCGTTCTGAATTGTATAAAAACGTGTTATATTGGCATCTAAGTTCGCTCTAACTCTGTCCTTCACCATTCTCCATGACGCGTCTTTATCCTGCTCTTTCGCGATATTTGTGAGTACCGTCGCTATGTATTTCTCGAACGGCACGCCCTGCATATACAATATATCATATCTGTTCTCGTTTACCTCCTCATCAAAGCATTGACCATGACCTACTGGGTTCCTTGACAACGCATCTGCCATTATATTCTGTGGCCCAGGAATATACATGACCGAAAACTGAAACTCCTGTAAATAGAGTGCCCACCTAGCGAGTCGTCTATGGTTAAGTTTGGCCGACATCAGAAACTGTAGTGACTTGTGGTCAGTATAGATTTTAGTATGCCTTCCATACAAATAGTATCTAAACTTACTAAAACCCCATACTATTGCCAAAGCTTCAAGCTCAGTTACCGTGTAATTTCTCTCAGCTTTGCTAAGCACTCGGCTCGCAAATGCAATAGGTTGTTGTATCACTTCTCCTCCTTGCTCTTGCTCTTGGAACAATGTTACCCCAAGTCCACTACGGGAACTGTCCGTGGCCATACAAAACTCTTTCCCTAGGTCTGGATGCCCGAGAAGAGGTGCCGATAGCAGTGCCTTCTTTAACGCCTCATACTCTTCCTGCGCGACAGGGTCCCAATTCCATACCGTTTTCTTTCCAGTCAGCTGACATAGTCTGGGTGTCGCTGCACCCCCAATCTTAATGAACCTCCTGTAAAAATTGATTAATCCTAAATAACCCCGTAGCTGACGTTTTGTTCTTGGCACCGGAAAATCTCTGATTGCTTCGAGTTTGTCTGGATTTGGTCTTATTCCCTCTGGTGTCACAATGTGACCTAGAAACTCGATTTCTTTTCGTCCAAATTCTGACTTTCCCAAATTCACGGTCACCCCATGTCTCTCCAGTGCACCGAGCAATATGCCTAACGTTCTATTGTGGTCTTCCCAGTTTCTTTCGGCTATCAGGACATCATCCACGTACTGTGTTACTTTGTCATTTATTTCATTAGGAATGACAGTATTTAGCGCTCTGATAAATGCCGTGGATGATACATTTAACCCAAATGGTAGTTTCCGGAACTGATACGATTTCCCGTAGCACAAGAAAGCAGTGTATTTTCTACACCCCCTGTCTAACTCCACCTGCCAGAAACTCATTCTCAAATCAACTGAGCTGAGAACTCTGATCCCGTGGAACTTTTGTAGCAATTCGTCAAGTGTCAGCGGCCGATCTGTCTCTGGCTCTATTATCTTATTAATCCTTCTTGCGTCCAAAACTAATCTAATTGACCCATCCTTTTTTTCAACACAAACTAAAGCACTGTTGTACGGACTGGATGCTGGTTCGATAATCCCTTGTTGTAGCATGCTTTCGATCTCAGCTTCCACTCTTTCTTTGTACACAACAGGTATCGGGTACACTTGGGCCCTAAACTGTTTATGTGGCTTGACCTTGAATCTATACACAAAATTTCTTATTGTACCCGCAGCATGTTTAAATACCTTTCTATTCTCGTATAAAATTTTCTGCAATTCCCCGTAGACCGTGGTCCCTCGTAAATGCCAGATTTTCTCCCTGATTTCCTCCTCCAAACATTTATGAATTTCCTTCTTCTCTTGTTCGAACCCCGTATTCTGTGCCTGTTTACCGGACTTTACCGCCAGACATAATGCTAAGTGTGCGTTATCTTTACCATGTAAGCAATCGTCGAATCTTAATGTAATTTCCTCCGAATCTCGTTTCAACTCCATCGAACCATTTCTCATGTTAACGACTGCTTTATATTGGTTCAAAAATTAACGCCTAATATCCCTTCAACAGTTAGAGATGACACAATCATGAACACTGTACTAAACCTCTTCGCCTGGCACACGAAGTCTACCTGCGCTTGTAACTTCACCTCAATTCCCTTTCCTGTAATTGCCCCTCTCACTGTTGTCCTTTGCAATGGCAACGTTGGCCATGGTTTTGTAAGACTACAACACTTGAACACATCTTCCCTCAAAACACTCATTACACTGCCTGTGTCGATGACACAAGGTACGATTATATTATTTATTTCTACGCTAATTATTGGGTGGACTTCACTCCCCACATCTCCTACCTCCTCTAACAGATTCTCCCTTAGTTTTCCGTAATCGATATACCTAATATTTACATCATTAATAGTCCTGGTTTGTACCCGTCTATCAAGTAGTCACCTTCTTGTCCCTCCGTCATTGTGACAATGATTGTCCTGTCGTGAACCCAATAACTGCCTATCCTCTCTTCGCCCATCATTTTCATTTTCCCTTCTTCTTCCATCTCTGTCCCATCTTCTATTTTCCCGGTTTGCCGGTCGATATCCCCATGAATTCTGCCCCCTATTTCCTCGCCATCTTCCATTTCCGTCATTCCTCTGATTCCATGCTCTCCTGTCATTCTGATAGTTTCTACTGTTCCTATCCTCAACTCTGTCTGACCTATGAGTCATGTCGCCGTTCACAATGTTGCTCTCATTACCCAGTTCCTGTAAGAAGTGCTGAAATGACGCAGAATCGTTCAAGCCTCTGCCTGCTATCACTATATCTCTGCGCAATCTCACTGGCAACTTCGTTATACAGATCCTAATGAGCTCCCCAGTTTCGTATGGAACATCCAAATACCTGTTTCGTCTCAGCATTTCCTGATAGCACGACACTGGATCTCTTATACCACCTTCGTTACAATTTGGCATCATCAATATGCTTTGCTTAACCTGGTCCTGCTTACTTTTCGACCAGAATTCATTTAAAAATTTGTCACAAAACATCTTGTAGCTACTACAGTCTTTAATAACTTCCTGCATTTTCGCTCTAGCCTCGTCCCTCAAATGGTTACACACAAACTTCATTTTGAGGAGCGGTCCCCACGATGAAGGTAATGAATCTTGAAATTGAGACAGCCACAGGCATGGATGTTGGTAATTATCAGGATCCGGAAAACAAGTGTACGTTTGTACGGACACGAAGTGCCTCCTACATTCTTCTTCCGCACTTATGTTTTCCGACCTTGGACTATACCCAGTTGGGTTTGCCACCTGTTTTATCCGACACAATCGTTCTTCTAGCTCTCTGAGTTCGTCTTCCTCTTTCTGCCTATTTTCGTCTTTTGAATTTATCTCACTCTCCCTCCGCAGTCTACCTGGTGGTGTTTCACCTTCGCTTCTGCACGCTAATTGCAACTGTGCTAGTTCTTCCCTATGTTTCCTATTTGTTTCTAATTGTGCCTCTTTAAACTGTAATAGTGATTGTATCTCCTCCTGGTCGGCATAAACCTCTCGCTGCGTACTGTCAGAGCCCGTTTCGCCTCTTATACTGATCTTTTCTACATCTGCGCTTATCGTATTCATTCTGACCACTACCTCCGCAACTTCATCCCTGTGTTTATTTAGCGCCATTTCCTGCCGTGTGACTTGAGCTTCCACGCTGTCTAATGCCCCTTGTTTATCTGCAAGTAAGTCCTCCACTATCTCTTTGATTCGCTCATCCGGCCACACGCCCCTATGTTCTGTAATATCGCTCTCTATTGCACTTATTCGTACCTCCAAATTATTGACTTTTCCTTTCACAGCATCACATTCTTGCTGCACCGCATCCAGATTCTTCTCCCCCTCATCTAACCGATTATTAACTGCGGACAGACGCTCATCGATAACTGTTTGTAGCTTCCTCATTGCCTCTTTATTTCCCCTATCCATTGTTTCCAATCTCTCCTTAGTCTCCCTATCTCTCTCCTTATTATCTCTATTGATTGCTTCTAATCTTTCGTTATTTGCTTCCAATCCTTTCTTAGTTGCTTCAAATCGTTCCTTATTCTCCCTATCTCTCTCCTCATTCTTCCTATCTCTCTCCTCATTCTTCCTATCTCTCTCCTCAATCTTCCTATCTCTCTCCTTATTATCTCTCACCAAACTCTGTAACAACTGTAGCATCATATCGTCATTTGCAACTTTCGACGCGCTCACCTCATTCGCCTGTGAAACCGTAGCCTCGCTAAGAGTAGCTGCACTTTCACTGCATACCTGTCCTAATCTCGGCTCGCCCGCGTCGTCGTGAAAGGCCCACGTTTGTGGACAAAGCCCGCCGCATAAAGGATCACCCAGGAGCGGTCCAGTGAACAATTCAACCCCTTCCGAGTGTTTGTCTTTCTCGCTCGTTAACATATGGTCAACAGCTACTTCCTGCTGCACTGCTACGTTCACGCCAGAATCGCTATTCTCCATGGTGACTACACTTTTAGACTGCGACCTAGTTACTACGGACATTACGCAAAAAAAATTATACCACGATCTTCCAGCCTTGTACGATATAGCAATTAAAAAAAATAAAAGATCCTCACCAATCCAGAAAGAAATTGCAAACAAAAAAATTTTACTTCTTAGCGCTATCACAATATATTCCATCAAAAAATAAAAAAAAAATCTTAACAGCAATAATCCTGGCAGGGTCGAAATTATGAGAGGCACCCACTTGCCTTTCTCATACTGTGGCATCAAGCAGTCAGGCCTGCAAGATGAGTGGTTTGCCAAGCGAGTGGATTCTTCCTTAATTTATCGAGCAACATGAATTCTCGTATCTTACTATTTAGTTACAAATTATCCTCCTGCATGAATAATACGCAACGGAAACACGCATCTGACTATCAGTGATTTATAGAACGCTGACTGCACACTACGCACTGGCAATACCACATTTACTTTTTGTCTTTGATTTAACGGCTTTTATATAAATTCGGGACATTATGACAACATACAATTTAATGAAAAAAGGCCACCAATCTCTTTCTATTCACTATCTGATTTATTCCTAAACACACAAATTCTACAACCTACAACAAAATCACATGAGAAATTCCGCCCAGTGGGCATGGCTTTACGTTAGTGAATCTCTATACTATGGTCTCGTAATCTATTTACCGCAACAGTGCACTCCCTGGATCGGATGGTGGATCTTTTATTATACCTCACACTTCGCCTCTCACAATCATCCTCACGAAACTTTCCTCCAGATCGAGCGATACAGAAGGAACAGGCTTACCCACAAATCTTTCGAAACTACCTTGCTACCCCCATGCAAAACACACATACCCAAATCACATGACATATACAACACAACAATATGAAATACAACACAAAGAACTGTTACAACATCATCAATTTCCGCTTTCCCACTTCAATCAATATCTATCCCAGTTTCACACGACACTGCCCCACTTTGTAATTCTACTTTCCTACTGTGAACTCTGGAGATAAACGCACGTCTTCCTGTGCAATGCAAGCCAAGTGGCGTTGCTGGAAAAACGGCCGACTCACCTTGATTCTCTCTCAGAGTTTAAATTTAGCGTCACACGGAATGATATTTCTTAAATACTTCAACTTATGATACACACGCTATTTCTTAAATATTTCAGCTTATTGTACACACGCTATTAATTCTTAAATATTTCAGCTTATTGTACACACGCTAGTATCTCAACTTATAACTACACGTGGGCTCATTGTGACCGTTGGTTTACTACAATCCCCTTAAAATTACCTGCCTCACTTTGTAATTTTCCCCACAAAAGTTCCTGGGAAAGAGAAATGATTAGTTCTAACTACTCTTAAATATTCCACATCCATACCATGCCTCCACACATTCATTACGGAGCACAACAAAAAAACAGGTCTTTACAGCAGAAGGTTCAGCGCCAGAGTGCCGAAACATGGCCGTATTCCGGTTCTCTCGCACCTCTGTCGAAGTGGGAGAAGCACCTTGCTACCTTATTGGTCAGCCACCTTTCAGACGCTCAAAGCTCTGGTAACTTCCATCTCTTTGGTCTCACCAAAGGTAGCCAAAGGATCGACTCAAAGATGATCATATATTCCGATTCACTATCTGTGGTTAGCAGACGACCATACATTCATTCATTTCACAGATCTCACCAAACTGGATGTAGGGATTTATTTTGAGGGAGTGCACATGTGATCAATTAAATAAATAAATTGTCATTCTTTCCCACACTGGTATCCGGCTTCGCTGTATTAATTGAAATTGAGTTACTTTTACACAAAAAATGTGTTGTTCTGACAACAATTTCGTACCTATTTTCAATGTTGGGCGGTACTGTACCCTTTCAATATAGAGATATGTAAACAGGCACAATACGGCGCCTCGGTCGGCAACGCCTACTTAAGGCAACAAGTGTCGGGGGCAGTCGTTAGATCAGTTACTGCTGCTACAATGCAGGTTATCAAGATTTCAAATGATTCATGGCTCTGAGCACTATGGGACTTAACATATGAGATCATCAGTCCCCTAGAACTTAGAACTGCTTAAACCTAACTAACCTAAGGACATCACACACATCCATGCCCGAGGCAGGATTCGAACCTGCGACCATAGCAGTCGCGCGGTTCCGGACTGATGTGCCTAGAACCGCTCGGCCACCGCGACCGGCTTATCAAGATATAAGTAAGTCTGAACGTGGTCTTAGAATCTACGCACGAGCGATGGGTCACAGCGTCTCTGAGACAGCGATGAAGTGGGCATTTTCCAGAAAGGCCATTTCAGGAGTGTACCGTGAATATCGGGAATCCGTTTACACATCAAATCTCCGACATCGCTGCGGCTCGAAAAAAATCCTGCAAGAATGGGACCAATGACGACTGAAGAGTATCGTTCAACGCGACAAAAGTACAAGCCTTCCGCAAACTGCTGCAGATTTCAACGCCGGGCCATAAACAAGTATCATCGTGCTAACCATTCATCGAAGTTATCATCGATATGGGCCAACGGGACCGAAGGCCCACTCGTGTACCGTTGATGACTGCACGCCACAACACTTTGCGCCTCGTCTAGGTCAGTCAACACCGACATTGGACTGTTGATGACTGGAAACATGTTGCCTGGACGGACGAGGGAGTCAACCTCGTGAATCCATGGACCCTGTATGTCAGCAGAGCACTGTTCAAGCTGGTGGAGGCCCTGTAGTGGTGTGGGGCGTGTGCAGTTGGAGTGATATCGGTCCCCTGAGACGTCTAGATACGACTCTGACAGGTGACATGTACGTAAGCACCCTGTCTGATCACATGGATTCATGCCCATTGTGCATTCCGACGGACTTGGGCAAATTCAGTAGGACAATGCGACACCCCTCACGTCCAGAATTGCTGCAGAGTGGCTCCAGGAACTCTCTTCTGAGTTTAAACACTTCAACTGGCCATCAAATTCCCTATACATGAACATTATTGTCAATATCTGGGATACCTTGCAACGTGCTGTTCACCCCCTCGTACTGTTACGGATTTATGGGTAGCCCTGCTGGATTTATGGTGTCAGTTTCCTCCAGCGCTACTTCAGACATTAGTCTATTCCATCCAAGTTGTGTTGCGGAACTTCTGCGTGCTCGCGGGGGCCCTACACGATATTAGGCAGGTGTACCAGATCCTATGGTGCTTCAGTGTGTAATGACAGTACCAAGTACCCTCTGCTATGGACCATACATCTGCTGGCGGAATCAGTGCGGAATACAGTGTGAGATGTTTTTAACAATTCCCATAACGTAACTTCATCCCAAAATCTAACAGGAAGTCGTAAAAGTTCCTGGTCATATTTAAAGTATATGAGTCACAAGTAGAAATTACTAGCTTCACTTCGTTAAAAATATTTCAATGTTAGAGGCTAAAGTAGCTCTTACAGAAGTTATTGAATGCGGTTTTACAAAATTCTTTCACCAAAGAAGATGCAGAATATTACAGACGTTGAATCAAGAGAACTGCGAAAATTTGTAATGTAAAAGTAGATCGTCTTGATCAGAGAAGTAACTTAAGAAACTTAACAAGGAAAAATTTTACGGTTCATAAAATCTCTTTTAGAATATGCTGAATAAATAACTATAATCTTGGCAATCATATACTACCGATCGCTCAACCAAAGATTCCTGCCCGATCACTGGATAGCTGCATACGTCACAACAATACACAGAAAGAAAATACTGGCAGACCATAAAACTGAGCTACAAGTTAATTTTAAATATTCAAGGAAGTAGAGAGGATGCTGCTGAACGTCGTTAACTAGCACCCACGATATTTCGAGTGAGTAACTGCCAGTCATATTATAATGAGTAATCCAAGTTGACTCACCTCAAGCAGATTGGCAGGTGCCTCGTCGAAATAACGTCGTTGGTAGTTAACGACGACCGACAGCAAGCCCGAAACTTCTTTTTAACGTCGATCTGTAGCAGGATTTTGGAACACGTTGGGGAGAGAAGGTTTAGGATATGATAGTCGAGTGGAAGCGGCAGTAATTAAAAATAGTGTTCCACTGTGTGTAAATCTGTTCACGAAATTTCAGTCGACCACTTTCTTCTCCGAAAGCCAAATTAATTTTTGACTCATATAAGGGGGAATAGCTACAATAATATACGAGAAATCAGAGCTCGTACGGAAAGATTTAGCTGTTCACTGTTCTCAAGCGCTACTGGATATGGAACGCCTGAGAGAGTATAATAGTGATGTGCTGCTCGCTCTACCAAGTATTCACGTGTGAATTTCAGAGTAATTATGTAGATGTGGATGTTGAATTAGGCGTATGTAGTTGATAAGAAACTGTAATTGATAGGAATTTAACAAAAGTCCAGAAAGCTATATACACTGAAGAGCGGAAGAAATTGGTACACCTGCCTGATATCGTGTAGGGCTCCCACGATACGCAGAAGTGCCGCAACACGACCTGGCTTGGAGTCGACTAATGTCTGAAGTATTGCTGGAGGGAATTGACACCATGAATCATGCAAGGCTGTCCATCAAGGGGATGGAGATCTCTTCTGAACAGCACGTTGCATCCCAGATATGACCAATAATGTTCATGTATGGGGAGTTTGGTGGCCAGCGGTAGTGTTTAAACTCAGAAGGGTGTTTCTGGAGACACTCTGTACCAAATCTGCACGTATGGGTGTCGCAGGTCTGTCGGAATGGATGCATATAATCAGACAGGATGCTCACGTACGTGTCACCTATCAAAGCCGTATCTAGACGTATCAGGGGCCCCATATCACTCCAATTGCACACGCACCACACCATTACAGAGCCTCCACCAGTTTGAACAGGCCTCTACTGACATGCAGGGTCCATGGATTCATTAACTTGTCTCCATATCCGTACACGTCCATCCGCTCGGTACGATTTGAAACGAGACTCGTCCGACTAGGCAACATGTTTCCACTGAAGTTAAAATCTTCTGGGTTATTAGGTCGCGTCATGTTTCTTCTAAAATGTTCGACATTTCGACCCCTCTGCTGGGATCTTCCTCAGGATCTTTTAGTGTCCATTACTTATGGTGTTCCAGTATTAGTGGAGACCAAAAGATCCTGAGGAAGATCCCAGCAGAGGGGTCGAAACGTCGAACATTTTAGAAGAAACATGACGCGGCCTAATAACCCAGAAGATTTTAACTTCAGTGACAACGGCCACGAAAGCTTGCGGACTTACATAACATGTTTGCAGTCATCAACAGTCCAATGTCGGTGTTGACGGACCCAGACAACGCGTAAAGCTTTGTGTCGTGCAGTCATCAAGGGCACGCGAGTGAGCCTTCGGCTCCGAAAGCCTATATCGATGATATTTCGTTGAATGGTTCGTACGCTGACACTTGTTGATGGCCCATCATTGAAATCTGCAGCAATTCGCGGAAGGATTACACTTCCGTCACACTAAAATGGTTCAAATGGCTCTGAGCACTATGGGACTTAACTTCTGAGGTCATCAGTCCCCTAGAACTTAGAACTACTTAAACCTAACTAACCTAAGGACATCACACACATCCATGCCCGAGGCAGGATTCGAACCTGCGACCGTAGCGGTCGCGCAGTTCCAGACTGTAGCGTCGAGAAGCGCTCGGCCACTTCGGCCGGCCGTCACACTAAACGATTCTCTTCAGTCGTCGTTGGTCCCGTTCTTGCAGGATCTTTTTCAGGCCGCAGCGATGTCGGAGATTTGGTGTTTTACCAGATTCCTGATACTCACGGTGCACTTGTGAAATGATAGTACGGGAAAATACCCACTACATCGCTACCTCGGAGATGCTGTGTACCATCGCTTGTGCGCAGACTATAACGCTACGTTAAAACTCACTTAAATCTTGATAACCTGGTATTGTAGCAGCAGTAACCGATCTAACAACTGCGCCAGGCCGTTGTTGTCTTATGTAGGCGTTGCCGACCGCAGCACCGTATTCTGCCTGTTTACATACCTCTGTATGTGAATACGTATGCCTATACCAGTTCCTTTCACGCTTCAGTGTATGATCGTAGGCGTCTCCAAATTCTAACAACGGAAATATCCCAGTTCGACAACCGAATAAAACGAGTTATAATATGAAGATATTTATGTTCCAGTACCCACCAAGACTATTTATCTGTAAAACTGTACTTTTGAAAATCAACAGAATTAAAAAATACAGAAACACACGTCAATCAAGAAACAATACTTTTGCAACAGGTCCTCTCGCGGTGCTCTTCTTAGTGCGATGGGCGCCCTCCTGATTGTGGCTCAGGCCTTGCCTTTCAGTAGCTACAAGTATAAAAGAGCTCGGTCCTTCACATAATAACTGTAATACAGATTCAAATACATTTATTGAATATAGTCCTGAATTACAGATACAAGAAATCTTCTTAATCATTTAATGTGATAGCACTGAAATGAATGGCAAGCGTTTATTCTGCGTCGTTCGTGACGTGGTATTACACTTGTTGGCACAGGCGGTGGACTAGAGATGGAAATTTATCGCCTGCGGGAAATTGTCAGTGGGTGACACTTCATGATATGGGGTGCGGGATATCGTTCTTGGTGTACGATGATGTGTTTGATGAGGATAGGTACAAGACCCTTTTTTTCTTTATTGTGTTTCATTCGCCTATGGGTCGCGATAGAAGCTGTACTTCAGCCATATCAGTTCTTGTAATTATAACGATCTAAAAAGAATTAGCTTTAAAACCTGCTCCTGTGATTTAGCTACAAATCTGTCTTTTTAATCGGACAGGAGTGATTCTAGAAGTCTTTCGAAAGGATATCCAGACTCTGGAGAAGGGGGTAAAGGCGTGAAATAAAACACAACTAGGTTCTTTTGTCTGCAGAAACGTCTCTGGGGGGGGGGGGGGGTGGGAAGTGAAGACATGAAGGAAAAGATAATTCCTTTTTTGGGGGAGGGGGGGTCTATAGAATGACACTTTAGTGAAGTGCTTAACGTAGATATGATCAGTCGAGATGTGATGTCAGCGCGCCATGCGGTTGTCGGGTCAACTACCTGCAAGGTCGTTGCGTCTGAGCTCGGCGCTGGCGCCAGACACACGGAAATACCAGGCACATCCCATCGCTACGCCCTGAACGGCGCCGCTCACGTGCAAACACAGCAAAGGCCGGCTTAACGATACAGGAACGTTAAAGTCACAGTAAAACTGGCAGTTATGTAGGTCGGATTTGTATAGCTATACGTAGCTTGTCTTTGATTTCAGATCCGAAATGTTTACGTCTTCGTTTCATCAATAGGGATTTATGGCGATTGCAATTTATTAACTGATCACCAGTTTTTGGATACAAACATTTATCTGCAAACGAAAATACTAGATATTCTTATTTTCAGAAACTTTCCCCTCGCGTAACGTGAGCTTTAGATATCGTATTCAACTGGTTGATTGATGGCTCTAAGCACTATGGGACTTAACATCTGAGGACATCAGTCCCCGAGACTTCGAACTACTTAAACCTAAGCTAAGGACATCACACACATCCATGCCAAGGGCAGGATTCGAACCTGCGACCATAGTCGTATTCAACTGCTGAGCAATATTGACTGATGGTTGGCCATGTGTTGCTCATGTGAACTGCGTCATGAAACGAAACTTTGATCCAAGTGAAACACTGAATTTGAAATAATGAAAATAAATCTAATTAAGAGCCAAAAGTAAATAATTGTGTACTTAGTGAAAACTAACTGTAACTCAATATTAAAGTACCTTATGAAAGTTGCGTAACATGAAGAGTAAAGTTAGAATTGAAATATCTACCAAATAAAATACTCAACAACTTGGTAGAAAGTTCCATATTACCTACACTGTTCACTGTAAATTAATCTGCTTACTATGGATAATACTTGAAAATTCTGACTGAGTGTTGTTTGTACACAAGAATGGTTAAAAAAAAATGGCTCTGAGCACTATGGGACTCAACATCTTAGGTCATAAGTCCCCTAGAGCTTAGAACTACTTAAACCTAACTAACCTAAGGACATCACACACACCCATGCCTGAGGCAGGATTCGAACCTGCGACCGTAGCAGTCCCGCGGTTCCGGACTGCAGCGCCAGAACCGCTAGACCACTGCGGCCGGCCACACAAGAATGCAAAGCGAGATCTGCCCTGAAATAAAAGTAAACTTACCTCATGTTCAGTATGTTGTCCTATGTCCGGTGTACTGACGTCCTCGAAAACAAATAGAAATCAGCAGATGCAACAGCTATAGAAAGATACAATTAAACTTTTTTTTTGCTTGTCGCAAACAATTTGTGGCTTTGTGTGGCGTAAGGTGTAATGTACAGACAACAAAGTATTCAAAACTTTACTAAGAATGGTGGTGGAGGGTTTTACTTTAAGGAAAGTCGTTCTTGAAAAAAAATATATTCTGATTATTTCAAAAGAGACTACAGCAGGACTAACAAATACAAAATTCTCTCCTTACTAAAAAAAATGACACACATTTAAACTAATAGCGCTAATGGAAACAAAGATACCAAATTAACACTATTATGAACATTATTAGTTACCTAAGAGACGAAGATTTTCTTGACTTACCAGCACTGACGAACAGATGTTTCATTCTTGTGCCTGCATTGATAACCTTGAACTATTCCTTCAAAACTCTTCTTCAGCCGTAGAATCAATAACATATTTTTACAAACAATTTTTCATCTCCATAATAAAGTATTTCATAAAATTTCTCCCAAATTCACAAATATTAAATCTCTTTCTTTGAAAACTCTACTGATCGCTACTGTGTCTCAAATAAGAGTACCACATTACTGCACAACTGACTGGCGCCGAAGTGCGCCATATACTACCACACACATCAAAAAAAGTTTTGCTGCGCCTTGGTTCCGAGAGTTCCGGAACCTGTACAGAAGATTTTAATAGAGATCAACATAAATATCATTTCCGCCCTTTTTATTGCTCATGAAAACCACATATTGCATGTTATACCACCACACAGCGAGACCTTCAGAGGTAGTGGTCCAGACTGCTGCACACATCGGTACCTCTAATACCCAGTAGCACGTCCTCTTGTATTGATGCACGCCTGTATTCATCGTGGCATACTATCCACAAGTTCATCACGGCAGTGTTGGTCCAGATTTTCTCATTACTCAACGGCGAATCGACGTATATCACTCAGAGTGGTTGGTGAGTCACATCGTCCTTAAACTGCCCTTTTCAATCTATCCCAGGCATGTTCCATAGGGTTCATGTCTGGAGAACATACTGACTACTCTAGTCGAGCAACGTCGTTATCCTGAAGGAAGTCATTCGGAAGATGTGCACGATGGGGGAGCGAATTGTCGTCAGTGAAGACAAATGCCTCGCCAATATGCTGCCGATATGGTTGCACTATCGGTTGGAGGATGGCATTCACGTATCGTACAGCCGTTACGCCCCCTTCCATGACTACCAGTGGCGTACGCCGGCCTCAATAATGCTATCGCAAAACAGCAGGGAACCTCCACTTTGCTGCACTCGCTGGACAGTGTGTGAGGCGTTCAGCCAACTGACCGGGTTGCCTCCAAACACGTCTCCAATGACTGTCTGGTTGAAGGCATATGCGACACTCATCGGTGAAGAGAACGCGATGCCAATCCTGAACGGTCTATTCGGCATGTCGTTGGACCCATCTGTACCGCGCTGCATGGTGTCGTGGTTGCAAAGATGGACCTCGCCATGGACATCGGGATGAAGTTGCGCATCATGCAGCCTATTGCGCAGTTTGAGTCGTAACACGACGTCCTGTGGCTGCACGAAAAGCATTATTCAACATGATGGCGTTGCTGTCAGTGTTCCTCCATAATCCGTAGGTAGCGGTCATCGACTGCAGTAGCAGCCCTTTGGCGGCCTGAGCGAGGAATGTCATCGACAGTTCCTGTCTCTCTGTATCTCCTCCATGTCCGCACAACGCCGCTTTGGTTCACTCCGAGACCCCTGGACAGTTCCCTTGCTGAGATCCCTTCCTGGCACAAAGTAACAATGCGGGCCCTATCGAACCACGGTATTGACCGTCTAGGCATGGTTGAACAACAGACGAGCCGTGTACCTCCTTCCTGGTGGAATGACTGGAACTGATCGGCTGTCGGACCCCCTCCGTCTAAAAGTCGCTGCTCATGCATGGCTGTTTACATCTTTGGGCGGGTTCAGTGACATCTCTGAACAGCCAGAGGGACTGTGTCTGTGATACAATACTTACAGTCAATGTCTGTCTTCAGGAGTTCATCGAATTGGGGTGATGCAAAACTTTTTTTGATGTTTGTAAATTCAACACAAAGCCAGGGATCTTATTCACTACTCGTGCAGCGCGCTCATTCATCTTTGTCCAAGTACAGTAAAGGTGAATTATTTACAATGGCAGAAAACACATGAAAATCTTACATAGTGAAATCCACAAGTCATTAGAGATTATTGTCAGCTCGTAAGATACAACATCTTCTTTATTTCCAATAGTGTATCTCCCTGATGGCGTGTATATGTGCATTGGGAAACAGGTTAGTTTCATTTTCGAGTAGACATATCTGTCAGATTACACATTGTGGAAGATTGGTTATGTCTTCCAAAACAACATCCATTTCTTCTTCTATTACATCAGCAGACAGTTCCACTAGTCGTAGAGACTAACGTATTTTTTCCACCTGTCCGCTCTCTCCTCTACATTTAACAGCGGAGTTCTTCCTGCAGTCTATATCGACACCTTTGGTTTTAATTTCAACGAAAGTTGTTTTGACTTCTCTGTAAGCCGAATCTGACCTTCAAATTACCATTTCTTTTTTAGATTTCTTTAAATTTTTCGTCAACCATTTCGCCTTAGCTGTCCTCCAATTCCTAGTTATTTCATTCCTAAGATACTTATATTGCTGTATTTTTATCTTTTTCGTTGCCATTTTTGTATTTCCTGCTTTCGTCGATCACTTGAAGTATTTCGTCTGCTACTCGCGGTTTATTCGAAGCTACCTTCGTTGTATCTATATTTGACTGACTAACTTTTGTGGTTGCTCTTTTTATAGACATCCCCACCACTACAAATGAACTACTTGTTTTGGTGTTCATTGCCACAGTATATACGGTCTCAGAGAACTTCAAAGTCGTCTCACCATTCCTCAGTACTTCCGTACATTACTTTTTTCGAGTTTATTCTTCTGAACGAGTCTCTAAAATATTGTCGAAGTGTTCCCAGAGTAACGAGTATTCCATGAAGTTTCGGGAATACAGCCACATGACATCGACGCCTTGCCATAATACTTCGAATGCCCATCAGCCCTCCTCATGTGAGTCTGTAATGACGTGAGTTTGTGTCTGCAGTCCCGGAACCTCATGGACTCTCTTAAACTTCAGTCTAGTCTACATCATTACTAAATTGTGTGTCCATACAGTACCTGCACCTAGATATGCCTTACAAACCTATATCAGATTTCGGAATCTCTGTCTCACCGTGATGTAATCCAGCTGGAATCATCTCGTGTCTCCCGGTCTTTCCGAAGAGCACTTCCTACTATTGTGATTTTTAACAGTGTGTTCGCTATTATTAAATGAAATTTGATGCAGCACTCAGTCCTTTTCCTCTCGGGAGAAACAGTTACGTTAGGAAATTGTTGTGATCCATTCCGAAACAATATAGATGCATGATTTACAGTAACTTGTGTTAATCTCACCTGAAAGTATCTCATTCCCTGTTTCATAATTATTTTAGAAAGAAAGATTACTAAGTAAATAAGGCAAATTTTGTCAGTATAATCATTTGTGCAGTAGTACCGAAGTGCAGCATTTACTTCTCAAAAAAAAAAAAAAAAAAAAAATGGTTCAAATGGCTCTGAGCACTATGGGACTTAACAATTGAGGTCATCAGTCCCCTAGAACTTAGAACTACTTAAACCTAACTAACCTAAGGACATCACACACATCCATGCCCGAGGCAGGATTCGAATCTGCGACCGTAGCAGTCGCGCGGTTCCGGACTGCAGCGCCTGGAACCGTGTGGCCACCGCAGTCGGCATTTACTTCTCAAACAAAAATATTATTCTATTCTTAGAAAAATCGCTTTCCGATACTTCATGGTTTATTTGACTGCTCCTATTTTGCAAGCTTGAAATAAATTAATAAGAGTAACGAGTAATATCAACAAATATTTTTTATTGCCGATTTTACTCTGTCACTGAAATAAATTTGTAACACTACAAGAAAAGTTGTAGTAATGATTTGCGTGGAAACACAAAATCTACTTCTTAAATTTTTCCTCTTCATGACTGGAAACCGATTTCTTTAGTCAACAGTATTTATTTTCAGTTCAAAAATGGTTCAAATTGCTCTGAGCACTAAGGGACTTATCTTCTGAGGTCATCAGTCCCCTAGAACTTAGAACTACTTAAACCTCACTAGCCTAAGCATATCACATACATCCATGCCCGAGACAATATTCGAACTTGCGACCGTAGCAGTTGCGTGGTTCCAGACTGTAGCGCCTAGAACCGCTCGGCCACCCCGGCCTTCTTATTTTCACTAGTAAAATGCATAAGGTAAGCACGTACTGGTTCCTGTCCCACTACTGAATACTGACACTGTTGTTTGGTGAATTGTACTGTCAGTGAAAAGTGATATTTTTCTTTACACAAGGTGTCTCACATAAAACCGGTACGCCTCACGAACGAGATTCAAGTAACAATGAACTAACTAAAAAAGGACAGATAATAGTAGCGTTAATAAACATGTAGTTACTTGTTTATAAGATGCTGGAAGTAGTGGCCATGGGCATCCAGGCATCGCTGAAGTCGTGTGATGACGTCACCGGCAACATGCTGTAATTCTGCAGGCGTGACGTTGTTAACTTATCTAGTAATGAGCCGTTTAAAATCGTCTATTATGCCAGGATTGTCAGCATACACTTTGCTTTTTAGTGTGCCCCGTAAATAAAAATCATTCGATGTTATGACCGGGGACCTTGATGGTCGGAGGCCTCTACTGACAAGACTGTGTTCAGGAAATATGTTTGTGATGTGGGCCATGCTTTGGTTGGATGTGTGAACCGTTGTTCCATTTGGTTAGAATACTGCGAACAGCTTCTGTGCGTCTGTTAATTGTCAAAGATCTCTAGATATCTGGTAGTGTTTAAGGTGTAATTGAAGAATATGGGGCCAATAATGCGGGAGCCGGACAACACACACCAAATAGTCTTCCTCTATGTGGGTTGTCCTGCGACTTGTATCCGCAATTCTGGGAGTTTACTTAAACTGAGAAATGAAACCAGGCCTCATCTGACATGAAATAGAGCAAAGGGGACACCACGTTCAACGACACCAACAATAGCCACTACAAGGAATATGGTTAACGTTTCTTCAGAACTCAAGTAAATTTCTTATCAGTTACATTTTCAGTAAAAGTTATCATCAATAGTGTTGTAGATTAAATTCACTAGACCTACCGAGTATACAGTTTACGTTCGGTAGTTGCTGAAGGGCTTAGCAATGTCACGCTAGTACACAGACGTGGCTTGACGCTCGGGTAGTAACAGTTAAAAGGAAGACTAAAATAAAAAGAAGTTTCGTTACAAATTTTGACATACAAATAAAACTCGGCCGTTACTTGTTCATGTAGCCCATAGCTGTCAAGGTCTACACAGGTCCCACAGAAGCCGAGGCGAACGGCCCCCATAGCACAATACTGACCCCTGTGGCCTCCGGCCGCGGCCAATACATGTTTCGAGCAGCGTTTACTTGGATGACGGTGTGTCTGGACACGACCATCGACAACATGAAACGCGATTCTTCTGATCAGGTGAGATGTTTCCATTGATGCACGGTCCAATCACGATAATCTCGTGCCCAGTGCAATCGTAATTGTGGTTGGGGCAACTTGGGAACACGTAGGTTTCGTTTGCTGAGGAGCGCCATGTTCAACAAAGTGCAGTGAATAGTGCGCTGCAAAACAGTTGTACCTGCACCAGCGTTGTACTCCGACGGCAGACCTGCTACAGATAGTCGCCTACACTGCTTCACAGAGCGGGCAAGCCTCCAACCGCCACATTCTGTAATAGGATGAAGCATGGACGCCCAAAATCTTATCGTCTACTCCTGATTTCACTGCCCTTTAAACGCTTTCTGCTGATGCTCACGACAGTAGCACGCCAACATGTGGCCATCTTTGTCGTTTCCGAGATGCTCGGGTCATTACAATCTATCAGCTGTCACAGTTGCTTATGTACGTGGATTTCTCCACTTGCGACTCGTATCGTCGCTAGGATGCTCCCCCTTACGGCTCTGCTCTGCTTATATACTAGGGCTGATCAAAGAAAACTGAAACCGAGTTTGCCGGCCGAAGTGGCCGTGCGGTTAAAGGCGCTGCAGTCTGGAACCGCAAGACCGCTCCGGTCGCAGGTTCGAATCCTGCCTCGGGCATGGATGTTTGTGATGTCCTTAGGTTAGTTAGGTTTAACTAGTTCTAAGTTCTAGGGGACTAATGACCTCAGCAGTTGAGTCCCATAGTGCTCAGAGCCATTTGAAACCGAGTTTTTTTTACAAATGCTTATTACTCCATATCAATATTTACATGACTTTTCTCAGAATACTCTGCCCCCCCCTCCCCCCCCCCCCGCCACTACTATATAGAATGCATTTTCTATAGCGGCCCTGCTTGTCCTCGAACACATGGTGCAAACGATTCTTTATCAGGTCCTTGAGAATCGCCTCACTTTTCTTGAGCACTGCTTCAAAGTTCTCAAACCTAATGTCCCAAAGCTTTACCTTTAGTAACTGGAATAAAGTCACAGGGTGCATGATCGTGAGTATAAGGCGGATTAGTTATACACGTAATGTTGAATTGTGCCAGAAACTACATGACTTGGTTTGCTACACGAGGCTGCGCATTGCAATGATGAAGTCGCTACACGGTCCGATAAAGTTATAATCGTCTCCTTGAAATGTGCTTCCTCAGTTTAGCCAAAACTGGCGTGCAGTACGCTCCTTGAACAGTGGCGTGATGGGGAACTGCATGCACGTAAATCATCCCATGACAGTCTTTTGTTCTTAATAGTAACATCGCGACTTGTCCAACATCCTTGTCAATGTGATCCACGGGTGAATAAAACTACTACTGCTACGAACCTCGGAAAATAAATTTCATTTTAAGCTGGGAAAAAAATACAAGTTTCGGAAGATAAATAACCGGACGGATAAACATTATGGCCACCGTCGACGAAAAGGCATAGGACTAAAGAATAGAGAACACAGGTTAGCTTAAGGATATAGTCATTTGGAGCGTAAGAGGACTCACCAATAAAGAATCTGAATTAGTTAAAGAAATGAAAATCAAGAAAACTGATATATTAGCTTCAACGGAAACGAAGAAACTGGTAAATGGATCAAAGATGATTAATGATGTGATGAGGTTTTACAGAGAAGTGCCGCAAGACACCAGATCTCCAGCATCAGTGGGAATACTAGAGGACAAAAAATGGGGATCCTCTAAAGTACGTCTATATAATGATTATAAGGTTTAAGTACAACAGACACTACTTGACGATAATGGCAATGTAATGCATCAGAAGAAGGAAAGTAAGAGAAAACAAAATTTTATTTTACGATGAAAACTGAAACAAACAAACAAAAAAATAAACGACTTGATGATATTACTTCAACATTTTGATATTTTAACGCAAGAATAGAGAACCAACATATAAATAATATAATCGAAAATGAGCTATTGCTTTCTTAAAAAATAAATAATAATTCAGAAGTGTACAAGGTCAGCTTGAGGTCAAAGGTATTAACTGATTAGCTAAAAAAGAAAGTATCGTAACTGATAAACCAATACAAGAGTACACTGAGGAACCGACATCTATCCCCGTCGCTATTTAGTAATTTATAAACTGAATATTTTAAAAAGATAATAAGTGCTAATAGCACTTACAGAAATAAAGAAACAACTTTCAAAATGCACTGATTACAAGATAAAAGCATTCAGTTCTTATACGGAAATAGACTAAATGAATAACTGCTAACGAAAGCCACCTATGAAGATATTAATGAAGAATGCAGTGTTCAGATGGTGGCTTTTGGAGCAGTGAGAACAAGATTTAAAGGATATAACAAGGAGGTGTGAAGAATACGTGACGAAAAATTATAAAAAAATAACAGGAGAGAAAAAGAAAGCTTATGTAAAAGACTGCAAAAAACCGCCAGAATTAAGCTCAGAATATAATCGAAAATGAGCTATTGCTAAACGAGAATGTTAAAAAGCACACAGATCGTTAGTTGACGGTTTCAGTGTAATACATAGACACACTGCGCCACTATTCCCCCTGTATGCCCGGTTTCTTTTCAGTAAAAGTAATTCTATGTTTTTGACATATAAAGAGGATATAATATGAACATCAACAAAAGCAAAACGAGGATAATAGAATGTAGTCGAATTAAATCAGGTGATGCTGAGGGAACTATATCAGGAAATGAGACACTTAAATTAGTAGATTAATATTTGGGCAGCAAAATAACTGATGATGGTCGAAGTAGAAAGGACATAAAATGTAGAATGGTGATGGCAAGAAAATCGTTTCTGCGCAAGAGAAATTTGTTAACATCGAGTATAAAGTGTCAGGAAGTCTTTTCTGAAACTATTTGTATGGGGTGTAGCCATGTATGGATGTGAAACATGGACGATAAAGCTTAGTTAAGAAAAGAATAGAAACATTTGAAATGTGGTGCTACAGAAGAATGCTGAAGACTAGATGGGTAGATCATAGAACTGGGGAGAAGAGCAATTTGTGGCACAATCTTGACTAGAAGAAGGGACCGGTTGGTAGCACACGTTCTGAGGCATCAAGGGATCACCAATTTAGTACCGGAGGGAAGCATGGAGGGTAAAAATCGCAGAGTGAGGCCAAGAGATGAATGCATTAAACATATTGAGAAGGATGTAGGTTGCAGTAGTTACTCGGAGATGAAGAAGCTTGCACAGGATAGAATAGCATGGAGAGCTGCATCAAACCAGTCTTTGGACTAAAGACCACACCAACCAACCAATATATAATACTATAAAATACTATTATTATAAAGACACTTGCTTGCTGTAAAGATTCATGTTCAGATTTATGTCTTATAGTGATATAACCCATATGAAATTGTCAATGTAAATTTCGCTAAATAGATTTTCTGTTCTGATTTTAATGTTCCATTACAGAGGGGACTATTTTGTGACGTAATTTCTTAATTTTATATATTATGGTATTTTTATTTTTTGGATATCGTTTAAATTGTGACTTTTTAAGAGGTAAAAAAGCAACTTTGTACATAGAGACCAGTCTTATCACTACTGGCTGCAATTTATATCCATTTAAAGCTCAAAATTGTCCCTTACTTTTAGTGTGTGACACACCTACTTGGGAAGCAAGCGTGATGACTGCATGATATAAGGAGTTATCTATACACTATATACCATATGCTATTTTGCACAATTTCTCTTGTATTGTAGTTCTATGTACTGGAATTTTTTAATCATAGGATGGCCTGAAGATGGTACTGTGTACCATAACTGGTAGCCAGTAGACAAAAATAAAAATTTTTGAACACAGACTAAAATATGTAATTATTCTTAAGCTACTACAGGTTCATTGAGTAACATTACCAACGAGGCGAAGCCGCTGTTCTGTGATCTGTCAGATAGCCCTGATGGTTCTGGGTTTAGAACTGTGTCCGCTGAAGCGAGACCACTCAGCGAGTGCCATTGTCTGGCACTCCAGCCAGTCTCTGAGGGCCCTGGGTTCAGCTCTAGGTGGTCATACTGTTACGTTGCTGCAAAGGGATGAGGCAGCTGTCGCAGTCGTGGACGGGAAATCGACCATCACAAGACACAGCACCTGTGTCACATGGGACATGCTGGTAATTGTGAATTGCGACTGCAGAGCTCTCCAGCGGCTGCTGTCGGCTATATCTCACTCGCAAACCACACAGTTTCTTTACGAAAATTGAAGCATGTAAAATTCCTCTGTCAGATATACTAAGACGCACATTTCCTCCCTTACCTGTAATCTATAGCTCATAACAATGTTTGTGGCCTCTGGGCCGAGGATGCGCAGTAGACAACTGTGCTACTAGCCAGTCAGCGCCCAGTCTGTTTCCGCGTTCAATACAGGGTAAACGTCTATCATATTTGAGCGTTTTAAGTGCGCGGAACTACGATTGGGTGGTTTCTGTGGTATTCTGTGTTTTCTGCGAGTTTTCTCATAATGGCTGAAACACCTAGAAGGCGCCAAGTGTTTCACAAATAGGCAAAGGATCTTATTTTTGAAGTGTACTCTTTCTTCAAACGTGAAGCAGATTCAGGTTAGCCGGCTGCGACGTTGCCAAAGTGCAGGAACCTAAGGAAGCAGATGTCTATCCACTTTCAGCGAAGCTGGCAACGTAGCATTCTTCGTGACCTGCGTGGACAGGAACCATTAACGCTGTGTATACGTATAAGAAAAAATAATAATATTCCAGTCAGTGAGGACTTCAGCTTATATAACTTCACAATATCGGACAAACGCACTCCTGAGGGAGAGAGCTCACTTATATTTACATAACATCGAATATTACAGCAATTATATCTACTTATTTAATATGAAAGTCCCACAATCTTTTAAATAACGTGAAGGTGAGGAAAGAATCTGGCTACAGCGAGACGCAATCCCATACACACCGTTTCGTGACAGAGCACCTCTACCACATATGTTACACTGAAATTTGAAATAAACAACGTTGCGTTTTACGTTACGATCTTCTAAAGGCTTTAATAGCCGATACGTTATTAACTGACGTTTAATAAAAACAAATCCTACCGACAATGACGCGTTTTTGATGACTCTTCAACGTACCACTGCCGTAAAATGGCGTACTTTCATAATACGCGAGCTGTAACAGGAAAATAATTAAATACGTAATTTTTTAAGTAGGAATATGGAGTTTCCCGTTATTCTATTACAACTCGTTCCAGTAACTGCGCGTTTTCGAGAGATCCGCAATGTACTGGTGCTTAGAAACAGTAGGTTATAAAATAAAACCCACCAAACGGACTTCAACTGAAAACTACAAATACAACATGGCATCTTCTACATCTACATCTACATGGATACTCTGCAAATCACATTTAAGTGCCTGGCAGAGGGTTCATCGAACCACCTTCACAATTCTCTATTATTCCAATCTCGTATAGCGCGCGGGAAGAATGAACACCTATATCTTTCCGTACAAGCTCTGATTTCCCTTATTTCATCTTGGTGATTGTTTCTTCCTATGTAAGTCGGTGTCAACAAAATATTTTCACATTCGGAGGAGAAAGTTGGTGATTGGAATTTCGTGAGAAGATTTGGTCGCAACGAAAAACGCCTTTCTTTTAATGATGTCCATCCCAAATCCTGTATCATTTCTGTGACACTCTCTCCCATATTTAGCGATAATACAAAGCTCTGCTTATGACGTAGAGAGTGTTCTTGCTTCTTAATCGTTCTACTTTACGTGGCACGTTGCCGGAATATCGCAGAACTTATTTCGTGTCACGACTGTCGAAATGGCTCCTATACGTGAAACAGCAGCGAGTGACGTGACAAAACTCGTGCCGCTTCACGTCAGTGATATCTAACTCGTCCCATGTGAGGACGGCTTTAGCATACGTCACTCGCTGCCCACTACCTACGGCGGGCACCTGGGTAGTATCCGTCGACCTTCTGTGTGAGAAGCCTCGAATAATAAAGAATACTTTTACGGAGAAAATGTTCTTGACTTCGCATTCGTCGCAGTGCTGGAGATTCCATCCCACACCTTCCCATGCACGCTACTCTGGAACCAGAAATGGCCATCCTGCAACACTGCCTCTCCGCACTAGTAATCTTTACTAGTGCGACTGTTAAAACAGCCACGATATTTTCCTCTGACAAGTAACTGTTCCGTCTTTCGTCTCTTTATTTTGGCATAGCAACAACGGTAATTCATAACCAACTCTTGCAGTTACGAGGCAACAAATGCGTAAAAACAGCGCATATGCATATAACACCGAAGTTTCTATGTATCTATGTAGGCTTCACGTCTACTCGTTACAGAACGGAAGCGCCGTAAAAATATGTATGAAAAGGCCGCGTACAGAATCGAATTTTGCAGAGGTGTGGAGGGGGGGGGGGGGGTTGTTTGTGCTCGGTTACTATTTGAGCTAGAAACATAAGGTGAAATGTGTTTGGTTTAGCCCGGACCAGCTCCACACTATAATGGAAGGCCTTGTGGAGGGCAAAAGGGCAAGAGGCAGACCTAGAAGAAAGTACATAAGCCAGATAATGCAGGACCTAGGATGCGGAAGTTTCACGGAACTGAAGAGGCTGGCCGACAATCGCACTGAATGGAGAGCTGCTGCAAATCAATCTTAGGATTGGCAACTTAAGAAGAAGCTGCCATTTATACACTCAGTGGAACATCTATCTTGTATTGTATTGTATGGAACTGGGGACCTAGAATCGACGGAGAGGCTTCGTTCCCGCCGTAGCCCGCAGTGGTACAGAACTCCACAACACGCTACAGCAGTCCACTCATCCCACCGCCGCCCCACACCGAACCCGGGGTTATAATATCTATCTTACTATAGCTATGATGCAGTACATTAAGCAAGGTTTGAACGATGAACCGCATCTGGTGTCCAAACAGATTGTGCGAGGCAATTAATTCCTTTTGCAGAAGATTTTAATTGGGCTGAAATTAATGCTGCGCTAGTGATGCATTTTTATGTGCACCATTCGAATTTTACATGCAAAAACAATCAATCTTAAGTAACTCCGGACTAAAGCGAGATTGATGGTTCAAATTTGGTCCACCACTGTATCTGAATTTGACATAAGGTAAGTTTTAACCGTATGAAAAAAATTTTCTTTCGTTTGGATTTTACGTGCAAAAAACACGTTTTCCTGTGAGGCTTTTGAAGCGAGCCACTTGCATACTTCAAACTTGTTCGAATTGGTTCACACTTCACACGAAGGTAGTGCAATGGATACAGTCAAAATGAAGTTTTTTCATCCAATAATTGTTATCCGTTTTCGAGATACGATGGTTTAAAGTCGAGCTAAATGTAGCACGTAAAATTCATTCTTACGTGAACTGAATGCGCGGAAAAGGTTTAAAGTAAATCAGATAAATAGAAATTGCATTCTTACAATAAAATTGAAAACTCACTTTCGAAACTCTAGCTTCATTCGGCTTTACGTGCAAAAAAAACACGTTTTTGTGAGTTTTTTTTTTTTTATGCGCGCCACTTTTATGTTTCAAACTTGTCCAAATCGTTGAAATTTTGTAAAGTGGATTTGTAATTATGGTCGTCCAGTTGTTTTGTGGAAGCTTTATCCGTCGTCACGGTGTAAGCAACGTGGTTCGAAAGACAATAAAAACCGATACACAATCAGTCGTCGTCTGAGTCAACAAAAATCTACATCCTTTCTTCCAGGAGTGCTGGTTCTGCAAGTTTCGCAGGAGAGCTTCTGTGAAGTTTTTAAGGTAGGAGACGAGGTACTGGCGGAAGTAAAGCTGTGAGGACGCATTCTTGCAATTTATGCATCCTAAACTTCAATGACAAGTTGTGTCATTGCACGACGTGACAAATGACGTGTTGGGTGATTTGATGACATGTGTCGTGTTATACGATATGACATTATGTATCATGTTACATTACTTAAGTCGATGCATTATATATATGACATGGGTACCAACAAGTTAGAAAGCTGGAATATGTCAAGATATTTCGATGTAAATGTCTTTGAAGCTTCCAGATAAATCGAGAAGCTAGTTCCCTTTCTTTTAGGTCTCTAACTCTGCCCAGGACGTTTTCGCCTTTTTTTCCTACGATAGGAGTGGTTTTCATTCTGGTACCTTTGCACCCAAATAATGTTAATCTGTAACCTTCCTCCCGTCCTCCCATCTTATATTATTCAGCAGTCATCCATCACCTTGATTCAACTACAAGTTTGGTTATGCATCGTAAGTGTGGGCTGCAAATTCTTGACATATTACGGTATTTACCGTATTATTGTGCTAAAAACCGATCACATTCTAAACTTCGCAGAAGCGCTCATGCGATCTTTACTAAAGAAGGAGGGACGTATCGGCTGTAATGAGGAAATGCGGCCGGGTCGTATGTGACTCCTGGATATTTCAGTAGGTACGAGCATTGGGTGTGAAAGTTGAGAATCGCGGTTAGAGTGCAAATGTGGTACGCACATTTACTCTGTCAGCAGATTTTAGAGTCAGATGTTTTTTACCACGTCACAGTGGACATCTCAAGGTAGTATCGCTGACACAGAAGGCTGATGTGCTTTGAGTCAATCTTGCACCACCAGTATGAGTTTCAGTTGCAACTTTACTGTTGCTTCCAACATGGTGGAAAACGCCTTGAACAGAACATCGCTTTTGGATTGGAGAATCCGATGCAGATATCCACTTTATTACTTCTACTAGTATTAATTACCACAAGCCAACACTACAATTCTTTTTTTTTTTTTTGGAAAACTCGCGCTTTATATCCAACCAGTGTATAATATTTTGCAAACGTAAAAGGACACGAAGTTGCTGTAATGCAAAATGAAATGTTTTGTCAAGTAGAAGTCAGAACCGAGTACCAGCTACGGGGAAGCTGAACAGCCTGCCTAGGCAGACAGCACTCCTGTTTACACACATAGCATGTCCATAACTAAAGGTACAGTTTCAAAACACTGTGGAAAGAGAACTGCTGCCCAGAATAGCGTCAAATTTGACCATCATATTATTGAAGAGGAGGAAAAGTCAAGTAGTAAAAAAGAAATGAACGATAATTTTGTCAATAGATGGCACTCCAAGCGTCTTAAAGTTAGAGAGCCTGTATACAGAGAGAGTGGCCATAGGTGAAGTTGCCCGTGATTGGTCGATTAGCTTTGGCGCCATTTTTCTGCCAAACGTCTCTCAGGCTTCCTATGTTCGCCGTGCTTTTGAGTTGAATTGAAGTACAGAGGACTTTTCGAAACGATTGAAAGGTATCTGAATTATTGAGAGACTTGTTGTGCGTTGTGCATGCATGTCCGATTTAGTTGTATATCGTTTTTAGCACGTAATTAGCGTTTGCGATCTTAAATACGAGTTGAAATAATGAAGCGTTTTGTGATGAAGTCGGTAGGACCTACATGTTTGAAGTAAACACGTTAGTAATTGTACAGTATTGTTTTTGACATCTGCAGACGTTCGTAAATGATGCCAGGTTGTGCTGCAGTTGGTTGTTCCAATAGAAGCGAAGGTGGATTTCGCATGACAGCATTTCCACGCAATGAAGAAAGACGAAAGCAGTGGGCAGTCGCAGTCAACAGGGCTGACATAAATCAAACAGGAGCCTTGTGGAAACCAACCAAGTACTCTTATCTATGCGAAGTAAGTCGTTTTTGCTTTCCGAATCAGAACACTAGGCATTATTTTGGTTTCAGTATTATTGCCTGACTGTTGACGCAGGCAGATTGTAAGCACGTTTTCCGCAGTTGTCGTGGTTACTGAAACATTATTCGTACGACAGTTTTCAATAGGCCTACTTACTGTGGGGTAGAAGGGATACGGTAGTTTTCTTGTTATATTTGGTCGTTATTACAGTAGCCTACATTTAACATTACCTGATTTTTGTAATCTTTTTCGTTTGTTATCTACGAGAGGTATATATACACTCCTGGAAATGGAAAAAAGAACACATTGACACCGGTGTGTCAGACCCACCATACTTGCTCCGGACACTGCGAGAGGGCTGTACAAGCAATGATCACACGCACGGCACAGCGGACACACCAGGAACCGCGGTGTTGGCCGTCGAATGGCGCTAGCTGCGCAGCATTTGTGCACCGCCGCCGTCAGTGTCAGCCTGTTTGCCGTGGCATACGGAGCTCCATCGCAGTCTTTAACACTGGTAGCATGCCGCGACAGCGTGGACGTGAACCGATTGTGCAGTTGACGGACTTTGAGCGAGGGCGTATAGTGAGCATGCGGGAGGCCGGGTGGACGTACCGCCGAATTGCTCAACACGTGGGGCGTGAGGTCTCCACAGTACATCGATGTTGTCGCCAGTGGTCGGCGGAAGGTGCACGTGCCCGTCGACCTGGGACCGGACCGCAGCGACGCACGGATGCACGCCAAGACCGTAGGATCCTACGCAGTGCCGTAGGGGACCGCACCGCCACTTCCCAGCAAATTAGGGACACTGTTGCTCCTGGGGTATCGGCGAGGACCATTCGCAACCGTCTCCATGAAGCTGGGCTACGGTCCCGCACACCGTTAGGCCGTCTTCCGCTCACGCCCCAACATCGTGCAGCCCGCCTCCAGTGGAGTCGCGACAGGCGTGAATGGAGGGACGAATGGAGACGTGTCGTCTTCAGCGATGAGAGTCGCTTCTGCCTTGGTGCCAATGATGGTTGTATGCGTGTTTGGCGCCGTGCAGGTGAGCGCCACAATCAGGACTGCATACGACCGAGGCACACAGGGCCAACACCCGGCATCATGGTGTGGGGAGCGATCTCCTACACTGGCCGTACACCACTGGTGATCGTCGAGGGGACACTGAATAGTGCACGGTACATCCAAACCGTCATCGAACCCATCGTTCTACCATTCCTAGACCGGCAAGGGAACTTGCTGTTCCAACAGGACAATGCACGTCCGCATGTATCCCGTGCCACCCAACGTGCTCTAGAAAGTGTAAGTCAACTACCCTGGCCAGCAAGATCTCCGGATCTGTCCCCCATTGAGCATGTTTGGGACTGGATGAAGCGTCGTCTCACGCGGTCTGCACGTCCAGCACGAACGCTGGTCCAACTGAGGCGCCAGGTGGAAATGGCATGGCAAGCCGTTCCACAGGACTACATCCAGCATCTCTACGATCGTCTCCATGGGAGAATAGCAGCCTGCATTGCTGCGAAAGGTGGATATACACTGTACTAGTGCCGACATTGTGCATGCTCTGTTGCCTGTGTCTATGTGCCTGTGGTTCTGTCAGTGTGATCATGTGATGTATCTGACCCCAGGAATGTGTCAATAAAGTTTCCCCTTCCTGGACAATGAATTCACGGTGTTCTTATTTCAATTTCCAGGAGTATATATATATGAAAGAAAGTCGTAAGCAGTTGTTTACGTGTGACATGCAAAAAGTTTGAAGACGTGACAAGAAGTACTAATACGTGTCACACTTTTTGCATGTCACAAGTAAACAACTGCTTACGACTTTCATTCATATGACGTCATACAGTTACGTGAAATCTTCAGCGTTATGCACTTCCGATACAAAACAAATTCTATACACTATATTTTTTTTATTTACGTTACTTTCATTGCAATATGTCTAGTAAACGAACTATAAAGGAGATAAATGCAAGTAAGGAATAATTTTTACAGCCACTGTATGAAATTTTCCTGTGCTGTACGTAGTAGGCTATTATGAGTAAATTATAGCTGTAAAGAAAGGCATTTAACGAATTATTTCGCCATATTGTCTTGTGCTTTTGATTCAGTGAGTGTGTACTCCACTACTCCACTACTGGCCATTCAAAAGTCCCGCCCGCAGTTTGGCAGAAAAATGGCCGCCGTATCGTCCGCTTGGTCACTCTCTCCCTATACAGGCTCTCTACTTAAATTAAATGGGGTCGGCTACAAATGAAAGATGAACAGCAGCACGACGGCTCTGTTTTGAGTCGCACATCACACCATCCGCATTGTTCACTGCAGAAGTTCGGCAGTCAACAGTTGTGCCACTGTTAGTTACGTAAGCCCATCCACCGTGGCAAGGCCGTACCACATCGGATGGGAAAACTCGGTTTTTAATTTTAATTGTCCGCATAGAAATCAAGATGACATTGGTTCAAATCAAATGGCTCTGAGCAGTATGGGACTTAACGTCCGTGGTCATCAGTCCCCTAGAACTTAGAACTACTTAAACCTAACCCAAGGACATCACACACACCCATTCCCGAGGCAGGATTCGAACCTGCGACCGTTGCGGTCGCGCGGTTCCAGACTGAAGCGCCTAGAACCGCTCGGCCACACCGGCTGGCATGACATCGGTTTCCAGTTGTCGTGAGACTGGTGCAAGACGTGTTCAAGACGCTGTCCACCGTTTTGTGCCACAAGTTGAAATCGAGAAACACCATGTTGCACAACAGATCGGAGTAACTCGGAGGTCACGTTCAGAATGCGTTGCGTAATGCTACTTTCGTAACTGGAGCGCTGAACGCAACATGTTTCAGATAACCCCACAGCCAGAAGTTACATGGATCAACATCAGGTGATCCGGACAGCCGGGATGTAGGGAAATAACGACTGACAATTCTAGTATTTCCGAAATGCCCCTTTAGCAGCCGCTTCACTGACTGTGTAACGTACGAAGGAGCGCCCGCCATCTTGCGTAAAATGATCATACACGACAATCCACGCTGGTGAAGCGTTTAATGGCGTTGGTGCGCGAAAGACTCTCATAGCGTATACCAGTGACGGTGCAGGTAACAGGACCCGCAAAACTCGTCTCCTCGAAAAAATACTGGCCTTTGATAAACTATACAGTCAACCAGTAGCTCAATGCAGAGTGAAGTGGTGCAGGTTGATGTGTGTGCGGATTTTCCATTGCCCATGTTCTGGAATTCTGCGTACTGATATCTCCTTGAAGACGGAAACGAGCTTCGTCTGTCTACAAAATGTCCATGGCCATTTATTGTCCACTTCCAAGCGAGCAAGAAATTCCAGAGCGAACGTTCGTCTTGCTGGCAGGTCAGCAGGAAGCAGCTCCTGAACACCTGTGATTTTGTATGGATAGAAATTGACGTTATTTCGTAGGCAACTCAAACGTTCGGACAATCCCCCATACATTGCATGTTTGCGCACCATCGCTCGACCCTTCCTGCAGTGACGTGGCCACACCTTCGACAGACGTTGGATCAACTGCTTTCGTCTCTGTGCCACAGAACACTTCAATGGAAGCTGTCTTTTCGAATTTTGCAAGCATTTTCTCCAGATTCTTAGCAGACATCGAACCAATGCTTTTTTTCATGTCCTTGAGTGTTCGGAACTTCTGCAGGGCTGCCGGCGCAGAGTCACCGTTCTTGTAAAAGAGTTTTACCAACAATACGCGATTCTTCGTGAAGGCAGTGATGCTGTGCGTCTCAGACGCAAACTCAGGGACAACCGTGCGCCACGCGTCTGTTGGTTTGCGTATTCTGACTTACAGCTCCATCTATTGGCCAAATGTTCGTTAATTTTTTTTCCATGGCGTTTCTCCGTGCGTCAGTAAGATACTGTTCAAATTTGACGTCATTCTCAGCAGTGGTTATCTTTCTATGGCGTTTTGAAATTGGAACTTTAATTACGCACACCCCGTACGTAGAGTATTAGAGCATGAAAGGCGTCTACTGGGGCACACTTGTATGTGGCACCAGAACAAGAATATTAATAAATTAAAATGAAACTAATATGTTATAAACGATGAATGTCTCTGAGAGGCTCGATAATGCGGATCGCTGACTGCGCGACTCCAGAGCCAAAGATACTACTTTGATGGAGTAAGAGAGCGCTGGGCACACAGTCGTAGATAGCTGTCTGTGAGGCAAAGACGATGGAGTAGGCTGTTTTTGGGGTGTGCTGTGTGAAGCCACCAAGAGTTAGATTAACGCAGATATGTCAATATCGTTGAAGATTAATGTAGGTATGTCAATATTGTTGAACATGTTGAACATGGAAGCAGAAGTCTTCATGGAAAAAACGTAAAAATATTAAACAATTATGATTTCTGTTTTTATCAGCGGGTTAGTATAGATGAGTTGGCTGATAATTTGTAATTGTTGAGTAACCCCAGAATATACGTAAACTGTTTTGAGAAAAAGACTAGTTAGATATTTAAATTTGTAATGCTTTTAAGATTTGTTAAAAGAGTTATGTATAATTTGATGATTCACATTTATGTTGGATTAATGAAGTTAGATAATACTTGCTGTTTAAATCTGATTGTTTGTGAATCAATTGTGAGCAATGTAACTTCAATTGTCAGATGTTTTTGAAAAGCCAAACTTAACTTACAATATAATTTTGCTAAAAAAAACTGAGTGTTAGTAATTCACCATAATCAGTATCGCCTCCCAGCCCAGGTCATACAAGTTGAATTTCTCAAATGTTCACGTTTGTCAGCCAAAAGAATTTCATGTGCATTTCAAGTACTACTTCCAGCAATGCACACTGCTGAGCCAGTAGCTAGCTTTCGTAATTTTTGTGAGAGACCAGAATGTACCGCGTTCCACCGTTGCTGCTTTAGAGGTAAGACAATTTAATTTATTTGTTATGTGAACAAGGCCTTACGATTCAGAGCTTAAAGGGTTGAATGCTTTTTGCAGTGACTGTATTTGTTTATTAGTATTGGGAATTGCATTGCCCAACCGATTCGTGTAAAGTTTTGCTAACAATAATACAGAGTAAGCACACCACTTGCAGTTACAACACGCAACACGGCAATCCGAGTTCAGTACTCATTCCACAGTTAAGACTTCATTCAGCGTAATATTAAAGCTTTTATTATTTCATTATCATAAAGAACGCTACAAGCAGAATACAATATCAAATGAATAAGGTCCATAGCCTTTCTGAAATCATAAATGTTAAATCATAAATGACTTTAGGAGAGGTGAATCGAACTGGAGACCCGTACTTCGCCAGCCAGCGACTATTTCCGTAAGATCGTGGCGTAGGACGCACAGGAAGTGGGCAAGAACTTTAGCCCAGTTGTTTTCGTTGTTTTCACGATGAGAGATTATTACTAAATACCAGAATAAGTACACTCTTAGGGAACTTCCCGGCAGATTAAAACTGTGTGCCCGACCGAGACTCGAACTCGGGACCTTTGCCTTTCGCGGGCAAGTGCCAGGAAGTTTCATATCAGCGCACACTCCGCTGCAGAGTGAAAATCTCATTCTGGAAACATCCCCCAGGCTGTGGCTAAGCCATGTCTCCGCAATATCCTTTCTTTCAGGAGTGCTAGTTCTGCAAGATTCGCAGGAGAGCTTCTGTAAAGTTTGGAAGGTACGAGACGAGATACTGGCAGAAGTAAAGCTGTGAGGACCGGGCGTGAGTCGTGCTTCGGTAGCTCAGATGGTAGAGCACTTGCCCGCGAAAGGCAAAGGTCCCGAGTTCGAGTCTCGGTCGGGCACACAGTTTGAATCTGCCAGGAAGTTTCGTATCAGCGCACACTCCGCTGCAGAGTGAAAATCTCATTCTACACACTTAGTAAATCGACAGAAAGTAAAATCAATCCTTCTGATTTTACTCTACAGAGCATCTTAATAATTTACGATATTCTTTCTGAACAGACTGCGATTAAGGACAAACTATCAAACCGCTCTCGGAAACTGACATACGGCCGGGAGAGCGGTGTGCTGACCACATGCCCCACCATGTACACATCCAGTGACGCCTGTGGGGTAAGAACGACATGGCGGTCGGTCGGTGTCTTTGGGCCTTCATGGCCTGTCCGGGAGGAGTTAGTTAACACTATGAAAGGTTTACAAAACTTGCTTGTAAATGCGGCGAAATGGAAACCAATTCGATTGCGACACAGGTGAGGTATTGGACTGGTTGGCCATCGCGGGGCTGTCGTACTTGAGGCGGCCTTATAAGAGGAGAGCCGCGCTCCGTGTTCCTCCACGCCCAACGCGTCGCGCGCCGGACCCGGACCGCCCCGTGCGGCCGCCTCTTACGGCAACCGGGACACGCCGCCTACAGTCCGTGGAGCAATGCAAGGGGAAAGAACTACAAAAGTTACAGTATCACGCACGAATTGCGACACAACAACGATAACTTACACGTTTATTAACGGTTTCTTTATATTTTTTAACGAACTTTCATCGGATTTTCGACTGATGTGTTGCCGTCCTCCAGGGCTTCGTCTCCAAATTTTTCAGTATCCATCATTACATCCAATGTTTTGCATAATTAATCTTTTTCTGCCACTTCAGTGCCCCCCTTTTCCCCCTCTACCGCGTTTTTCTAGTCCCAAGCAAACTACACTATTGGCCATTAAAATTGCTACACCAAGAAGAAATGCAGATGATAAACGGGTATTCATTGGACAAATATTTTATACTACAACTGACATGTGATTACATTTTCACGCAATTTGGGTGCATAGATCCTGAGAAATCAATACCCAGAACAACCACCTCTGGTCGTAATAACGGCCTTGATTCGCCTGGGCATTGAGTCAAACAGAGCTTGGATGGCGTGTACAGGTACAGCTGCCCATGCAGCTTCAATACGATACCACATTTCAAGAGTAGTGACTGGCGTATTGTGACGAGCCAGTTGCTCGGTCACCATTGACCAGACGTTTTCAATTGGTGAGAGATCTGGAGAATGTGCTGGCCAGGGCAGCAGTCGAACAATTTCTGTATCCAGAAACGCCCGTACAGGACCTGCAACGTGCGGTCGTGCATTATCCTGCTGAAAAGTAGGGTTTCGCAGCGATCGAATGAAGGGTAGAGCCACGGGTCGTAACACATCTGAAATTTAACGTCCACTGTTCAAAGTGCCGTCAATGCGAACAAGAGGTGACCGAGACGTGTAACCAATGGCACCCCATACCATCACGCCGGGTGATACGCCACTATGGCGATGACGAATACACGCTTCCAATGTGCGTTCACAGCGATGTCGCCAAACATGGATGCGACCATCATGATGCTGTAAACAGAACCTGGATGCATCCGAAAAAATGACGTTTTGTCATTCGTGCACCCAGGTTCGTCGTTGAGTACACCATCGCAGGCGCTCCTGTCTGTGATGCAGCGTCAAGGGTAACCGCAGCCATGGTCTCCGAGCTGATAGTCCATGCTGCTGCAAACGTCGTCAAACTGCTGGTGGTTGTTGTCTTGCAAACGTCCCCATCTGTTGATTCAGGGATAGAGACGTGACACCGCGATCCGTTACAGCCATGCGGATAAGGTGGCTGTCATCTCGACTGCTAGTGATACGAGGCCGTTGGGATCCAGCACGGCGTTCCGTATTACCCTCCTGAATCCACAGATTTCATATCCTGCTAACAGTCATTGGATCTCGACCAACGCGAGCACCAACGTGCAATACGATAAACCGCAATCGTGATAGGCTACAATCCGACCTTCGCCAAAGTCTGAAACGTGATGGTACGCATTTCTCCTCCTTACACGAGGCATCACTACAACGTTTCACCAGGCAACGCCAGTCAACTGCTGTTTGTGTATGAGAAATCGGTTGGAAACGTTCCTCATGCCAACCTTGTGTGAATGCTCTGAAAAGCTAATAATTTGCATCTTCTTCCTGTCGGTTAAATTTCGCGTCTGTAGAACGTCATCTTCGTGGTGTAGCAATTTTAATGACCAGTAGTGTATTTTGGGATTTCGTAGAAGATAACTTACGGATATTCGTTTAGTCCGTCAACTTCCTCCTCGTTTCTTCCTTGTGCCTTTCTCTCGCATTGGTGCAGGGTCGGCATGGTTATCTATCGATTTGGCACGGTTAGTTTAAGCGTAGGCCGAAAGCTGTTCCATTCGCCGCTGGGTGGGAATATGTGTACCCCATCTGTCTGCATGTAGTGTTATTAATATGAAAGTGAGTGAAAGGTTTCTAAATGTTTGCGAATCGCGCAACTGAAACGGAACTTTGGGATCAGCCCCGTATTCACCTAGAGGGATGTGGAAAAATACCAAAACATCACACCCAGGATGGCCGCCAAACCGACAGTCGTCGTGAATCCGTCGGGCGTATTCGTCTGGGACCGGCGAACTTCCCGGTCCCGAAACGGCACATTAATATGCACGGCTATCCACTAGCTCCCCATTTCTCATTCCATCTGCCAATTTAATATTTAACATCATTCTATACCACTACATCACACGCCTTCCCAGTTTCTTCACAACCTACGGCTTTCTGACATTTTGTATCTCATTTCAATGCAATGCTGTACTCCAGAGGAATAGTTTCACGCATACTGCCTCAGCTGTATCAATAGCAGTTTGCTTCGCTAAAGAAATCTGCTTCACTAAAGAAATCTGCTTCGCTAAAGAAATCTACTTCTGATATGCAAGTATAAGCTTCGCCGCTTTGCAGTATCATCCTCAGCTTCGATGATTAGCAAGTCGCTATTCCACATTGCACTTTTTTACCCACCATTCGCCATGGTTTCGTTTATCCTAGCCCCAAGTTCAAGTTCTTCGTGAAGTAGCATGGTCACTTTATTCAAGGCCCATCCTTGATTGTGCATGAGTAACAGAATTTCGAGAATAAGATACTTCGTCAATTACACTGCAGAGCCAAAGAAACTGGTGATCTGCTTAATATCGAGTAGGGCCCCTGTGAACACGCAGAAGTGCCGCAACACGACGTGGAATGGGCTCGACTGGTATCTGAATTGTGCTGGAGGGAACTGACACCACGAATCCGCAAGAGGACGAGTAGGGACATTTCTTCGGAACACCACGTTGTAAGGCATCCAGGACATGCTCAGTAACGTTCATCTCTGGGAATTGTGGTGGCCAGCGGAAGTGTTTAAACACAGAAGAGTATTCCTGGAGCCACTATGTAGCAATTGTAGATGTGTGGGGTGACGCATTGTCCTGCTGGAATTGCCCAAGTCCGTCGGAATGCACAATGGACGTGAATGGATGCAGGTGCTCAGACAGGATGCTTACGTACGTGTCACCTGTCAGAGTCGTTTCTAGACTTATCAGGGGTCCCATACCTCTCAAACAGCACACACCCCACACCATTACAGAGCCTCCACCAGCTTGACCACTCCCCTGCTGCCATGCTGGATCCATGGATTCATGAGATTGTCTCCACACCCGTATACGTCCATCCGCTCGATACAATCTGAAACGAGACCCGTCAGACCAGACAACATGTTTCCAGTCATCAACATCAATGTTGCTGTTGGGGGCCCGGGCGAGGCGTAAAGCTTTGTGCCGTGCAGTCATCAAGGGTACGCGAGTGGGCCTTCGACTCCGAAAGCCCATATCGATGATGTTTCGTTGAATGTTTCGCACGTTGACACTTGTTGATGGCCCAACACTGAAGTCAGCAGTTTGCGGAAGGGTTCAACTTCAGTCACATTGAACGATTCCCTTCAGTCGTCGTTAGTTCCGTTCTTGCACTATCTTTTTCCGGCTGCAGCGATATCGGAGATCTGATGTTTTGCCGGATTCCTGATATTTACGGTACACTGGTAAAATGGTCGTACGGGAACATCTCCATTTTATTGCTACCTCGGAGATGCTGTGTCCCAATGCTCGTGCACCGACTATAGCACCACGTTCAAACTTACTTAAATCTCGTTTGGTTGGCATTGTAGCAGGAGTAACCGATCTAACAACTGCACCAGACACTTTTTGTCTTATATAGGAGTTGCCGACCGCAGCGTCGCATTCTGCCTATTTACATATCTCTGTCTTTGAATACGCATGCCTATACCAGTTTCTTTGCCTCTTCAGTGTATATTCATTTCTCTTAGTTTATACTTTAGTCATTTGTTACAAGATATGTAAAAATGAGTAACCCACAGTGACTACGAACAAAAGCAGGAGTGTTTATAAATAACGAGAATGGAGACTCTTTGGTTTGGCCTAACAAGTTGGTGGAACATATCAGACAAGAGAGGATGCCTAAATCTAACTATGTTCCAAGATGAAATATGATTAAAGGATAAATAATCACGAACAACGTGAGATAATAAGTGGAACATTGTAGTAATAGATACTCCTACAAAAGAGAAATTACAAGTAAAGTGTGGGGTAACTTCACCGCCTGAACTCATCTGGTTGTGTAAAAGTTAAAGAAAGCGGTTGTTGTGAGTACAAAAACAACTAAGCTCCTTCATAGATCACTTTGAAATCGTAGCATTCGAAAAGAACCTCAAGTAAAAAAATCCTATATATTTCTTTCCTTAATAGTCACTAACTGATAATGTTTATTTCTAAGTATTTTTAGTTAGCACATATAAATAATAACTGTGAATGTTTCTGGTGTGAAAGTATTAGCCGTAATTCTACTGGCAACAATCTTCTACGGAAACTAGCCGGATCACATGGTCGTATCAAACTGAACCTCTGCAATGGCAGTACAGATATGCTTTTTGTGCGGCAGAGTAATAATTCAACACGTGCCACACAGGTGGACATACCTCTCAATGGCACCTGCAGAACTATAACAGATTGCTTTAAATGCACTTCAGTCGAATAGCTTTACCATTTGTAAGGAATAGCACTACCCACTGTTCGAAGAGACATGGACGCGAATGAGGAAAGAAAGAAAGTAGAACAAGAGAGAACGCATCCTCTGGATGGACACGAACCGCACGCGCAACGACTGAAATCAAGGAGGAATTCGCTAAGAACTTGGGGAGCACTTGGGACAACTGCTGAAAAACTAATTGCAAATGTGAAGGGCTACGACCTACCTTCCTCTTGACTGGAAAAGAGTTCCAGAAACTCTACCTCCTGGTTATGGTGAGAAAAGAACGACTTGGAAGTCCCTTGACTGAGATCATAGGTTGGCAGATCATAGGTTAATTTGGCAAGATGGGGCTACACCTATCAAGACGATATTCAGTACGACTGTGGAGAAGAGCAGACTGTTCGTCATATGCTTCAACGCCGACTGTGTCCTGTCTCCAGCACAGAAGACGAACTTCATTATCCGGCCGCAGTGGCCGAGCGGTTCTAGGCGCTTCTAAACCGCGTGACTGCTACGGCCGGAGGTTCGAATCCTGCCTCGGGCATGGATGTGTGTGACGTCCTTAGGCTAGTTAGGTTTAAGTAGTTCTAAGTTCTAGGGGACTGAGGACCTCAGATGTTAAGTCCCATACTGCTCAGAGCCATTTGACCCATTTTGAACTTCATTAAGAAGCAGTAAACTCATTGATAGTGGCAAAGTTTTGGGAAACAGTAATATCCTCATAACTGTGTATATCATATGTATGTTTCTGATACGCGTATAAATAATAAAAACAATAACTGCCAGCTTATGATACTATTTTGTTCAGGAGAACTTGGTGACAAGAGGGTGTCATTGTTGTAAACAGTGTTGACTTCGTTCTGCAAGGAGAGCAGTGATCATAATGTTTCGTATTCAATGTGAGTATAGTCAATAGTTTATAGCACACGAAATTTGAGTCTTAGCATATAGGCATTGATCGCGTAGGAAGGTAATCGTTTTAATAACCCCAACGAGTCAGTAACATGGAGGCAGGTAGAGCAGATTTCAAGAGACAATAAGAAGTGACAATCGTCCAGAACGAAGGGCAGAGGTACGACTTAGAAGCCCACGAACTGGAGAAAGAAAGACTACTTCCTTTAGACATTATAATTGTATAGTACAGGATAGTCGAAGGATTTTAACACTGTTATGGACCTGAATCTCACTTTCGGATATAGCGATTTATTACAGAATCATGTTGTGCAGGGAACAATAGAAACCCAAAGTAAAATATCAAAGTAAAAGTAGCAAAACTACAAAACCAGAGTGAAGTTACTGAAGATAAAATAGATGATTTAATAGTAAAAATTTCAGTTGAAGAGAGAAAAAATGCAATAGAGGTTGCTGGAATAAGATGGTATCAATCACAATCAGAAGCAGAGATCTTAGTGATTTGTTGAAGGCTTGGATGTAAGGAAAAAATTTACCTAGTGCCTGTCGTAATCCAAAAACGTTTTAAAAAAGACAAAAATGGAGCCCAGTGTATCTTATTATAAAAGGAAAGGCAAATGTGATGATATGAGATCAAAGATCAGGTTGTTCAAGGATATTTTCTGAGTATCTTTACAGTGGATCTATACAGAGTAATTCAATTCCGTTTGATTTCTCACTCCATTTATCTCTGTATCTCCATTACACTTAACATATCTGCACAACGGCGCAATATGTCCACGATATGCGCTATGTATTTTGTTTGGGATACAAGTTTGAGAGCAAACATTAAAGTGGACATTACCGTTAACGAAAAAAAGAACCGTGATTGAATGGAACAAATTTGTTTATAAAAAAGATTCACAGCGCATATCGCATCCATTTGCACTGATGGGCAGATAATTTCAATACAGTACATACACAGTACATATACAGTACATACACAAGATAAATAGGGGTAAAAAATCAAACGAAAAGCAATTACTCTGTAAAGAGCCACCAGAGACCACGAGTTGCTTGTACCAAATTAATCGGAAAATATCATCGAGCAACCTCCCAAATTTTGTTGGTGGAGTTAGGGTTCATGCTGTACAACGTAACTTTAGTATCCTATTTCTCTTCCGCGCATGATCTAATCTTACAAATGCCGAAAGATTTCCAAAAGTAAAAAAAAGTCTTATTGAGAAAATTAAAAATAATTGGTTGCGACAGTTACAGTCTTGGAACTATACCAATATAATTCAAAATAACTTACGTATGAGCTGGTTCTTCCTTTTAGTTAATGAAAATAATGTAAATTTAGACTGAGATCCTATCAACAGCTACTTGGTGATGTTGGAGACGCAGAGAGACAGTGCTATCGGCAGAAGAAAAGAAGAGGAAGAGTTGTCTCTGGCTTGAAGTACGGTCACCCTGGTATAGTCATAGGCGGAAGATACAGATCAGGATTGCCTACGCAGTACTTGAGACCACTTTTTGCTGCGTCATAGTCTTTGGCAGAGTTGAATGGTTTTCCACCAAAACAGTTAAAGCGTTTTGTAAAACAGTAGAAGTTTTAAGTGGCGTACTTTGTAATATAACAAAGTTTTCTTCGCTACGAACAAAAATATCAAAAACTCAGAATGAAATATCTCAAAATGCCTACCTTCGACATTTAGAGGGAACAGGCAGTTGAAGACGCTTCCTAAGTAAAAAAAAGTCCTTCAGATCTTAGCTGTTGCAACTCCTGCGTGTCATCCTTCATCACGATCAGAGGAACAAAAAGTTTAATTCTGAGTGCTCGCTACCTTGGTTGGTTCTTAGAAGCGTTCGTACGTAGATACCAGAGTGCTGATACCTGATGTTGACGTAAGGCCACGTTTCGTCGTGATGATCTGATTCCATTCCATCCGACGATGATCTCATTTGGTGTTCGTACAGGTCTTATACAGACTGCATCGTCACGTGCTCTGCATCTGTAATCCTTTACAGAACGTTTACCTATCCCTTACACTCCACCATGAAGTCTGAAGATTACCTAGATGAGCATTTCTACCACAGTGTCCCGTCCATACAAAGGACAAGTATAAAGAAACATTTGTCAACTCTTCCCTGTAGTTGTCTCGGCAGTCTGATAACCGTACACCTGTCTATGTAAGAATCATTTTGTTCACAATAATTTTTCCCCTTGTGTTATTCCTTAAATCTTCCTTATAGAAGATTTTACTTTTTGTTGTTTTTTCTAACATAAATAATTGTATTTCAGTGTGTCTGATGCTGCGTTAGACGTCTTAACTCGCTGGAAAATATATATCACATAATTTTTGTAGTGTCCATCTCGGCAAATGTTCGACGAATTTATATACGAACCAACTGAAGAAGGCAGTAAAGAATTACTGCTCAGGAGAGTAACGAACTGATTGATCATATACGCTTGTTTTAACTATACGAGTCTTTTCTTGCCGAACACCAACTGTTTTATCACAGAAAAATCAACTTTCGTTCACAGAGTTACCATAAAGTTCCTTAGGAGCGAAAGATATATGCGAATGAATATTGCAGTTACTCACTGTACAAAAATATCCAGTGTTCAACTTCTCCAGGTAGAAGAAAAGGGTAAATCATGAGCATCGCTTCAGCTACTCACTTTCAGGAATCGAACAGTCGTAAAGTATTGCAGACAGTTTATTTTTATCGTGTGGCACGATAATCGAAAGAAAGTGAAGCCTTAACATGTCATTCGATGTATCAAAAATCCACACCACGCATTTATAACTTCGTGAGGATATGGAATATGATCGTTGAGAGGAACGTTTATCTGCGCATTCATTTGAAAACACAGACTTCGCACAACACGTCTCCGAGAGCCGATCTAACCTGATGACGCTGTGGGAAAGCAAAGCATTCGTAGTCGGAAGAAGCGGGGCTGAAATCAAAGTCGGGTCAATTCGATTTAGGTTTTCATTGGTTTCCCTTGTCCAATCCGAGCTTGTAACCTGATTCTGAAGACCTCGTCAGTGGCAACACTCTAAATAATCCTTCCTTAATCGTCCCTCGCTCCGAGATAGGACGTCTAGGATGTTAGAGGGAATTATGATTGAGACCAGTGGAAACTGTCACTTTTCTAAATAAAAATGTTTATTTGTTGTGAATTAAAACTGATCTGAGCTACTTTCGTGTTCTTAACTTACGTGTTTGTGTTGTTGTCCTGAACAATGAAAGTGGTGTAATTACGAAACACTCTCTGATAAAATGAGCAGCCAAATGTCCGACACTGTTTAACTGTATACATCTGTTGCAATTAATTTCAACGAAATTTGTTATAAAACCTAAATCTGGAAAGTGAATGAGCTGCCCTGTGAAATTCTGTGTTGTGCAGTACAGCGAACTGTGTTACAATTACGTGTCTTGCAATTCCGACACGCAAAACTAACAGAATAAAAATGATACATGAAATTACCAAACAAAGTTTGAAAGAATAAACAACCGAAATGTTTCAGTAAAAACGTCCTGTGATTTTTACAAGGACAAAATCATTAATGAAAATTCCAAATATTAAATAATACTCACCCAAATGTAACGCCGCACACTATGCAGATAACTGTCTGTATATGAAATGTAATATTTACACACTTTACGTAATCTAGACCTGATCCTATTGCCTTGACTCTAACTCAAACTGGGCCATAGCAATTTTATAGCTTATCTGCGGAAGGGAAACTCGGTATTGCTCTGAGTGACGAACATAAAAATACATGGCAATACCAAACCAGCTAAATGGAAAGACAGCCTTGCACAGTGCAGTGCGAGGACGTGCAGCTATTCTAAGCTGATTAAGCTCTGACTTTAACCACTACGTTCAGCAGAGTGCTTTGTGGCGGCACACTTAGCCCTGAAATATACTTTCGTGAGGAGATGGTGGTACTACTTAAACTTGCTGAATGATTGAAAAGAAATTAACTTTCTTTGAAAAAATATATTGTGAATAATTACAACGATCTTTACATAAATTACTTCTTATTAAAAATATGTCTCTGCTGTGAAATTAATTACTGGACTGGTAAAGGATTGGTAAAACTGTAGCTTACGAGTGCAAGCCATGTGAACTAACAATTTCCTTTAATAGTGTCTGAACAATGAAACTAACTAATCAAACTAACTAATCCGAACCAAGGAAGTAAAATCGCATTAAAACTTCCCGTTTTCTAAATACATAACAAATTATGCACAGAAAAGCAACGCTATAACAACATTTCCTGAGAATCTTCCCTTCTCAAATTAACCTCTACCAAATCATACTTCCAAAATTCAACATACTTTGCATCTCTATATCTCTGCACAGCAAGTTATTTTCAGAGCGCTCAGAAGTGTGACCAGTACCCGATTCATTCGCAAGCTTCTCTGAGAATACTACAGCAACAACAATGCTACTAGGAACCAATGATCGCACTGCTTGTACTCAGAACCTCTATGGCGTAACACATCGACTATTGAAAACCTCTGTCTGAAAAATACGCAGCATACATTGGATGAAAACAGAGCTTACATCACTTTTCTTGGATTCGAAAAATAAGCTGTAAACCTTACAAAAGCTAGCGCTATAATAATGCAAAATCTTTCAGCACTTAGCTGTCATTTCAGTTTGTGAGGAACAGTGATTAGCTGTGTAGCAATTGAAACATGTGTCTAAGAACGCTTCCATCCGGATTGAACAATACAGTGCATGTATACTATATTGCAACAAATACACTGCCGACCATTAAAACCGCAACATCAGGAAGAATACTAATTACGGAAATATTGCTTAATGTAGGTATAGAGTCGAGGGGGAAGTATCCGTGATTAAATTTGTAGGTGATTTGGGACTAAACAGAGAGGGGACTTTCGTACACAGAGCTGCTAACTCTTGTAGTAACAATGCTTCTGATTCGACTGGGCATCAAATAGAACTGAAGTTGTGTAGCAGATGCGGAAACGTATCGTTATGCTGCTTTAACTTAATGCCAATCAAACTAAGTGGTTGGCAGATGGTGACATCCAGTCCCTCGGTTACCCACGACAAGATGTTGTTAGTGTATGAGAGATTTACTGGACATGGTGCCCAGGGAAACCGTCAGTCATCGTTTGTATTGAGGTAGGTCACGATAGAAAAGGCAAAATAAGATCTTGCGTTATCTTGCTGAAAGATAATGTCACGCTCGCCTCGAAGATAAAGCACAGTCACTGGTCTTGATACGTTGAATGTAACGGCTGCTTTTAAAATTACCGGCTGTGCGAACACTGTTGTTTCTGGAACAGAACATGTGGCCTGTAATCGATAAAGTGTCACGATGATCTCTTCACTAGCAAAAGATTCCGGACTAGCCCCCCATTCGGATTTCCGAGAGGGGACTCCCAAGTACGAGGAGGAAATGAGAACAAGACTGAATAACCAAAGGAAGGACAAAGTTCGTCGAGTCGAGGTGTGGATTGTCAGAAGTTTGAACGTGCTAGGGAAGCTAGAAAATCTCAGAAGGGAAATGCTAAGGCTCAGTCTAGATATAGTGGGGAATGAGTAAAGTGAAACGGAAAAAAGACAAAGATTTCTGGTCAGATGAGTATAGGGTAATACCAAAAGCAGCAGAAAATAGGATTCGTTACGAATGGGAAAAATGACCTCTGAGCACTATGGGACTCAACATCTGAGGTCATCAGTCACCTAAAACTTAGAACTACTTAAACCTAACTAACGTAAGGACATCACACACATCCATGCCCGAGGCAGGATTCGAACCTGCGACCGTAGCGGTCGCGCGCTTCCGGACTAAAGCGCCTAGAACCGCTCGGCCACCGCGGCCGGCTACGAATGGGAAAGCAGGGCAGAGAGTGAGTTACTGTGGACAGTTCAGTGATACTGTTCTTCCCATTAGAATCGACAACAAACCAACACCGACAACGATAGTTCAGGTATAGATGCCAACGTCGCAGGCCGAAGGTGAAGAGACAGAGATAATATATGAGGATATTGAACTGGCAGTTCCGTACGTAAAGGGACACGGCAATCTAATAGTTATGGAGGATTGGAATGCAGTTCTGGAGGAGGCAGTAGAAGAAAGGATTACGGGAGAATATAGGCTTCGGAATAGGAATAGGAGAAGAGTTCTGCAATAAATTTGAGCTAGTAATAGCGAATACTCTGTTCAACAATCACAGAGGAGGAGGTATAACTGGAAAAGGCCGGGAGATGTGGGAAGATGTCAGTTAGATTGCATCATGGTTTGGCAGATATTTCGTAATCAGATACTGGATTATAAGGCGTACATAGGCGCAGACATAGAATTTGATCAAAATTTAGTAGTGTTGAAGAGTAGGCTGAATCTTAAGAGATTAGTCAGGAAGAATCAATGAGCAAATAAGCGGAATACGGAAGTAGTAATGAATGAAGAGATACGCTTGAAGTTCTCTCACGCTACAAATACCACGACGAGGAATAACTCAGTAGGAATTTCAAATCAAGAGTAACGGACACCTCTAAAAAGGGCGATCACAGAAGTTGGAAACAAAAACATAGGTACAAGGAAGGTAACCAGAATAAACCATTAATAACAGAAGAAATACTTCAGTTGATCAATGAAAGGAAGAAGTACAAAAATGATCATCGAAATTCAGGAATATAAAAACACAATGATAAATGATATAAATAGAAAGTGCAGGAAGCTAAGACGAAATGGCTGCATGAAAAATGTGAAAAAATCAAAAAAGATATGATAGCGACGGACTGCCTCAGAGTGTGGAAAAGTCAAAGCAACCTTCGGTGAAATTAAAAGGAAGGGTGGTAACACTGAGAGTGCAATGAGAATTCCATTGTCAAATGCAGAGGAGAGAACGAATAGGTGGGAGGACTACATTGAAGGTCTGTATGATGGGGAAGACTTGACTGATGGCGTGATAGAAGAGGAAACAGGAGCCGATACAGAAGAGATAGGGGAGCCAACACTAGAATCAGAATTTAAAAGAGCTTTCGTAGACTTAAAATGGAATAAGACATAAAAGACAGATAACTTTCCATCACAGTTTCTAAAATATTTGGGGGAAGAGGAAACAAAATGACTATTCACGTTGGTATGTAGAATTTATGAGTCCGGCTATATACTGTCTGACTTTAGGGGAAAAAAATATCATTCACGCAATTCTGAAAGATTGCAGCAAACTCACGTATCCAAGTTGCTGACAAGAATAATAAACAGAAGAATCGCAAAGAAAATTGAGGGTGTGTTGGATGATCATTAGTTTGGCTTTAGGAAAGGTAAAGACACCAGAGAGGCAATTCTGACGTTGTGGTTGATCTGGGAAGCAAGACTAAAGAGAAACCAATACACGTTCATAGGATCTGTCGACCTGGCAAAGGCGTTTGACAATGTCAACTGGTGTGGGATGTTCGAAATACTGAGAAAAATAGATGTAAACTATAGGGAGAGATGGGTAATATACAATATGTACGAGAGCCAAGAGGGAATAACAAGAGTGGAAGACCAAAAACTAAGCGCTCGGATTAAAAAGGGTGTAAGACAGGGATGTAGTCTTTCGCCCCTGCTGTTCAATCTATACATCGAAGAAGAAATGACGGAAATAAAAGAAATGTTCAAGAGTGGAATTAAAACTCAAGGTGAAAACATATCAATTATAAGCTTCGCTGATGACATTGCTATTCTCGGTGACAGTGAAGGAAAATTACAGGATCTGTTGAATAAAATAAAGAGTCTAATGAGTGCGGAATATGGATTTAGAGCACATCGCAGAAAGACAAAGTAATAAGAAGCAAAAGAAACGAGAACAACGAGAAACTTAACATCAGGATTGGTCATCACCAGGTAGATAAAGTTAAGGACTTCTGCTGCCTAGGAAGCAAAATAACCAATGACGGACAGAGGAAGAAGAACATAAAAAGCAGACTAGCCCTGGAAAGGAGGGCATTTCTGGCCAAGAGAAGTCTACTAGTGTCAAACACAGACCTTAAGTTGAGGAAGACATTTCTGAGAACGTAGTTTGTAGCACAGCATTGTGTGATAGTGAAATATGTACTGTGCAAAACCCGGAACAGAAGGAAATGGAAGCATATGAGGTGTAGTACTACAGAAGATTGTTGAATATTAGGTGGACTAATAAAGTAAGTAATGAGGAGGTTCTCCGCAGAATCGGCGAGGAAAGGAACTTATAGAAAACACTGAAAAGAAGAAGAAACAGGATGATAGAAAATCTGTTAAGACACCAGGAAATAACTTCCACGTTACTAGAGAAAGATGTAGAGAGTAAAAGCTGTAGAGAAAGGCAGAGATCGGAATACATCCAGCAAATAACTGAGGACGTAGGTTGCAAGTGCCACTCTGAGATGAGGAGGTTAGCACAGGAGAGGAATTCGTGGCGGGTTGCATCAAGCCAGTCACAAGACTTATGTCGCAAATAAAAATAATAAATAAAAATAAAAAAATGGTGACACCGTATAGCACGAAGGTGGGTGCTGGGCTGGGCTCATATGGCAACATTCAATATCATCGGAGAATGCACACGCTTATGTGTTCGTGGAAACGCTGTACTCAGAAGTGGGATTCGACCGAAAATACGACGTCATGCCACTCTTCTGTCTACTGCTGTGATTGGACGTAGCACTGTCGGTATGCCTCTCTGCTGTTACGTCGAGGGAAGCCGAAACAGTACTCGCCCTGTCGACAGCCCGTAGTGCCCCAGACTTGACTCGCTGCCAACGGGGCGTTTCGGACGACAGTCACATGGGGTCGCTGAGATCCTGCAATGCGTTGCGTATGGCGCCTATGATCCCCTCGATTATATATTCGCATAGCAGTCATGGGATCCATGGTCCCCTCCCTCGAATCAACCAACCAACCATGGGATCCCGACTACCACGAGCAACAATAACGAGGAACGATAAATCGAAGTCTCTATAGGTCACAATCCTCTCGTTGTCGATTTCGGTTCGTGCTGGTAATTTATACTCTGCCTTAACGTGAGGCATAACATGGCCGTCTTCTTATAAACATTCAAAACGGAATTCTTGGTGAGAAACGAGCAGCGTGATATTTCTTACAAAACGTAAGATGCCGTTACTCTTACTCACTTCGTGTTGATGTACTGGAATGATAATCATTTGCATATCCAAGCATATAATACACTCAATTATAATTTGATGTTGTGTACTGCCACAATCTGCGCCTAGTGTTGCTAAACCACGAGAAATTGTGCGAACGGTTTCTAAATCTTTGCAAGACGTGTAGCCAAGGCAGAACGTGGGTACCAGCCCAGTATTCATCTAGATATATGGAAAACCGTCCAAAAGCAACTTTCAGGCTGGCCGGCAAACTGGGTCTCGTCGTTAATCTGTCGGTCAGATTTGATCCAGAGTCAGCGCGCCTTCACGGTTCCTGTAAGCGGCATGCTAGCTCGTGTGGCTGTCCGATCAGGTGCATGCACCCTTTATGTTTTTCCAATTTTAATGGCCAACAGGATAAATGAGTATTTAGTACAAATCTTGGTCTTCTTCTTCTTAGGGGGTTGATGACAATCATTTGAATGAAGAGTAGTGCCTTAGCAAGGTGCACAGCTTTTGGGGTTCTTGATGCCAGTTCCTCTTTCACCACGATACCTGAGGAGATGTTACAAACAAGGCAGTGAAGGAAAAGGGTCATCGTCTGCTCAACACTGCACGCACAGGACATATCTTGGTTATCGCACAGTCCCCATTTTAGCATGACAGTTTTACTTCGGCCAGTGCCTGCGGAAGACGATTAAGTGATCTCCATACTGGCCTTGGGGGTAGTCCCTCTTTTGGTGATATTCAATCACTTTTAACTCTTTCCTGAAAGCGTTGAAGCCCCTCATCCACCTTTGGTTTCACTGCAAAAGAGTTACTTGAGATGCGAAGATATCGAGAAAAGTGTTTACTTCGCTCCTTTCGGATTTCGCCGTTGCTATCCATCTTATATCAGGTGGAGCTATTCCGGCCAGAGCCTGGGTCTTCTCGACGGGTTACTCTCAAGCGTCCAGTCACCTGGTGGGAAGCTTGGTGAAGATCAACCTTTTTCGAATGGCAGGATTGGTACCACACAGGGTGAGCATACTCTCCTGCCGAGTAGCCGACGTCCGAAGTACATGTGAGCTTGCTCCCCAACTTGTGCCTTTGAGTTTTTTTAAGATGCTGTTTCGTACTGCGACCTTTATTCTGACATTGTCACAATCAAGAGTAACGCTGAGGGACTTAGGGGTAGAGCTGCGACAGAGAGGGGTTCCCAGCCATGGGACTTTTAATCTGTAGTTAGCATGTCTGTCTCTGAGGCGGAAAGCGCTGAATACTGTTTTGCTAGGAGGCTGTTGACCACGTAATACTTTTCAATGTCGCCACGGGCAGATGGACTTTGTCTTTTAATTCCTTAAAATATCTTATGCTGAGAAGGACAGATCGTCGGTCTTGTTACGTGGTTGGTCGTTGGTGAACAAGTTAAATAGTTTGAGAGCAAGTACGCTTCGTTGGGGCAGACCATTTTTTGTTTTACGCCACCGACTCTCGGTGTTTCGAAAACTAACATAGAATCTTCTATTGCGGGGCAGTTCTGCAGTGATCTACATAAAGCCGTAGTCTTTGGTTGTGTTTTCTGATGTGTACTGCGTCGTAGGTCGTACTCACCTCGAAAAAGGCAACATCGGTGATAACACCTTTCTCGAATCCGTCATCGATATGCTGGTTGAGATGCAGTATCTGCCCCGTGCAAGAACCCTCGTGTCGGAAGCCGGCTTATTCTCTAATGAACTCATCGTCTATGAATGGCGGGGGGACCGAGCGAGGTGGCGCAGTGGTTAGACACTGGACTCGCATTCGGGAGGACGACGGTTCAATCCCGCGTCCGGCCATCCTGATTTAGGTTTTCCGTCATTTCCCTAAATCGCTCCAGGCAAAGGCCGGGATGGTTCCTTTGAAAGGGCACGGCCGATTTCCATCCCCGTCCGTCCCTAATCCAATGAGACCGATGACCTCGCTGCCTGGTCTCCTTCCCCAAAAAACAACCCCAACAATGGCGGGGCTGGGGGGGGGGGCTAGTAGAATTCGTTAAAATAGCTTAAATGGAAGGCAGACTGCAGATACTGGCCGAAAATTTTTGGTTCGTATGGTGAGTCTCCATGTTCGATCAGAGCGTCAACATGAGCTTTTCTCCAGAACTTCGGGATGTTCAACTTCTCCAGTCTGTTGTTGAAAATTTGGCAGAGCTAGTCACTACCTCTTTTTGCACACTGTCTACCCGAAGAGTTCTGCCGTCTTTAAGAGCTCTGGTTCCGTTAGTGGTTTCTTCTGTTGTGATGGGACGGCTGATGCTGCCAGTTTCTAATCTTATATCACGTGTTACCTTATCAGTAGTCTTCAGACGCTTCCCGCAGCACATCTCATTAAGATGGGCGATTTCATTTGCAGTGAAATTGAACAGGTTCCTTATGTTCGTAGAATAATTTCTGTATTGTGGACCTGACATTCTTGCTGTTGTGAGTAAAGTGGCGTCCATCATCAGTTTCCACTACAGAGCTCTGGGAGTGGAACTTACTCTCTGCATTAGTGTCTCATCCAACTCCCTCATTACGTCGGAGAGAGGGTCTTCCTGAAAGCTGCGACAATAATCGGCATAAAGGTGCACATAGTCATCTTGTAGCCTTGGTATGTAGCTGGTTCAGCAGCCCATTGGGATGCTGTGATACGCAGCTTCAAGCAAGAGATTAATGAATGCACCATACTTTTTTGGACTGGAATCTTCTTCCAACACTTTGTCTTCAACCATTTTGGTGAAGACATCCCACTCGGCTTTTTTAAAGCTGAATCTGCGTCTGAAGTGTGCGACTCGAGGCTGTAAAACTTTTTGAGTGGTAGACATTACTGTTTTGTGTTGCATGGAGGGTATTGCTTAGACAGCCTGCTTCTTTATTATTTGACTGATGTCACAGCAGGCAAAAAGGAGATTAAAGTTGTAGCTCTTCTTCTGTCTACAGCAATAAAATGTGTTTGGTTGCGCTTTGGATCATAGATGAGTTTGAGTTGCCGGCACTTCATGTCCATCGTTGTTACAATAACTATAAATAATGGTTCAAATGGCTCTGAGCACTATGGGACTTAACATCTGAGGTCATCAGTCCCCTAGAACTTAGAACTACTTAAACCTAACTAACCTCAGGACATCACACACATCCATGCCCGAGGCAGGATGCGAACCTGCGACCGTAACGGGCGCGCGGTTGCAGACTGAAGCGCCTAGAACCGCTCGGCCACCCCGGCCAGCCACAATATCTCCAATCAATGTGGTGGCTGACAAATCACCAATAATGACTCTCACTTTCTGATTGTGGTGATTTCCTGGGGTCAGAAACGAAACAGGGGGGTTTATAGAGAGAAACTACAGTGGACTTGTCGAGTTACACAGTTAGGATCCCGCTGTCGCCATTATCTGCTAGACAAGCGGCTTTTATCACTAGGTTTACTGAACCCGGGAATTTGAGTCAGGTCCCTCTGTAAGTAGTGCCATGCCATCAGTTCTTGGTCGGAAGTCGCTAGCACCACGGTGGAGTTTTTGTGTGCATAAAATATCACAGTCATATCTTTGACGTAGGTCAAATAATAAAACAGATGTGGTTGTTGAAAATCGCTCGATGTCGATCGTTATTGTCCTTCAGGGTGGTCTTGAAACGAGCCTAGTCTGTAATTTCTTGGTTATTATCGTGGCGAGATGTCTGGACAGCCCAATGGCGCTGTTACCGAGGGACGCCGGATGATCTTTTTCGTGGTGAGAATATCGCACCTAGAGGCACCTCTCTTCGTTATAACTAGAGGTTTAAGTATGTATTATTTTCTTCAGTTTGTAAAAGAATTCTACGGTTGAACCAACTGAGTTTTAAGCGTCTCAATCTAACTACGCACGGTAGTAATAAATTGCAGGAAATATGTTTCACATATTCACTGTGACAGCTATTTCAACAATTCGTGAATATATACTTACATTGTTCGGACCAGTTGTTAAGCAAACGACAGAATGAACTGAAACACCTAGTTCAACAAAATAACATGAGCACTCAAGTGTGAACACTAACTTTTGGACCTTATTTACTAATTAATTTACAACGCATGTAAACTGTAATTCATTTTCGTTAGCACTGCACCAGGACGTCTGTAAACGTTTGAATCTTGTGTTCTTTTAGCGTAAATTGTATTTCACTTACATTAGCAGGCGCATACTGTGCCGGGACGTCTGTAAACGTTTGGATGTTGTACTAATCTACTGTAAGTTATATTACATATACGTTAGTAGATCTATGGCGCGCCAGAACGTCTGCTATCACTTAGATGTTTTATTGATCTACAGTAATTTATATGTCATTTTCATTAATAGGACCATACTGCACCGGGACGTCTGTAATCATTTGGAGTTTTATTGATCTACAGTAATTTATATGTCATGTTCATTAATAGGACCATACTGCACCGGGACGTCTGTAATCATTTGGAGTTTTATTGATCTACAGTAATTTATATGTCATTTTCATTAATAGGACCATACTGCACCGGGACGTCTGTAATCATTTGGAGTTTTATTGATCTACAGTAATTTATATGTCATGTTAATTAATAGGACCATACTGCACCGGGACGTCTGTAATCATTTGGAGTTTTATTGATCTACAGTAATTTATATGTCATGTTCATTAATAGGACCATACTGCACCGGGACGTCTGTAATCATTTGGAGTTTTATTGATCTACAGTAATTTATATGTCATTTTCATTAATAGGACCATACTGCACCGGGACGTCTGTAATCATTTGGAGTTTTATTGATCTACAGTAATTTATATGTCATGTTAATTAATAGGACCATACTGCACCGGGACGTCTGTAATCATTTGGATGTTGTGTTGATCTACCCTCATGGTCGACCTTAGTGACTTCCAGTGAATATAAATTGTCGATGTCCCCTGGTTGGTGCACCCATAATAAACAGCTACCAATCTCCCGCGAGAGTTTGTCACAGCAGCCTACAGACTTCAAGGAAAATACTCGTCAGCTTAACACAGTAACCGAGCGAAGTGACGCAATGGTTAATGGTTACATGAAATAGCATAAAGCAAATGCTGGCATGATTTCTGTGAGAGGGACACGGCCAGTTTCCTTCCACGTTCTAGTTACCTCCGAGCTTATGCTCCATTTCTGCTCTCATCGTCGAGGAACGCTAAACCATGATCTTCTTTTCTTCCCAAATGCGATACCTGAAGGAAAATATAATTGACTGACGGAAATAATGAGCGTCGACGAGGATTTTAACTTAACAAGAAGGTCACTGCCACAGAAGATTCGCACTTTTTTTTTTTTGGTCATCGGTCTACTGACTGGTTTGATGCGGCCCACCACGAATTCCTTTCCTGTGCTAACCTCCTCATCTCAGAGTAGCACTTGCAACCTACGTCCTCAATTATTTACTTGACGTATTCCAATCTCTCTCTACAGTTTTTGCCCTCTACAGCTCCCTCTAGTGCCATGGAAGTCATTTCCTCATGTCTTAGCAGATGTCCTATCATCCTGTCCCTTCTCCTTATCAGTGTTTTCCACATATTCCTTTCCTCTCCGATTCTACGTAGAACCTCCTCATTTCTTACCTTATCAGTCCACCTAGTTTTCAACATTCGTCTATAGCACCACATCTCAAATGCTTCGATTCTCTTCTGTTCCGGTATTCCCACAGTCCATGTTTCACTACCATACAATTCTGTACTCTAGACGTACATCCACAGAAATTTCTTCCTCAAATTAAGGCCGGTATTTGATATTAGTAGACTTCTCTTGGCCAGAAATGCCTTTTTTGCCATAGCGAGTCTGCTTTTGATGTCCTCCTTGCTCCGTCCATCATTGGTTATTTTACTGCCTAGGTAGCAGAATTCCTTAACTTCATTGACTTCGTGACCATCAATCCTGACGTTAAGTTTCTCGCTGTTCTCATTTCTACTACTTCTCATTACCTTCGTCTTTCTCCGATTTACTCTCAAACCATACTGTGTACTCATTAGACTGTTCATTCCGTTCAGCAGATCATTTAATTCTTCTTCACTTTCACTCAGGATAGCAATGTCATCAGCGAATCGTATCATTGATATCCTTTCCCCTTGTATTTTAATTCCACTCCTGAACCTTTCTTTTATTTCCATCATTGCTTTCTCGATATACAGATTGAAGAGTAGGGGCGAAAGGCTACAGCCTTGTCTTACACCCTTCTTAATACGAGCACTTCGTTCTTGATCGTCCACTCTTATTATTCCCTCTTGGTTGTTTTACATTTTGTATATGACCCGTCTCTCCCTATAGCGTACCCCTACTTTTTTCAGAATCTCGAACAGCTTGCACCATTTTATATTGTCGAATGCTTTTTCCAGGTCGACAAATCCTATGAAAGTGTCTTGATTTTTCTTTAGCCTTGCTTCCATTATTAGCCGTACCGTCAGAATTGCCTCTCTCGTCCCTTTACTTTTCCTAAAGCCAAACTGATCGTCACCTAGCGCATTATCAATTTTCTTTTCCATTCTTCTGTATATTATTCTTGTAAGCAGCTTCGATGCATGAGCTTTTAAGCTGATTGTGCGATAATTCTCGCACTTGTCAGCTCTTGCCGTCTTCGGAATTGTGTGGATGATGCTTTTCCGAAAGTCAGATGGTATGTCGCCAGACTCATATATTCTACACACCAACGTGAATAGTCGTTTTGTTGCCACTTCCCCCAATGATTTTAGAAATTCTGATGGAATTTTATCTATCTCTTCTGCCTTATTTGACCGTAAGTCCTCCAAAGCTCTTTTAAATTCCGATTCTAATACTGGATCCCCTATCTCTTCTAAATCGACTCCTGTTTCTTCTTCTATTACATCAGACAAATCTTCACCCTCATAGAGGCTTTCAATGTATTCTTTCCACCTATCTGCTCTCTCCTCTGCATATAACACTAGTCGAGAGGAAAGTATCACGGTATCACTGCAACGGGGTGTCCATGGACAGAACATTAAAGATACACTACTGCAAAACCTTTAGCAAATTAGATGACAACAGAAAGAGACGCCTGTGGTCGTGAAAACACAAAGACTAACTTGACAGATCTTGGTCACACATCATTTTGGAAGAAAAGTACAAAGTAACAGAAGCTGATAATTGAAGCCAAAACACTTAAGTGGATAAAGATGAACAGCGAATATAAAACGTCTCTTGTCCACAAAAGGAGATAAATGTGGAAAGTAAGTGATGAAAAGGTAATGCAATAGTTAACGCTGTGGATACTAACCAACGCTCAAATTCTCTTCATGGCATTCCCGACTTCCTTAAAATCACATTAAGCGGATGGCAGCATTTTTCCTTTGAAAGAGCAGCGGTCGATTTCCTACCATAGCCATGCCGTAACGAAAATTCCAAGTTACCCTCACATCTTCAGTTGTAAGAAGACTGAGAAAGAAGTAGTGTGTGGTTTTGGAGAACAGTGGTCGTTTTCACCAATAGAAGTTTACAAAGAAAGGAAAACGAATTTTGTTAATCAGCTTACAATATTTTGAACATGGATGCACATCAACAACGATTACATAGTAGTAGGTGGATAAGACAGTCAACCAGTTGCAATAAATGGTGGTTTTCAATTAACCATAACCGTGGTTTCAATGGATTTAAGCCCGTCTTCTTCAGAAGAACAAGAAACAAACTTCACATTAGCAAACAGTCAGTTAGCAAATTGCATTTCCACATGAAATGTGCCGGTAACGGTCTATATATCGATTTTTATGGGTTAACGCTTGTCACATCAGTAAAATCGGTCACATAAAATGCCACACCATGTTAAGAGGCACATGAGTCGGCATGAAGCTCTTAATATAATGTGGCTAGACTTTAGCTATATGTGGTCCTTAACAACTAGTTTAGAAAAAGGTGACTCGTTTCGAGATATGAGAATGCCACCAATATGATTCACCTGTGGCTATAAATATTAAAAGATATATCAATAAGATCCAATGCAACTATGTGATAGAATCGAGAGATATGATCCTCAAACAGAATTTCTACCAGAAAGCATAACACTATCGATCTGAAAAGCCTGTGTTGATCATAGGATTTTGTACTTCTCTTACGACTTCAATTAAGCGTTGGTTTTTTTAAGTGATTTCTCACATGGCACACCATTTACTGCATGTGATCATTCTCAATCAACCATCACCCTGCCTCGCCTACAAACTCGTGCATATGTCGCAGAAGCTCTGCTACAGTGTGTATATGGTGTCGGGATAGAATGTATTGCAAATATAGTTTGTTAGCGTGAGAATCATCTAGCAGCTGCTTGAGGGAGTTGCAAATATCGGCCTAATACTGCCGAATCACTTTCCAGATTTGGTGAGAAGGGTGATTTTACTACGAGCTTACACAGCTGGCGATGTGTACCCGCGCTTTCGGTGTGTTAATACACTCCCCAGCGATCACCGTCCAAATTCAATGTCGCGGTATTTGTTTTGAAGACCAATTCATTTAGAAGCAGTATCATACCTCAATTTATAAAGCGTGTATAGTTTTTAACATCAGCGAATCTTGTGTGTGCCTGTAGAACCAAGACTGCTTTTTATGCAGGGTGACAATAACATAGTCGTTGGGATCATCATTTTATACTGCAGCTCTTACGCGAAATGTACGTTGTCGGTGGTAGAATACTTCTACAGTCAGCTTCAAATGTTGGTTCTCAATATAGTGTTCCTCGAAAAGAACGTCGTCTTCCCTCCAGGGATTCCCATGCTACATGGCAAGTGTAACACAACAACTTAAAAAAATTAGTCGCCATGCAAAGTAGCTTTCATGATCAATTTAATTAATTGGCCTCTCAATTTGATGTCAATGACCTGCCAGTTGGCGGGTGGAAGTGATGGTTAAAGTGCCACGGATATGGTTCATCAGTTGGAGCAATAATCCGGCGTTGTTTCGTTGCAACGGTATTTTTAACGAAATTTCAATCTCCCACTTACACAGGGAGTGACGACCATTGTAGTAAAAACAGATGTATTACCAAATTAATAAAGTAAAATATAGTATAAACAACTTCTCTGTGCTGTTACCTTGAGAGACTTTGTATGTGGCAAAGCATCTAGATACTTTAAGCTAGTTGGAAAGTGAGGAGGCATCTGTGACAGGGGTGGATTTTAGCACTCTGTCATGACCAAAAAATGAGTTTAATATCCTAGTCCTGTTATACAGGAAATAACAGATATTAAGCTGATTAAGACAGATTTTTATATCTGATGTGAGAATATTTAGAGGAAATACAGCCTATGCCATACTATTACAGGAATTTGACAACAAAAAACGATACCTCACCGATGTGAAGTCGCATGTACGCCGCGATTTCTTCTGTCTTCGAAAGCAACTTTTATAAAAGGGAGACATCTACATTTCACTTAAGAAATTCGAGGTGTATGGTGAACGACATCGAGTCTTGAACTGGATAAAGTGGATTTTTTAAAGTGAGGGGTCTATGTCAGATTTGAATTGGCTAGAACTGATGTGTACAACCTAGCTGCTGCTGTTTGATTCACAGTGTGTTGCGGCAGAAGTGGTCACGAGGAGTTGGCAACAGAAAGCCACGGATTAGCTCACCCTGTGGCGGGTGGTTACCTACAAAGAATGCGTTAACCTGTCTGTTCTTGCCCACGGCAGCAGTGGCTAGCGAAGTGACCAGTGTGCTGGGTGGATGACGCCGGAAGTGGACGTGTGTGTTGCATGAGAAGATTCAAAAAATGACTGGTGTTTGCGCTGGATGGTTATTCCAACCATGTAAATTGATCGGTGGTGGTGGTGGTTAGTGTTTAACGTCCCGTCGACTACGAGGTCATTAGAGACGGAGCGCAAGCTCGGGTTAGGGAAGGATTGAGAAGGAAATCGGCCGTGCCCTTTCAAAGGAACCATCCCGGCATTTGCCTGAAACGATTTAGGGAAATCACGGAAAACCTAAATCAGGATGGCTGGAGACGGGATTGAACCGTCTAAATTGATCGGTTGACTGCTTCTTGCTAGTCACTCTCTGACACCTGAGCGTTTGGTACAGCAGGCGTGTGGATGCCGGGGGATGGGCGTACAGCTGCCCGTATAGCCGATATGTGTGAGGGTCTGTCCTCAGTGGCTCCCGCAAGATAAGTCGATGTCCCTGCCGGCGGCGGTTTGCGCGACCGCGACTCCTGGCAGCCGGTGGATGGCGCGCTCTTCACGATCGCAAGATTATGCAATGGGTTGGAGTTCTTTCACCTGACATGTTTAGTGGAAACATTGCGGTGGAGGAGTATGGTCTTATTCTCAAATGTTGGAGCATACAAGACCTCAGATACATTTAGTGCTACAATCTATCTGCGGTGTGAATTTCATTACTTGTTTGCATCAAGTTTGTGTGTGATACTCAAACTTTGAAATTATGCTTTATTACAAAGATGAACTATTGTAAGGTGGTGGTGAGTGTTTTAAGTGATCTATTTGACTCCATTGCATCAGCTCCGCCTTTGCACCCAGCTTTAGCTAGTAGGAATGCAGTTTTCTGAGGAGAGATGAAAACCTCCGTCTGTGTGTGCTCACACAGACGAACAGGAGGTGGCCTCTCGAGAGAGACAAAGATAGGAACCGAGTCTGGAATTTCCCAATCAACAGAGTTCTGTCACTTGAAGCTTTGTCTAGGGGGGGAGGGGGGCACAATATCAAAGTCTGTGGTCTTTAGAGTTATTTGGTATTGTGATCCGTAATTAGAATATTAGACTGTTTTTGACCTTCGTGGCAGCGCACAGACGATAGACACACACCTAGAAGACTCCAAACAGTGGCTACTATACTGCACTTTATTTCATTCTTCCTAGGGGGTCATAAATCAACCCTCAGGGGGGGGGGTCATAAACCACATAGGAGAACAATAGGTTCAAGTCATAAATCAATCATAAGTGCCCTTGATTGTATGCTTGCCCCTGAGTGTATATAACCTGCACTAACAAAACGTACTGATACCCCTACTACCCTACTACTCATACACACATAAAGGCATCGATCAACTTTTTCAGTTTCCTCTTAGTCCTGATACTTATTTTGCGTTGCTCATCGGAAGAACCATTCGTGAAAAGTGTCCTGACAGGCCATATCATTGCAATAACTCGAATTAACATATTTTTGATAACATTTTCGATCAAACAGTGCTTGACTGTCGCAAATCATATTTGTTTATGACCAGTTTTAGTAGAGAGGCAAACTGTCTTCAGTCCTTACTCCAAAGTAATGTGTACAGACGGATCCACAGAGCCAGAACCGCATAAGTCTCCACATGCTATCAACTAATATAGATTGTGATTCTTATTAATGTTTAAAATCTCCCGAAGCGATGGATGTGGCACTGAATCAGTAATGTAATATGAGACACTTGGGGCCACAAATGTCGGGAAGTACCACAAAACTCGTTGACAAACATTGAACATGCACTCACCAGATGACATACCTTGACACATGTACCGAGCGAGGTGGCGCAGTGGTTAGACACTGGACTCGCATTCGGGAGGACGTCGGTTCAATCCCTCGTCCGGCCATCTTGATTTAGGTTTTCCGTGATTTCCCTAAATCGCTCCAGGCAAATGTCAGGATGGTTCCTTTGAAAGGGCACGGCCGACTTCCTTACCTAATCCGATGAGACCGATGACCTCGCTGTCTGGTCTCCTTCCCCAAACAACCCAACCCAATTGACACATGTGCAGCATTTGGGCTTGTCGCCCCTACTCTCGGTGGAAGGGGGCAGTGCTACATATCGTACCAGAATGCTGCTCTGTTTTCGGAAATTTAAACCGATTCATCATAGTCTTTTACTACCACTACCGCGAGCACTACCATATCACATCGGCTAATGCAAGAACAAAGACAGAGTACCCTAGCGGAATGATGTGTAGCACTGCCCACTACTGGAGAGGGTAGGATCGACAAGCCCAACAGCTGCACGTACGGTGAGGACGTCATCTGGTGGCGCCATATGTTCAGTACTCGTCATCCGCTTGTGGGGTATTTCCCTACAACACTGGCCTCGTATGTCTTATATTAAATTATGTGTCTCAGCGCCGTGTACGTCGCTTAGGGATTTTTTAAATGTTAATAAGCGACATACATACGTAATATATATGAGTATAACTTCATTATTAAAAAACCTAACATATGCTATACATGTTTGACGATTAACAGTAAAAAGGTAGGACAGAGGAGTAAGTATTCAGCAGCTGACAGCATCTGGAGGCTTCTGCAGTTCCCACTCCGTGGTTCCGTCTCCACACTTCAACTTTGGTGTCTGGAGATGGTCCGCCTTTGGAGTGAAACCGATCACCAATAAATATGATTTGTGCTATCTAAAGGGTGGCACACGAAATGTGTTACCATTTTGATTTTGAATATAAACTTTATTGTCAACACGATCTGAAAGGAACATATACTACAATGAAGAGCCGTCCATGGAGATTTGTTCTAACTCAGCACTTGCTCAAGAAGTCCACCATTTCGCTTCCTAACTTCCTTCAAACGAACACTGAAGTTAATGATTACCCTACGGCACATGTCTTCCGTAATTTCACTGCAAGCTTGAAGAATAAGTCTTCTGAGCTCCATTAAATTACCTCCAAAGAAAAAAGTCACATGGATTTAGGTCTGGACTATTGGGGAGCCAATTTTGTCCGTCATTGAAACGACCTGGAAACCTGAGTAAAATGATCCGCATGTCGAAATGTTCGTGTAAAAACTCCAACACAGTGTTTGCAGTATGTGGCCTTGCTCCATTTTGCATGAACCGCTGCGTATTGAAGGGCAAGGCAGTAGCAAGAAGCTGTGGAGTGAAGCTACTGCGAAGCATGCTCAAATAACGCTCGCTGTTCACAGTTTCTTCAAAGAAAAAGGGTCCAATAAGTCAGTGACTGGAAATTGCTGCCCACGCTGTAATCCTCGGAGCATAATGTTGTCGTTCAGGAAGCACTTGTGGGTTTTCAGTGGCCCAAAAGCGTACATTTTGTTTGTTAACCACACCGTCTAAATGAAAATGCGCCTCGTCTGAAAACCAAACGTTGTTGAGAGTTTCTTCCCTATCCTCCGCCCACTGAGCAAACAGTAGTCTTTGCTGCTTGTGTTCTTCAGTGAGCTTCTGTGCACAGGTCATCTTGTATGGGTACATATGGAGTCACTTTTAAGAATGCGTTGAACGGAGCGTCTGGATATTCCCAGTTGCACTGCTGCCTTTCTACACGATTTCCCGGGACTTCTCTGTACAGCAACTCGTACCGCTTCAATATTCTACGGCGAACAAGCAGGCTTAGGCCGAGGTCTCTTCGCTTCCAATACTGTTCTTTCCTGTACAAATTTATCGTACAACCTGCGGGTGGTTAAACTGTTGTCGAAAACACCTCTGAGTCACAACAAGGCTTTTTGTTTCATGAAAAAGTAACACAGTTGCCGATCGTTGCTGTGTCGTCAGTCTTCCATTGTCAGCCATTGCTGCTTACTAGTTTCCTAGCGGCAGTATCGTCAATTACACATCATTTCGTAACTCATTTGTTTTTCCAAGCTCTGTTGGTACTGCTGTAGAGATCCCAGCGGGATATCTAATGTGCGCCGTAAACTGTGAAAGAAACAATTGGTAATAACACATTCCGTGCGCCACCCTGTAGGTACAACAGGTAAAAATAGCCCAGAAAAGGGGACACATTAGACAGGATAATGTGCCTAACATTTAAGCCGAGCTTATACCGAAAACGTGATCATTAAGACAACTATAGTCGCGAGCAGACACCTCGCACCGACCACCTAGACCGTCTAGGCTGAGTTCTAATGCCGCACGTTGCTAGGCTCTGTGGCGCGTGGCATTTCCAGGGCGGACCGGCCTGCGAGTGACTCACTGCACCGAACGCGCCGGCTGAGGCAACTGACTGGGCTCGCGCATTCCCCGCGGCGGCGGATTATTAATTTGCGCTAGCAGGAGCAGCCAGCAGCGCCGCGGATGTGTTTTGCAACACGCGATGCCCGGCCGACTGCAAAAACTGGCCCCACCGCTCCGCTGCGCTCCACTCTGCCACCTGCCGGCTGCCCGCGGAACCAGGGCTGAGCGGGGCCATCAATCGGCCATCGCTGCCTGCGAGTCACGAATAGCAATGATGCGATTCCGCCGCAAGAAACTTCAAGCACAGGTGGCGGCTCCTGATAGACCCTGCTTAGCGGCTGTCGTTACGAATCACTGGACTTCCCGCAAAAAGACCAACGATTACATATATCTTTCGTGGTACTTAATTTCACCACTTCCTAAACTCGTTAATTGAGTTTTAAACACACGAGTACTAAAATAATTCTTTCTGTGTTCCTCTCAGGACGTTAATTTAGATTCTCGTTTACCGACTCACTATAGCAGTTGCCATGTTGCTCCGAGTACCATAGTCCTCAACATACTCCCGTGTCTCTGATTCGATGGGTGCATGTCTGCAGGAGGAGACGGTGTTCGCTGGTCAGGGCAAATATTCACCGGCCATATTTTTATCATTCAGAATGAGAGTTCTCGGTGTATGCTTTCTGGCGGACTACTGCGAAGCACATTTCATAAACTTTTAATTTCATCCTTTAACGTACCCACAAAGTACATTAATGATTCCTTGTGGTAGATAGTAATCATAAAATACGCTAATTAAATGTTGGTTCAGGTATGATTAATTAAATTTGCGCAGTATGTGTAATTTATCATTTTTTTCCGTTTTCCGTCCTTCCTTAGTTGCTTCAAAATTAATGGCGGTATGTTCCGTCTTTGCAACTAAATGAAAGCCATTAAAACTGTGTGCCGGACCGAGACTCGAACTCGGGACCTTTGCAAAGCTCCCGAGTTCGAGTCTCGGTCCGGCACACAGTTTTAATCTGCCAGGAAGTTTCATATCAGCGCACACTCCGCTGCAGAGTGAAAATCTCATTCTGGAAATGAAAGGCAGTTTAATTTTTGCCATATGCGTCTCGCTTCTTTTATTTGTGAAGCATCTTCAATGGGAATATAAGCAACAACTCAGTGATCATGTTAACCACTAAAACAACAACAAACAGAAATGTGAAACATAACCAGAGTAAATAATTAATTAATCCCTCTGTCTCTCTCTTTCCCTCCCTCCCTCCCTCCCTCCCTCTCTCCCTCTTTCTCTCTCTGTCGCACACACATACACACACACACACACACACACAAAACATATGAACAAACTCAAAGTACACACACAACAGAAACAAAAGGTGAAAGGTAAACACACAGCGACAGTTGGCAACACTACACCCTGTAAACACACACACACGCACGCACACACACACACACACACACATAGAATACACAACGAAAAGTGCAAGTAAGTGCTGTAATAAGTATGGGTAAGAAACGCCGGAAACCTGCCATCTGGAGCATGGGGACCAAATAAACAGATCTCCAAGATCACACGCATGGACTAGTGAAATTGGATACCGTAAGTAACAGCAAATGATAATTTAACCTCACGAATCTTGTGCTGCAAAAGTTGTTTCTAACCTGAAAAACAAGAGAAAAACGTGAGAAGTCGTAACATAGTAACATACTTGTACAGGCCACTGAACATGCTTTGTAAATAAAGGAAGTGAAACGCGTATGGAAAAAAAAACTGCCTTTCATTTAGTTGCAAAGACGGAACATACTTCCATGTAATGTGGAATTTAGTTCGTCGGTAGGAGTTAACTGTATGAAAAGTGTAGATACAGGTACATTACTACTTTTATTTTATACCAGTTATTAAATTTTATTACTGCACGGTCCAGATACATTAACGTGACCACTATCTATGTTGGACGTAGTAATAGTACTTGAATTACGTAACCATTACGGCACCTCACCTCAACCTCTCGATACCAGCAATATTCTACTGTGTTTCTGTAAAATAGTTAACATATTTCTGTGACAACATTCAGATTTGATTTCATTAATGTAGAGGTACTTTGATACATCGATATGTTTATATTGCAATGATATTATTCTTATGTGTATTCTTTCTTTTGTCACTATGACCTTTGACGTACTTGTAACTCTGATTTTTGGGCGCGTAAGCGGTTTTTAGAGAGTCAAGTCTCGGTCGTCATGTTGAAAAGACACAAATTGTAGTCAGTTTATGAAATGTGAACTTTAACAGTGAGGAAGATATTTTCAAGTATGTTTTATATTGTGAAGTGATGTTGCACCAAAAGTAATAAAAAAGAAGTGTAACTTAAATTCGGAGTGCTGATTACTTTTTTACATCACCATTGTCCTAACTTGCAAAAGTTTAATCTTCAAGAATGGTTTATGACACACATCTATAAAACTTTGGAATATCGCAGAATAACACCTAGGCCTCTTTGCATCCGAGCTTGGAATCATCACTACCTAGATTTTCGACGATTGAGCCATGAGTTCACGAGACCAGCGTGGGAAACACGAAAACATGAGTGCCTAGTTTATCCATTATTTCATGAAATGACTATATTAACTGTGCTCTAATGACACCTGCCACATAATATAACTTTGTTCTTGCCCGAAAATGCAATATTTAGCAGCGTGAGCAAAACTACAATCATAATTAATTTTTGACCTTTGTTGTGGTAGGGTTGTTAGAACGTCATAGTCAATAACCGCTCACACATGGCAGGTGGTAGCACTAGCAGTGGAGAGTATAAAAAGCGCATCCGGGATGGCAGTGGAGGGGGGGGGGGACGCGAAAAACGGGGCAGTCGTTGTAATGCGGACATCCAAAAGGGCATGATCACTGGCTTTCGGGGCAAGGATGGAAGCATTCCCCAAACGCTAAGTTTGTAAATTGTTCGCGTGCGTTTGAAGTATGACATGCGCCGCAAAACAGCGCTGTCCAAAACCGGCGCCGCGGCAAGTGCGGTGCACCTCGGGCCATAGACGACACGGCTGAAAGACAGAAGCGAAGATGTGTACGGGTAAATAGACGTGCAACTGTTGGGCAACTGACCATCCAGGTGAACCAGTGGGCTACCAACTGTGTCTCCTCAACGACAGTTCAGCAGCTGTTGCTGCGTATGGTCCTCCGAGCATGCATCTGTTTAATGTACCCACGCTGACTGCAGTTCATCGACGATGAAGGCTGGAATTTGCGCACCAATACCAGCTGGACGTCTACTGAATAGCGGCAGATGGCCTTTTCAGATTAATAACGTTTTATACTCCGTCGGACAGATGACCGTTGGCGTGTACGGCGCGAAACGTTTGAGAGCAAACAGCCTGCGGCAATCGATGGAAAGGTCAAAGCCGGAAGAGGCAGCGTTATGGTGTTGTGAATGTTTCCATGGCATTCTCTGGATGATCTTGTCATTCTGGAAGGCACAATGGATCGACACAAGTATGCATCTATCCTTGAGAACCATGACGACCCCTATATGCCTTTTGTTTTTCTTCGACACGTGGCATCTACCAAAAGGACGAGGCGTTGTGCCACGCAGCTCTCAGTGTACGTGCTTCGTTTGAAGAGCAACAAGACGGGCTTACCCCACTCCCTTGGTCTCCATACTCGCCGGCCTTAAGCCCACTCGAGATTCTGTTCGCGTCATGGATTCCCAGTCGGAAAACACTGCGCTGCTGGCCACTGCACTGGAGTTGGTATAGCTCCATATCCTATTAGTACCTACCAGAATCTCACTCACTCTCTTCCTGCAGCTCTCGCAGCGGTCCTCGCTGTACAAAGTGGTTATTCAGGTTTTTGACAGGTATCGTGACTTGACAGTGTGTTTTTCGTTTTAAAAAGTCCACAATGATTTATGCACTAAAGAGATCAGCTACTTCTCTGAATAGATTGAAGTGTAATGAAATTATTGCTCACCCTGTTTCATGATCAGTCCACATCTTCCCAACTTTTATAACGCCGCTATAATGGCCGATAACGTCACAGCTACAACGTGAGTACGGTGTTCCTGTTCTCCGAACAGCCACAAAGGCGCGGGAGAAGACGCGACCAGCGCTCCTTGCCGGATTTCCTGCCGCTGCCGCTGCCGCTGTGCTCACGGCAGTGGTCGACAGTGGGTGACGTCACCAGGTGTTCGCGCCGCGGGCCGTGACGCCGCTCGCTGCACTGACGTCACTCCTATATGCAGTGCTTTGCCCTCTCGTAGCCTTCGTGCAAAAACCAAGAGGGCACAATAAGAATGAGAGTTCGACACCAGATGCCCGGTTTGAAGAGGCCTTAAGGTGGGGAAGCAGTTTTTCTACCATGCTGTTCAAACTGAACATCGAGGAATTAGTGACATAATTAAAAGAAAGGCTGAGGCTTGCGATTAAACATCAGGGTGTAAGGATATCAGTTATAAGCATGGCTTATGGAAGAACCATCCTCAGTGGAAACGAAGAAGAAATATAGGACCTGCTGAATGGAATGAACAAGCTAAGGAGCACAGAATATGGATTGAGAATAAACCAGAGAAAGACAAAAGCAATGAGCAGTGAAAAAAAAATGAAATTAGCGGTAAACTTAACACTAAAACGGTACCACGTTGTAGACGAAGTGAAGGAATTCTGCTACCTTTGAAGCAAAATTCACCGTGATGAACGAAACAAGGGCGACATAAAAAGTATACCAGCACAAGCAAAGAGACCATTCCTGGCCGGAATGTCTACTACTGTCAAACATAGACCTTAGTTTTAATTTTAAAAATTCTGATATTCTACGTTTCGAGTTCATCATTCGTTCGAAGTTAATCACGGACTGTAGGAAAACCGGAAAATAAGGAGTGAAGACTGGGTTTAAAGTCCCGTCGATATCTTTGAGACGGAACACACCTCGGATTGTGTGAAGGATGGGGAAGGAAATCGTCCTTGCCCTTCTCAAAGGAACCATCCCGGCATTGGCCTGCAGCGATTTAGGGAAGTCACGGGTAACCTAAATCTGGATGCCAGGTCGCTAGTTTGAGCCGTCGTCCTCACGGATGCGAGTCCAGTGTGCTAACCAATGCACCATCTCGCTCGGTGGAAAAACAAGAGAACCGGAACGTTTGAGATGTCGTGCTATGGAATGACCTTTAAAATCAAGTAGAATGATATGGTGAGGAACAAGGTTCTTCGCAGCGTCGGTGCGGAAAGGAGTATGGAAAACACTGACGAGAAGACGGGATAGCATCACAGAACATGTGCTGCGAGGTGTGTTATGACATCAAGGGGAAACTTCCATGGTTCTAGAGGAAGCTGTGGAGTATAAAAACTGCAGGAGAAGACAGAGATTTGAATATATCCGGCAAATAACTGAGGGCGTTAGGTGCAAGTGTTACTTTAATATGAAGAGGTTAACACAGAAGAGGAAGTAGTCAGTAGTCCTACGACTGATTGGGACAAAAAAAAATTTTGGCGTCCTAGAAGAAGTTTTGCGTTGACAGAATTGTAAATAATATTGGTTGCCTCGAAACAATTCTCCCCGCTAAAGACAACCTGAAGGCCGGACGTTGTCGCCGAGTGGTTCTAGGCGCTTCAGTCCGGAACCGCGCGACCACTACGGTCGCAGGCTCGAATCCTGGATGTGATGTCCTTAGGTTAGTTAGGTTTAAGTAGTTCTAAGATCTAGGGGACTGAAGACCTCAGAAGTTTGTCTCATAGTGCTCAGAGCCATTTGAACCATTTTTTTGCACTATCCGTTACTTTATAGAAATATTGTACAGCGTTTGCAACTTCACAGGCCACGCGACCACAGAGTCAGATTACGTTTATGCCTTTCAATTTTAAGACGAAGCGCTAAAAATCTGCAGTTTACGGATTTCACTGTGTTTATGAATTCACACATATTGAGATAATTAATTACCACAATAACACCTTGTGGTCAAATGCTAATCCCAGAGCGATATAGGAAGCATGGAATTAGGTTCGTTTTGGTATTCGTGTGTGGACAGAAATTGTTTGTGATAGACTGAAAGAATCACACAGTTAACGGGAAAAATTAACAGCTGCGCGACAAATTAGCTCCGCTATTGCAGAATATTAACGTTGAAAAAACCTAACGGATTTGTGTTACGCTCGACAGGACATCAGACCATATCCTGCGCCTCGTACGACAGTACCTAACATAAGCGGTCAGTGTACAATGGATTTGTCGAGGAGCAAAGTAGCATCGCCCCTCTGTTCAAAACACCTTGATCCATTAGATTTCTGGCCATGGGGACATATATAGTCATAGTGTTCAAATGGTTCAAATGGCCCTGAGCACTATGGAATTTAACTTCTGAGATCATCAATCCCCTAGAACTGAGAACTACTTAAACCTAACTAACCTAAGGACATCACACACATCCATGCCCGAGGCAGGATTCGAACCTGCGACCGCGCGGTTCCAGACTGTAGCGCCTACAACCGCTCGGCCACTCCGGCCGGCTAGTCATAGTGTACTACACAGCTATTGAGAATGTGCATAAATTACTGGACAGTGTGTCTCATGCATATGATGAAATCCCATTTCGTTGTTATTCGAGAGAGAGGGCTGAAGGATGCTTATCTTAAGTATGAGTGGTCTCTTGTCAAAATGGATTGCAGTCTTAGGAAATAATGGCTCGTACCTCAACAAGTATCTGTTTACAGACATATGCTGGCAACCTTTTTTTCTAGTTTTGATAATCTCTTATAAGATAATAGACACTTTCTTCAAACATGCTCTATTTGTTAATTCGGCGTCAGCTTTTACACTGAAGATCCAAAGAAATTAGTACACCTGCCCATAATCGTGTAGCGCCCCCTCGAGCACGCAGAAGTGCCGCAACACGACGTGGGACTCGACTGATGTCTGAAGTAGTGCTGATGCGAACTGACGCCATGAATCCTGCAGGGCTGTTCATATATCCGTAAGAGTAAGATGGGGATGGAGATCTCTTCTCAACAGCACGTTACAAGACATCCCAGATATGCTTAATAATGTTCATGTCTGGGGAGTTTGGTGGCCAGCGGAAGTGTTTAAGCTCAGAAGAGTGTTCCTGCTGCTATTGTGTAACAATTCTGGACGTGTGGTCTGTCGCATTGTCCTGCTGGAATTGCCAAAGACCGTCGGAATAGACATGAATGGATGCAAGTGATCAGACACGATGCTTACGGACGTGTCACCTTTCAGAGGCGTATCTAGACATATCAGGGGTCTCATATCACTCCAACTGCAAACGCCTCACACCATTACAGGGCCTCCATCAGCTTGAACAGTCCCCTGCTGGCATGCAGGGTCCATGGATTCATGCGGTTGTCTCCATGCCCATACACGTCCATCCGCTCAATACAGTTTGAAACGAGACTCGCCCGATCAGGGAATATGTTTCCAGTCATCAACAGTCCAATATCGGTGTTGGCGGGCCCAGGCGAGGCAAAAAGCTTTGTGTAATGCAGTCATCAAGGGCTCCGAAAGCCCATATCGGTAATGTTTCGTTAAATGGTTCGCAGGCTGAAACTTCTTGATGGTCCAGAATTGAAATCTGCAGCAATTTGCCGAATGGTTGCACTTCTGTCACGTTGAACGATTCTTCCAGTCGTCGTTGGTACCGATCTTGCAGGATATTTTTCCGGCCTCAGCGATGTCGGAGAGTTGATGTTGTACCGAATTCCTGATATTCACATTACACTCGTGAAATAGTCGCAGGGGAAAATCCGCACTTCATCGCTACCTCGGAGATGCTGCGTCCCACCGCTAGCGCGCTGACTATAACACCACGTTCAAACTCACTTAAATCTTGATAACCTGTCATTGGAGCAGCAGTAACCGATCTAACAACTGCGCCAAACAAAATGGTTCAAATGGCTCTGAGCACTATGGGACTTAACTTCTAAGGTCATCAGTCCCCTAGAACTTAGAACTACTTAAACCTAACTAACCTAGGACATCCACACATCCATGCCCGAGGCAGGATTCGAACCTGCGACCGTAGCGATCGCGCGGTTCCAGACTGTAGCGCAACTGCGCCAAACACTTGTTGCCTTATACAGGTGTTGCCGACCGCAGCGCCCTATTCTGCGTGTTTACATATCTCTGTATTCTGATAAGCATGCCTAGAGTAGTTTCTTTGGCGCTTCGGTGTACTATTCACTAACAATTCGTTCGACGTAAATTGTTTGTATCAGATCTGATGAACACTGTGTCTCCTCCCCAGCAATGTCGTTTCTTATGAAAAACTGGAGGTATTATTGCAACGCAAAGGGACGTGTAATCGATGATTAAAGCAACAGAATTATTATTCAGGATACATTATCGTCTCGTCTTTACCTATAATTACGCTATCTTGATTCACATGCAGAAGCATTTGCTCTGATAACAAAGACTGAGCAATTGCAAAATATACGAGTGTCGCTAACGTCTTAAATTTACAGTATGTTATTCGTTGGTAGGTTATGTATTATGAGCCCTCACGGTTGGCCGTGCGGGAAGGAGCGCCTGCTCCCCGGCACGAATCCGCCCGGCGGAATTGTGTCGAGGTCCGGTGAACCGGCCAGTCTGTGGATGTTTTTTAGGTGGTTTTCCATCTGCCTCGGCGAATGCGGGCTGGTTCTCCTTATTCCACCTCAGTTAGACTATGTCGGTGATTGTTGCTCAAACAAGTTCTCCACGTACGCCTACACCACCATTACTCTACCACGCAAACATAGGGGTTACAGTCGTCTGGTGTGAGACGTTCCCTGGGGGGTCCACCGGGGGCCGAACCGCACAATAACCCTGGGTTCGGTGTGGGGCGGCGGAGGGGTGAAGTAGACTGCGGTAGTCGTCGTGGGGTTGTGGACCACTGCGGCTGCGGCGGGGACGGAGCCTCTCCGTCGTTTCCAGGTCCCCGGTTAACATACAATACAATACAATACAATATGTATTGTGAGCATATGCGTTTTATGGCCACAACGTAATACACGTATGTTGTGTTCGACATGCGAATAATTCCCTTCTAAGCATTTACCTATTAGATACCTCGATTAGTATTGTTAGTAGACGCTAGGTAATGCACTTAGAAACATTCCGCAACATGTTTTGCGAGGGTCGTTTTGCTGCTGCTGCTCGCTTGTGATCACAGACAACAATACAGACATTTGCTGATAGCCTGTGGGAACAAACGTCATTTAACGAGACTGCAGATGTATTTCAATTTTATGATGTCCAGAAGATATTTCTCACTAATTCCCCAACAGAAAAACATCAGAGGTTCCAAACTGAATGAACCTCTCAATAAAGTGTTGATAACACTACACAAGACTCAAAATAGATGAAGCACCTCCATGAACTATAATGACATATTTATTTTAAAAGTCTAGAGTACTCGAGACGGATGGAAGGACGCTATATACGTTATCAGTAGGGTGGATGGAAGCAGAATACGAAGGGCAACCCGAACTCACCGACTGGAGGAATAGTGGCTGGCTCTAAATTTTTCAGTTATTAATGTCTGCGCCATCGTTAGTGAGTGTTGATCCCGAAGAACTTTTGTTTTCATTTTGTAAAGGACAACATTTTCACTTGGCCTGTTATCAAATGTATTTATTTACGACAATCGCGATATCGGTGTACTATGCCATTTTTGGCGTGACAGTTCACTATGATGACTGACAGTGCATCGTTCCTTTTATGAGGACACCGTCCTCGTGTCAACAATGTTCATATATTGCATGTGGTGATTAACTGATGTGTTTGAAGTATGATTTTTTACAAACAACTGTGGAGTAGGAAGACCCGCCCCACTTAATGAATGAAAATTTTAACACACAATTCGATTAGACAGACTGCAGACACATCAAATATGATGCCTCGCATGAGGTGTGCTAAAGCTTTGACACAACAGAGTGATTACTTATTGCGTCACGTAAGTTTTCGTGGTGAATCCGCGCCGAGACCCCCGAGAAAGACAGGCCGCGGCGCGTACTTCACGAAGGTATGCCTGAAACCGCTCGCTCGCTCATCTCAGTAGACAAAATGTTTTTCTAAACCTGTTAACTCGCAACTGGGTGTAACAAAAATTGCATCTTGTGCTGGAATCTGTAATTATGTAGTCTCATTGATTAACAATACTACAACAAAATTCAATTTCTGATCAATATTCGATATGAATGTTATAACGGCTTGTTTATAGCATTTAGTCACTTCTGGTTAATAGTCCTCATTTCACACAAGAAGTGCTGCCTTATGCAACTGATAGTAATTTTGTCTTTATTTTAATTTTATTGTACCCCAATACAGCCGTAACAAATTATTAGTAAACCTATGAACTTCCGACCATTGTAGGACTAATAGCAATAAGACTCCATAATACCGGATTTCAGTAGAAGATGCAATTCTACTTTCTACGCACACACCTGGTTACGAGGTAACAGGTGTAAAAACGCAATTTGTCTGCTGAGTTGCCCATTTTATTACCAGCGAGTAAAATATGTACTCCATGTTGAAGATTATCATCGAATCAAGGAGCAAAGTCTAGTCTGTGAAGTTTCACCTACTAATGACAAAAGTAGAATCATACTTTGTATGTAATTTTTACTTCAGCATTCGTGACACCTGTGGTGTTCTCACTCTGCGTCAGGGTGTAGCTTCCTGTTAAAATTCCGAGAGTGTACTTTCCTGGAAGAGACAACCAACATACGCTCGTATATTCCTCGACGTACATTTCGCGAGAAGACCATGAAGGTAAAACTGGAGAGACCCAAACTTACACGGAGGCACTACCAGCAATCTTTCTTCCCGCGAACCATTCGCGACTGGAAAAGGAAAATGGTGAAGCGACAGTGCTAACAAAAAAATAGGTTCAAATGGTTCTGAGCACTATGGGACTTAACATCTATGGTCATCAGTCCCCTAGAACTACTTAAACCTAACTAACCTAAGGACATCACACAACACCCAGTCATCACGAGGCAGAGAAAATCCCTGACCCCGCCGGGAATCGAACCCGGGAACCCGGGCGTGGGAAGCGAGAACGATACCGCACGACCACGAGCTGCGGACGACAGTGCTAACAAAGTACCATCCGCGACACACCCGAAGTGGCTTGCAGAATACAGAGGCAGATGTCGATTTAACCGGTAACTGTCAGTCCACGATTTGTAAATTATTTTTATTTTTATTCTATGGTCAAATGACCTTTCTGAAACGTTAGATAGCCTGCAGGAGGCGTCAATTGCATCTACATGTGAACCGTGTAATCTTTTTTCTGTGTATATCAGCAGTTTTAACTGTTGTATTTATAAGAAAGGAACCCATCTAGAATTTGCCAAAGTAAGATTGAAGTCACTTAAAACCAACACTGAGACTAGCCGGTACACGAGAGGATTTCTTCCTGCCTCGAAGTCAGCGCGTTGTCCTACACCAAGGGGGAAAGAACAGTACTCCACGAGGAAATTATCATGTAAACGATCAAGAGAAGTACTACAATACTTTCCTTGAGTGACTTCAGGCAGACGTGGCCAGTGATACCATTCAGACCGAAAGCTGATGACCTGAATTTCATCTTCTAAATCTCAAATCTGTGTCACGGTTTTACCTGACTACCTTAGTTTGTGAAAATTCAGGGCGAGTAGGTTCCGACTTCAGAGCTCACACGTTTTTAATTACAGCTTGGCAAGAACAAACATCCGAAAGAACAAAAAAGATTCGGCATGCTTCAGAACCTTAATAGTCAAGTTACTCCAAATTCTCCCGCATTCTGCATAAGGTGAGCTGTTCTAATAACATGTCACGACAACTCTTTTCCTTAGCGAGGGTGCAATAGAACACAGGATACACTTCCGAATGCATTCTGCGTAATATCCGGTTGCACATCCGGGATATGTAGTATTAGTGCACACACAACACGTCAAAATCATAGACCGGTTTTATTTTAAAGCGATTCAGTGGAGATAATGATTTCGAACAGGGTGTGACTGTAGGAATCAAGAAGCTCGTGCAGTGTGTCAGAGAAATTTCACAGCTGTTACACAGATACATACACTCCTGGAAATTGAAATAAGAACACCGTGAATTCATTGTCCCAGGAAGGGGAAACTTTATTGACACATTCCTGGGGTCAGATACATCACATGATCACACTGACAGAACCACAGGCACATAGACACAGGCAACAGAGCATGCACAATGTCGGCACTAGTACAGTGTATATCCACCTTTCGCAGCAATGCAGGCTGCTATTCTCCCATGGAGACGATCGTAGAGATGCTGGATGTAGTCCTGTGGAACGGCTTGCCATGCCATTTCCACCTGGCGCCTCAGTTGGACCAGCGTTCGTGCTGGACGTGCAGACTGCGTGAGACGACGCTTCATCCAGTCCCAAACATGCTCAATGGGGGACAGATCCGGAGATCTTGCTGGCCAGGGTAGTTGACTTACACCTTCTAGAGCACGTTGGGTAGCACGGGATACATGCGGACGTGCACTGTCCTGTTGGAACAGCAAGTTCCCTTGCCGGTCTAGGAATGGTAGAACGATGGGTTCGATGACGGTTTGGATGTACCGTGCACTATTCAGTGTCCCCTCGACGATCACCAATGGTGTACGGCCAGTGTAGGAGATCGCTCCCCACACCATGATGCCGGGTGTTGGCCCTGTGTGCCTCGGTCGTATGCAGTCCTGATTGTGGCGCTCACCTGCACGGCGCCAAACACGCATACGACCATCATTGGCACCAAGGCAGAAGCGACTCTCATCGCTGAAGACGACACGTCTCCATTCGTCCCTCCATTCACGCCTGTCGCGACACCACTGGAGGCGGGCTGCACGATGTTGGGGCGTGAGCGGAAGACGGCCTAACGGTGTGCGGGACCGTAGCCCAGCTTCATGGAGACGGTTGCGAATGGTCCTCGCCGATACCCCAGGAGCAACAGTGTCCCTAATTTGCTGGGAAGTGGCGGTGCGGTCCCCTACGGCACTGCGTAGGATCCTACGGTCTTGGCGTGCATCCGTGCGTCGCTGCGGTCCGGTCCCAGGTCGACGGGCACGTGCACCTTCCGCCGACCACTGGCGACAACATCGATGTACTGTGGAGACCTCACGCCCCACGTGTTGAGCAATTCGGCGGTACGTCCACCCGGCCTCCCGCATGCCCACTATACGCCCTCGCTCAAAGTCCGTCAACTGTACATACGGTTCACGTCCACGCTGTCGCGGCATGCTACCAGTGTTAAAGACTGCGATGGAGCTCCGTATGCCACGGCAAACTGGCTGACACTGACGGCGGCGGTGCACAAATGCTGCGCAGCTAGCGCCATTCGACGGCCAACACCGCGGTTCCTGGTGTGTCCGCTGTGCCGTACGTGTGATCATTGCTTGTACAGCCCTCTCGCAGTGTCCGGAGCAAGTATGGTGGGTCTGACACACTGGTGTCAATGTGTTCTTTTTTCCATTTCCAGGAGTGTTTTTTCTGTAAGGAATATGTTTGCGGTAGAAAGAGTTACGGCCAATCATTTCTACCGAATGATATTAATAGGGGTACAGGCATCAGTGACAGGCCACACTGCTGCCCAGAATTCGCTGATAACAAAGAAGACCAGCCGTTACTGGCCTATGTTGCAGTTCAAGAAGGTTATGTTTAACAATGACTCATTGCATGTGACGTGACTTTCCAAGGGGCTTGTATGAACCAGAAGATGGGAAACCCGGATGGACAGACGGGCTCCGAGCCGCCCTTCTCCCGAACGCAAGCCTTGAGTCTTAACCATTGAGCTACCACCGTTCTCCCGAACGCGAACCTTGAGTCTTAATTATTAAGGTACCCCGCTAGGAACACTGTTCTACAGTTGGACTCGATCTTACTTCATATAAGCACGCTAATTCTCCTGTTCGGAAAGCAAACACCACTGCATTGTCTTTCGAGGGCAATGAACTGTTTGTTTGCTGAATTGGTTTGCGTGGAGCAGAGACCCGAACCCAAGGAACATCTTTCGGATTGGCTAAACCTTCAGTTGCAGCTAGATTCACTGCTTCAAAAATCCAGTAACAGCTTTATTCATTCAGTGTATGAGAATTTAGTGGAAATTAGTCCTCAGCCAGTAAATGGAAATATGCTGTTAGACGTATCTCGTCGTGATGGGAAACTTCCAGCTACGCAGCTGACGGACGTTGTTTTCGAAAACTAAAGACACAATTCGATTAAAGCGATTGTGGGACTGGATGACACAACTAGTAATACGGTCGAATGTCTTAATTTACCAAACACCTCTTGGTTGTCATTCCACAAAATGTATGAGTGTAAGAAAGATAGAGTAGTAATTCTTTTCTTCTATTAATTGAGGTGAATGCAGCTGTATCTCTTATGACTAATTGGAAATCGCTGCATTCCCCCAATTTCCTAGGATATGCAAGATGCCGTGAATACCTGAAAATTCAAAGTAATTACATTGTTGGAAAATCTGGGTTAATCGAAAATTTAATGTTTCTCGAGATAGGCTTCACATTTACGGGAGAAAGTAGTCAAGGGAAAGCACTGAATAGGTGGCACGGATGATCACGTATTCAACCATATTATAACTCTCATCTCAACGATCTTTGATTTCGTTTCAAATAATTATACTTCCCTATAAAACAGCTTCTAGAATGTAGGGCCAGATGCTGCCCGTTGCTGGTGTGTAGCTTACAAGGGGAAGACTTCAGAAACGGTCAACCAATTCGGCTCATGTTTGGCAGGTCGCTCGTGTACAAGCTAAAATGTAATAGCTTAATTTTGGCTCACCACTATTCTATTCTGGTTTCGAGAAAACAGCCCCCAAAGTTCATGACGTGCTATCGAAATCGACAAAATCGATGGATAATTGAAAATTGGGACTTTTTAGGGTTCCGTGACCAAAATGGTAAAAACGGAAGCCTTACAAGATGACTTTGTTGTCCGTCTGTATGTCTCTTCGACTCTTAAGAATCTATTTTCAGGAACCGTAGAGGTATCAAGTTCAAATTTATGACAAACACTAAGGTCTACGGTCCCAGCCGGCCGAAGTGGCCGTGCGGTTAAAGGCGCTGCAGTCTGGAACCGCAAGACCGCTACGGTCGCAGGTTCGAATCCTGCCTCGGGCATGGATGTTTGTGATGTCCTTAGGTTAGTTAGGTTTAACTAGTTCTAAGTTCTAGGGGACTAATGACCTCAGCAGTTGAGTCCCATAGTGCTCAGAGCCATTTGAACCATCTACGGTCCCATGGCTGTGTAAATCAGTTAAGCTTCTGTGTCAATGCCGTCACAAGGTGCAGCCATTTATGTCACGTACTATACACTATTTTGATACTCTCAAACTCACTTATTAAAACCTGTTGATTCATTATCTCTCTACACGTCGTGCCTAGTGGTCAAGCTGTAAAGCGCGTGCCAGAAACAAGAGAAGTCGCAGGTATGAATCTCCGCCGGACCACGCATTTTTCAGCCCTCATTTTAACCCAGCTTTGATCTATCAATGACTTTGAGGAGTCGCCAGAAAAAACACTTGGCTCGAAATCCACGTTAAACTGTAGGTCCCTGTTTCACGGTAGGATAACTGGGGTACTTAGCTAGACGCAAATCTCCGAAGTGGCGTCCAATAGAAGTTTTTGCACCAGGCCACTGAGTCACACGAAATTACTGTTATTATCTATAATCTTAATTAAGTCAGAGTGGAACCCGCAGAACGCCAGTCCTACTCGCACTTCAACAGTTTTTATCGACTTATACGAGGTCCGAAAAATCATATTTTCGTAGGAAAGAAACAGTTATGTTTGCCATCTATGTACGCATAAGTTAAAAGCTGTTCAATAAAAGCGCCACTGACATGGCGACCACGGCATCCGGTTGGTGAGCAGCAAACCTATGTTCGATTCTCAAATGCACTCTGCTCTATTTATATTTGTATTTTTTCCCTACCGAAATTGGTAGGTACGGGTGGGTTAATAAGGTAATCAGTAAGGAATAATAGTAAAGCAGGCAAGCAAATTATTCAAAAGACTTGGATTAGTAAAGAATTAAAATTTTAAGCCTCTTATGAAAACAGTTCCTAGTAATACTGCAGCGAATTCGTCACGAGGGGCCATAGAGAGCCGACCGCGCTTTGTTTATTTACAGCGAGGCGCAATTCGGAACTTTCTTGGAGGTTTCAAAAGTGCACCGTGCTTCTGAAAACCCAGCGGAAATTGCACAACCGCTCGGTTGCAACAACGATACGTAGGATAACTGACGATCAGCTTTCGGCACAAATTTTTCAGGCGATATTATTGTATACGTGATATGCATTAAAATTAACTTTAGAAAAAAATATTTCTAAATAAAAACCAGTTCTTTTGTCCCGCGAATCTTCCGAGGAAACTGTGTACTAGCATGAGGACTGCATTCATTAGATGTTCCTCGTGGCGCGAGTTCATGCTTCGTATGTTTATACGACAAGTACTATGCACGTAATTGTTCGAAGGGAAGTGAGGACATGTAACAGAGTGTGAAAGAGCCATTGTAAGGCAGCCAGGGCTAAAATTGTAATTCTTTACTAAGCCAAGCCACTTGACAAGTATATTTGCCTACCTTGTTATTAACCCTTATTTATTAGCATATAAACCATCCTGTTCCCACCAGTTTCGACACTGCTGGAGACTCGAACACAGGTTCTGTCCTTCCCAGTCAGACGTATTAGCCGCTACACAATCAGTGCTTTCGTTGCACATCGTTTATATTATGGGCATTTAAGCGAAAGTTTCTTTCCTCGATTTCATGGAGAATACGCGTTTTACGGCCCCACATATGACGATGAAACTGCTGTTTTCAGCTATCCATCGATCTCGTCAATTTTGAGACGATAACGCATCATGAAATTTAGGAGTGATTTGCTCAAAAATGAGAGGCGTTGAGTCAAAATATCTTTTTCTTTCATTCTAGGCGGTACACAAGCGACCAGCCTCGGTTGGTCGTGTCTGAAACTTCTCGTTGTCAGAGCCAGCTGATTTTTCACACTGCTAGCTAAACGTGGCTCTCTCCTTTATTAATGATATGGACCATCCAAAGCGAGGCAAAACTGCCTGTATCCTTTTTTGTGAATAAGATTTTTAATAACGTATAATATTGACTTACACAGCAGCATTTCGTGTAGCAGTTCATCAGGACCAGCAACAGAACATTTTTCCACACAAGCGACATATCATATGGCGCCTCTCCCCCTTTTCCCTCCCTTGCACATGCATTAGCTCCCACTTCTTGGGTTCGTAGGAAGACGTTTAGAAATGAAGCTAATCCAGCAAGCGAGAAAATGGGTTGTCTGCGCTACTAATTATGATTGTGTACAAATTTTTCTCAAGGTGCACCTCAGACATATGCAACAAAGACGATGCGAACGAAGGAGAAAGTATAATCACTACTATCAGAAAACTTTACAGACATATAGCTAACTGACATTATGACACGTGATACAGTTTATCTCTACATAAATGATAGTAGGAAAACGCAATCTCTTTTGCTACAAATGCAGCATGTATACACAGTTTTTCAAAAATTTATTTTTGTCAAAGCACAAGAGAGTATGTCTTGAAACTGGGAACTAATACACAAAATACATGTGGCAAGTAGCTACAGATTCGAGGGGACTCACACATCACATCAATCATCAATCAATAATACGATAAATAGTGCACTAGGATCATGATGACTGTCCAGATATTTCCATGGAAAACAAGAAGTCGTGACACAAATGATGGAAATAAAATTAAAAATGCTAGGATAGCACTTCGTATTTAAAAGAAATGCAAACTGTCACAGTCGTTGGGTTTTCCAGAAATAGTTCTAATCTAAAGCGTAAACAAATTCATAAGCACAAGGACATCGTCCCTATTCTGAAAACTGGTGAAGGGAAGCAGAGAGGAGGCAGTATCGGGACCTGACATTTGTCCGCTGCAGTGAACTGCATCACGATTCCAAGAACTAAGCTGTGCAACATTCTGTGAACTTATCTCAATGCGGATACCATATTCCTTCAGATTTTCAACGCGAGATGCTCGTAACGACATATCGATTAAGGTTACTTTTTTTTGAAGGCACCGAGGTATTGCTGTACTGATATTTCGTCTCTTTAACGTTGTTTCGGATCATATGACACAGACATCACGGAGAGGGGAAAGAGAACAGGTCGTATTACGTACGTTGGCTGTATATGGAAATTAAATTTGAAGATTACACTACACTTACTTCCAGTGAGTTTATTGGTAAAATATTTATGTCACTCATAGCTGTACCATACAGGTAATTACTGCGTTGATATATAAGAAAAATAAGGTGGATTTTTTTTCAGGTTGTAGCTACCTAAATTTATCCAAACTGCCTCGGTGAAACACGAAGCTATCTTGCTACAGGTAACAAATACGTACAGAGGAATGTGTCAGAAATAAAATCTGATGCTCCTGTGGAACATGACGTTATTAAGTCTGATTTAGAATCGTTAGCATATGGTTCAAGGCGTTCTGACAGAATAACCCATCGAAAAGAAAATGAAAGGACAGAAAATATTCTAACGAGACATACTTATTATCCATTACCACTTCACAAAAAAGTGAATCAGAAGTATGCTCATGTTTGGACAGTGCAATCTCTATTGCGTACAGGCACAGAAATCACTATATTGTCAAATTTTTCTGAAACTTTTCAGTAATTAGGCAGCAGCTCTCTGCATCTGTTATGAACTACATACTGGGTGTTTATAATAAAGTGCAGCTACCCACAGAGTTCAAGTATGGCGGTGAAACTTGGTGGACATTCCAATGCGTTAATGGCGAACCGATTTACACTGAAAAAAAAACTAGTTCCAGTTTTGGCCTCCAGTTGCAAATCTGGCTCTGTGAATGCAAGAAAGACGTACAGAAATGTTTCCATTTGTAGTGGATTAGAAACGGGACGTGGACAGCGTAGGTCGAACAAGTGAGAAAGACAATGTTGATTTTATCGTAAACTGCCGCTTACGCAATTTGATCAATATGAACACCGGAAACGTCGACGAGGTGCTGCATCTGTAAAACGACTTGATCAACAGTTGCTCGCAGCAGTTCCGGTGGAATCTGAGCAACGTGTTCTTGTACATTGGCCAAGTAGAGACCGACCACATCCCTCGTGAACTCTTTCTCTTAGAAATCCTCAGTGCCAAAAGTGACATGCATTCAGATCAGGTGATATTGCATGCCATGAATCCGGAAAACATCTGGAGAGAACACGTTTGTGGAAGGTTGCATTAAGCAGATCTTTTCACTGGGTGAGCGAGGTTTTACCCCATCTTGCATGAGAATAGTGATTTCAACATAGTTGCGCTCTTCCAAAGCAGTGCTGTACAAGGAAATCTCGGTAACGTGCAGATGTCATGGTACATCTGACATGCCTTAAAGTGTATTCTTTTCAAAGAAGAACGGGCCGAGAATACAGGTGTTTGTCAACCCACACGACACAGTCACACGCGGCGAGTGCAATGGCTCTTCGTACACAAATCGCGGTTTAACAGTCCCCAAAATTCGGTAGTTCCGAGTGTCCACTGCACTCTGTAGTATACTATGTGCCTCTTCGCTCCATAAAATACCGTCCAGCCACATGTCATCAATTTCGATCGATGCCAGAAACCGAAAAGCAAATTCAGAATGTTGCTGTGGAACACGAGCTTTCAGTTGCTGCACCGTCCGAATATTGTGCTGGCACCAGTGCAAAATAGACCGCAAAATTCTCCATATTGTTGACCGTGGGATGGACAAGTCCTGTGACACTATACAGGCACTAGCATTACCCGGGACAAGTGCTGCATGGTCAGTTACAGCAACATCAACCACGTCAGAAACTTCCTCCTGGATAGGAAACTTGCCTCTTCCAGCTGCCACAACAAGCTCGCCCGTGTTTTCGAATTTCATTATCACCTTCTTTAAGCAGTTTAATGACATTAGGCCTCTGCTCAGACCTTTCAGTCGACGGTACTCTCTCAATTTAAATGCTGCGGTTCGCATAAAACAATTTCACTAACAGCGCTCGGTCTCTGTTTTCGACAGCGATACTGCTCACTCACGTTTTGGTTAGTCAAATGACAGCGTGGATGTCAAACCACCGTAGAAACGGTATACAGCGCCAGGTTTGCACCTGGTGGCCACAATTGGAACTAATTTTTTCCTGTGTTAATCGGTTCCGCATTACAAGCAACAAATTTCCGCTACCACATGATAATTACAGCCCACATTGGAGTGTCATGAGTAGCTGCACTTTAATTATAAACACCCGGTATGATTCTGGGCTAATAAAATAAAACCATGCTGCAGTTGCCAAATTTTCCATTACCCGAAATGAATTCTTCACAGTGAATTCGGTGGTTAAAGAAGGAATGAAACTAGGTAAGGATGAATATTACGGTTCATTGTAACACTCATTAACATACTAGGGCCTAAGGAGGGCTTACTGTGATTTTGGTTTCGTCAAAAGTGATAATTTTCTCTGATTTTACGTAATCTATTACTTTTCTGATGACGATTGAGTCATTATTGACACCGTCCACATAAGCAGTTTTTAACTACACTCATGCTCAGAAAAAAAACATCTTGAACGACTGAAGACAGGACGTTAATATTCACAGGACATGGACATTAGTATGTTCTGCAGAAATGATTAGCATTTCAGTCATCCCAGTTCAGTAGGTGTCCTGTTGCCAAGGAGGCACAGGGCCCGCAATGGGCCGTGCGTGACAGCATCGACGCGTATACGGTGCGAATGACATCCGGTGGTCTGCATTCACCTGGTTCCCAAGTTCAACTGTGATCGTTGGCGTTGGGTCACAGCACTGCTCCCGTCGTTTCGCCATGTCCCACACATTTTCGACTGGAAACAAGTTGCTGACCTCGTGGGCCAGGGCAAAAGGTGACACCCTGTGATACAAAGAAGGCATGTGTTCGTGCAGCAACATGTGGTCGTGCATTACCTTTCTGAAAAATGGCGTCTGGGGTGTTGTGCAGAAAGGATATGGCTACGGGTCGCAGGATGTCATTCACGTAGGTCCCACTGGTCACAGTGCCCTGGACACACACCAGCTGTGATTTGTGGTTGTTCCCGAAAGCACCCCATACCATTAGGCGTTCAGTTAGCACTGTAAGTCGTGTTCGAATGTAGTCGTTGTGATACCGCTCCCCCCTGTCTTAGGCGAAGCAAAATGCGGCCATCATTTTCAAACAAACAGAACCTGGATTCGTCCGAAAACACAATCTGATGCCATTTCTGTCTCCGGTAACGTCGTTCACTTGCCGTCTAGCATGTTTCTGCACATTCGTCAAATGTAGGTGGTGAAGTGGACGACACGCACGTAACCTATGCTGTAATAAACGGCGACTCACTGTCACCTCTGATAGTGTACGATGTGTTATACTGTTGTACTGTTGCGCCAGAGACGTGGAGGACGCAAATATGTCCTGAAATGCTATTCGAATGAGATGTCGAACTTCTCGGGGGTCGTCTGAGTGGCACGACCTGACCCAACTCGTCGTGTTCTACGGCCTTCCGTGAACCATTCGGCACACATCCATTGCACTGCCGAAACACTTCGTTCTCACGCCAATAATGCGCCCTCTTTCAAACTCACTGCGTTTCGTGCATATGTCTGCAAGACATCCTGTACGTCTGCTCAAGTCACACTGATCCATTACCCTCGGTTTACAGCGACAACGAGAGCTGGAGACACATTTTACCGGTAGGTGGTAGTGCGCCGCGATACCGATGTTGAGCTTGAATCCGCAGGCCGACATGGTTCAAATGCTAATCATTTCTGCAGAACACACTAATGTATATGTCCTATGAATCTGATTATCCGATCTCTAGTCGTTCAATGTGTTCTGTTTATTTTTTCTGAACATGAGTGTATTTTAGTTTTTATACAAGATTGGGGCGGCAGTGAGAATCTGGATCAAGGAGGGAGACGTGCCACGGTAATACGTGCAAGTATGTGAAGCGATGTGCTAACATGGCTTACTGACTAACGCGCCTGTCTAATGAGCAGGAGACCTGGGTTCGATTCCGGTCCTTGGTACAAACTTTCACTAGCCGCTTCTGTCTACATACATAAAATCTTATTTTAGTTTTATTTTTCCAGACTGATAGCGGGAATTGGAGACAGCTACTGATTTCGATAGCGAAATGTGAGAAGTAGACCTGCTATGGCAAAATTAACGCATGAAGATGCAACGCTGAATCATTTGCCACAGTGCAGTTATATTTTGAAGCCCTAATCCTAGCACAGCCGTAAGATCTGATGGTGGTACTTAGTCGCCGAAACTGGTAATTGTTCTACGGTTCCTACGATCAAGAAATAAAAAGTTCACAGATATTGATTCCTCCATTTCTGCCCTTGACCGTTTCGTCCTTTGTTAGGAGACTTTTCTTTAACGCTGTTTTTTGATATGCATTGATAAACGATAATGTATTAATACTGGAATCCTGCAACAATAAAAATCACCTGAACATTATGTAATTCCTGTCACTGACCGTTACTTGTGATACAAGAAAGTTATTATAATTCCAAACTAACACAAACAGAATGTAGTTAAGTACTTACGTTTTGTGAATCCACCAGGAGACGCAGCAGAAATATGTACAAGTCTGTTCCTGGGGTATTATCTGAAAATCTACTTTCATCAATGTTCTAAATTTATAAATACTAAGACACAGAAGGTTACCCGATCAAATTCCGATGAAACGTATCGGATTCTATTCACTCGGTGACATACACTAACTGATCAAAAATATCTGGTGCAGCTCCGCTTGTGTCACTTCCAGCAGAGTGAATGACTGTGGGGAATAGCAGCCCTTTCATTGATGTTGGATACCTGGTTCTGGAGCTAAGTCCACGCTCTAACTCATCCCCAAGGCGTTCCACTGGATTCACTTCGGGACTCTAGGTAGGCCTGTCCATCTCAGGAATGTTATTGTGCACAAACCATTTCCTCACAGGTGCTGCTTTATGGTAGGATGCGTTTTCATGGTGACATAACCATCGTCTCCGAACTGTTCCTCTACTGCAAGCAGCACACAACGCTGTAAAATGTTTTCTTATCCCTCTCCATTTGCATTTTCTTGAGCTTAACAAGGTACCACACCCTAACAACGAAAAGGAAAACCTGTACCGTAACACCACGTCCTCCGCACTACGACGTTGAGCGCCCATAAGCCCCAACACACACTCCTCCGTACTTTACTGTTGGTACTACACATGTCGGGAAATAACGTTCTCCAAGCATTTTATGACGGTACAACCTGTAACCAGGCGCAGTAAGTAGAAATTCCCGCGGCTTCTCGCCGCGTCTGAAGAGCGACTGTAACGAACACCCGCACCGCTGGTGACGCTGTGGCACAGCCTGGAGCAGCCGGCCGGGTTGGCCAAGCGGTTAAAGGCGCTTCAGTCTGGAACCGTGCGACCGCTGCGGTCGCAGGATCGAATCCTGCCTCGGGCATGGATGTGTGTGATGTCCTTAGGTTAGTTAGGTTTAAGTAGTTCTAAGTTCTAGGCGACTGATGACCTCAGATGTTAAGTCTCACAGTGCTCAGAGCCATCTGAACCACCCAACAGCCTGGAGCGGCCTCCTTGGTGTGTGGCTACCGACCGGAAAACGATCGCTTCGGAGACAGAGGTCGGGCGGAGACAGCCTGATGCAGAAACGACAAGGTACATGCTATCGGCGGTGCTGGGGGCGTCCTGAATATGTCTACTGGATCAGTACCGTTTTAAGAAGAAGCATTAAGATCGCTTGTGAGGTCGACTGTGACCAGCTGATGTAGACTTGTGGGGAGGCAGGCAGACACTGTAGAGTTAAAACCGATGTGCGGCCGTCGTTTGAGCAAGTCAGCCAGCGTGAGCTCGAGTAGTTTAGCTGTATTTCAAAATTGCCTATACTTTGTTTATGTGAGGCAGCGGTAGGCAGCACCTCGATCATTGGTAGTAACGGTAACTGGATCTAAACCCGAAGCAGTGGTTGTAATGGGATTAAAAATTTGGACTGGATCATAGTAACCGAAGTTACGCTGCCAATACCGGTGCACACCTTGTGCCTTGAACTAGCTGGTTGTGACTGAAGTTGGAGGTTGACCAGCATCGTGTTTTGAATTAAATCTGCTAAATGAAACTTCCTGGCAGATTAAAACTGTGTGCCGGACCGAGACTCGAACTCGGGAACTTTGCCTTTCGTGGGCAAGTGCTGTACCATCTGAGCTACCCATGCACGACGAACGCCCGTCCTCATAGCTTTACTTCTGCTAGTATCTAGTCTCCTACCTTCCAAACTTCACAGAAGCTCTCCTGCGGTCCCGAGTTCGTCTCAGTCTGGCGCACAGTTTTGATCTGCAGGAAGTTTCATATCAGCGCACACTCCACTGCAGAGTGAAAATCCCACTCTGGAAATCTTCTAAATAACTGAAATTTTTCATTGAGGATACTTTCAGTGCTACTCTGATGTTAACTGAAGCTGGAGGTTGAACAGCGTTGTCCTGAATTAAATCTTCTACTGTTTCTTGTTTTTAAATAAACAGAATTTTAATGTAAGAAGTTTTGGATGGGCATATTCAGTGAAATTACTTGAATCTGGTGCTTGACAGCGTTGTGCTTTGAAGTAAATCTGCTAATGTTCGTATTTAAAAATAGTCGAAAATTTACGTAAGAACACCGGGTAAGCACGTTCAGTGCCAATTCATGTTAACTGAGGCTCGAGATTGACCAGCAGTTGTTTTAGACTAACTTTGTTTGTGCTTTGAAGTTTTCTTATTAATAGAGTTACTACTCTTTGAACAGGAGGGTGGAAACATTGTGTATTTGTGACCGGGTCTGCGCCTCACCCTTTGGAAGTGGATGTTTTTTCTTTTTACGGCCTCTTTATAAATAAAGGTGTTTTTCAAAATGTGCGGACGCATCTCAGCCCAGCACCACCGCTCCCCACCGACTAGTTCAGCTACGCATACGCCAAATCCATGGCCTTCCATCGGATTGACGCACGGTACACAGTGATTCATCTCTCCAAATTACTCGTTTCCAGTCACGTTCTGTCCAGTGGCGTTGTCTTTACACATCAAGCGGCGCCTAGCAGTGACAATAGAAGTGTGTGGCTTATGAGGCTCTGCTCGACCATTGTACCTGATTCTCTGTAACTCGTTGCGCACAGTCATTGCACTACCTGGACCGCTGGTAGCACTCTGGAATTGAAGAGTGATTCGTTCCCCTCATTTCATGCGCTTTTTCACAATCACCCTCCACAATGCCCTATAGTCTCCATCCGTCAGTACATGAGGTCCGCCCGGTCTTGTTTTACCTGTGGCTGTTCCTTCGCGTTTCCACTTCGCAGTAGCACCTCCACACCTCTTCTTATAGGAGTTGGTCCGCCTCTCCTGACATCCATTGTCCGATTTCCCATTATACAGGGGTGTATTTGATTGACAGGCCTAAGAGTACGTAATTACACCTTTGCTCTAAAGAAAATCTGGACATCAGAAATTATTTACTTACATATGAGATTTACAAATCACTGTATGTTGTGAGACGGAGGTTACATTGTGTTTCATAACTATTACCTCCTCTAGCCCCCAGACACTACGTTTACGATCCACTCGAAATGGTTCAAATGGCACTGAGCACTATGGGTCTCAACATCTGAGGTCATCAGTCCCCTAGAACTTAGAACTACTTAAACCTAACTAAGGACATCACACACATCCATGCCCGAGGCAGGATTCGAACCTGCGACCGTAGCGGTCGTGCGGTTCCAGACTGAAGTGCCTAGAACCGCTCGGCCACGCTCCACTCGCCGTTTACGCTCCACTCACCGACGGCACACCGGATTAACGACTGTCGATACGGATGCGGATGCAGGTATCCCTAGTAATACTGAGTTTGGGGATAAAAGCCATCGCTGATGTGGATATGGGCAGCAGCAATTCCTTAAAGGTTAAAAGTTAAAGGACAGTGTCAGTATTACGATTTCGCCGGCCGCGGTGGCCGAGCGGCTCTAGGCGCTTCATTCTGGAACCGCGCGACTGCTACGGTCGCAGGTTCGAATCCTGCCTCGGGCATGGATGTGTGTGATGTCCTTAGGTTAGTTAGGTTTAAGCAGTTCTAAATTCTAGGAGACTGATGATCTCAGATGTTAAGTTCCGGAGTGCTCAGAGTCATTTGATTTTATTATGATTTCCATGTGTTTTTTCATTACAGGCCATTGATCACGGTTATTATTGTTTATACAGGGTGATTCACGAACATATGCAAATATTTTAATATGTTATTGTACAAGTAAAACTAAAGAAAAAAGTCCGTATAAACATAGGTCCGAAAATGTTTAGTTACGGAATTAAGGCTAAGAAAATATTTTGCCTGAAATTAAGCAAATTCGCTAATATGAAGCCATCGCAAAACTGTACGAGGTTGAAGTTCTAGGAGCTTCAGTCCGGAACCGCGATTTTCATTTATTTTGTTGTTATTGATTTAGTGAATCTAATAAAACATGTCCCAGACGTGTATCTGCAGTAGTTTTCCAGAACATCCACAGAAGCGAAGAAGTAATTTCGTAAAATTTCCTCACAAATGTATTGGTCGTGATGTTACACGTCTGTGGCCACCCAGATCGCCCCATTCAACACCAATGGATTTTTGTGTATGCGGATGGATGAAAGACATAGTTTATGAGGACAAACTCAATACACGTGAAGCATTACTTGCTCGCATTATGAATGCAAGAGACAAAATTAAGAACAACCCTGTGAAACTGAAACGAGCAACAAAATCTGTTCATACTCGTGCAGCTAAATCCATTGAACTTGGTGAAGACATTTTTGATCATTTATTGTGAATGTATTGTGAAATTGTATGTACACTGCACAACTTCCTTAACACCGTGCTTCGTTTTTTTCCGATTTAACATGAATTCACGTTGCTATGGTATTAATAGAAGCAGATCATCTGACCACAGTCATACAGTTTCAGTTAACGTTATTACAATCATTATTCCAAAATTAAATTCTCTACACCTTCTGTTGAAAAATTTGTGCAATTGTCTGGAATTTAAAAAACAAATTGGGCCAAGCAGTTAATAAATTAAAAATTTTACGAAATTACTTCTTTGCTTCGATGGATGTTCTGGAACGCTACTGCAGATACACGTCTAGAACATGTTTTATTAGATTCACCAGATCAATAACAACAAAATAAATGGAAATCGTGCTTTACTTTAACCTTGTAAAGTTTTGCGATGGCTTCATATTAGCGAAGATGCTAAATGTCAGGCAAAATCTTTTATTTGGCGTAACTCGGTAACAAAACAGTTGAGGACCTATATTTATATGACCTTTTTTCTTTAGTTTTACTTTTAGAATAACATATTAAAATACTTGCATGTCTTCGTGAATCACCCTGTATAACTATTCGGATAAACACTCGTCTACAGACGGCTGCCTTGACAAAATAACCAGCGCAGTGACTGGTGCTGTTAGCTGTCTGAATGTCGTTTTGTGTAAAAGAGCGGATATTTTTAGAGCTATTAAGAGAGGCTGCTGAATAAATTCATTTACTAATGCAACTGAGTCGTCAGAGCGGCTATTCACTAGAAAATCGGCTCAGTTTTTAAATAATGAAAAAAGTGATTGCTTATTATGCTTGAATTACATTACTGGCCATTAAAATTGCTACACCAAGAAGAAATGCAGATGTTAAACGGGTATTCATTGGACAAATATATTGTACTAGAACTGACATGTGATTACATTTTCACGCAATTTGGGTGCATAGATCCTGAGAAATCAGTACCCAGAACAACCACCTCTGGCCGTAATAGAAGTGGCCGTGCGGTTAAAGGCGCTGCAATCTGGAACCGCAAGACCGCTACGGTCGCAGGTTCGAATCCTGCCTCGGGCATGGATGTTTGTGATGTCCTTAGGTTAGTTAGGTTTAACTAGATCTAAGTTCTAGGGGACTAATGACCTCAGCAGTTGAGTCCCATAGTGCTCAGAGCCATTTTTTCTGGCCGTAATAACGGCCTTGATACGCCTGGGCATTGAGTCAAACAGAGCTTGGATGGCGTGTACATGTAAAGCTGCCCATGCAGCTTCAACACGATACCACAGTTCATCAAGAGTAGTGACTGGCGTATTGTGACGATCCAGTTGCTCGGTCACCATTGATCAGACGTTTTCAATTGGTGAGAGATCTGGAGAATGTGCTGACCAGGGCAGCAGTCGAACATTTTCTGTATCCAGAAAGGACCGTGCAGGACCTGCCACATGCGGTCGTGCATTATCCTGCTGAAATGTAGGGTTTCGCAGGGATCGAATAAAGGGTAGAGCCACGGGTCGTAACACATCTGAAATGTAACGTCCACTGTTCAAAGTGCCGCCAATGCAAACAAGAGATGACCTAGATGTATAACCAATGGCACCCCATACCATCACGCCGGGTGATACGCCAGGATGGCAATGACGAATACACGCTTCCAATGTGCGTTGACCGCGATGTCGCCAAACAGGGATGCGACCGTCATCAAGCTGTAAACAGAATTTGCATTCATCCGAAAAAATGACGTTTTGCCATTCGTGCACCCAGGTTCGTCGTTGAGTATACCATCGCAGACGCTCCTGTCTGTGATGCAGCGTCAAGGGTAACCGCAGCCATGGTCTCCGAGCTGATAGTCCATGCTGCTGCAAACGTCGTCAAACTGTTCGTGCAGATGGTTGTTGTCTTGCAAATGTCCCCATCTGTTGACTCAGGATCGAGACGTGTCTGCACGATCCGTTACAGCCATGCGGATAAGATGCCTGTCATCTCTACTGCTGGTGATACGAGGCCGTTGGGATCCAGCACGGCGTTCCGTATTACCCTCCCGAACCCACCCATTCCATATTTTGCTAACAGTCATTGGATCTCGACCAACGCGAGCAGCAATGTCGCGATACGATAAACCGCAATCGCGATAGGCTACAATCCGACCATTATCAAAGTCGGAAAAGTGATGGTACGCATTTCTCCTCCTTACGCGAGGCATCACAACAACGCTTCACCAAGCAGCGCCGGTCAACTGCTGTTTGTGAATGAGAAATCGGTTGGAAACTTTCCTCGTGTCAGCACGTTGTAGGCATCGCCACAGGCGCCAACCTTGTGTGAAAGTTCTGAAAAGCTAATCATTTGCATATCCAAGCATCTTCTTCCTGTCGGTTAAATTTCGCGTCTTTAGCACGTCATCTTCTTGGTGTAACAATTTTAATGGCCAGTACTGTATTAACGCAACTCAGTCGTCGGAGAGGCTGCTCACTAGAAAATCGGCTCGGTTTTTAAATAATGAAAAAAGTGATTGCTTATGATGCTTGAATTACGTTTCGCAGTAACAGAGCACGGGATGAATACATAATGAATGAAATTAAACGGAGTGCAGTTGCAGTGATATTAAACAACAAGCTGCGGGCAATAGCATGCTGCGTGGAGGTACGAATGGCAGCACCTGCAGGCAGTCTGCAGGAGTCTCGCTAAGAGCGGCGGCGCGCTAACTGGAAGGCGCCAATGGCCGGCGTTGACCGCAGGGCGGCGACAGCACCCAGCTGGGTGTCGGCAGCGGGCAGCCGCGTCTGGTGCACACATCTGCGCTCTTGTCTGCGCGCCTGCGCCGAAACTGAGCTCGTATGCTTCAGACTGACCAACAACACTCATAACAAAAGCGACAAACGTCGTCTAGAAGCTACGTTTCCACAAGCTTGCTTCAGCGCATCTTCGGGTGAATAGTTCGTATGAAGACGACGAGTTGTAAACTTATCCAAATGTTGTTTCAAGAAGACGCTGTTAACAGCCAGAGATGATTTCATGAGTGAAATTTATCGAAAAAGTTAGCATTCTCGTTTATTAAATCCAGGTAGCTGTACTTTTATGGTTCCGTACCTCAATCGGTAGAAACGGAAACATTACAGGATCACTTCGTTGCGCGTCTGATTAACATGTCTGTTTGACCATAAGACCTCTTTTTCGCAGGAAAGTGTAGACGCATCAAGTTGAAATACGTCACAAACTACACATTTCTATGGTCCCTTGGCGGTTTCCAAAGTTTTAGCCTCTAGGTCAATGTAATCAAGAGATACGGCCATTCATGTCACAATTTTGACACTCGCAAAACTCTCACGTCAAAACGTATGGAGTATTTTCTGTTGGCCTAGAATCATGAAATTTGGCAATAAGTAAGGTTTCACAGTACAATTCGAAAATTATTAATTTTTAATTATAGCATTTTTTGTCATCTGTTATCCGACTGTGTTACTGTCCGTCCGCTAAGGCCCATTTTTCTTGGTAATGGGAAGATGTATGAAGCTAAAATTTGTATCAAATGCTAACGTCTAGCGTTCCTAGGCGGTGTAAAAAATTTAAGTTTCCAAGTCAATGTAATCAGAAGTACGGCCATGTATGTCACATATCTTCATATTCGTAAAACCTGCAGGGCGCTTCCCACTGACCTAGAGTTATGAACCTTGGGAAGAAGCAACGTTCTACAGCAAAGGTAAAGAAAAAAATACGAAAATTGCTAATTGGTAATTACATAACACGAAAAAAATTTTTTTCGTAGAAAATCCGAAATTACACAAAAAAGTTAAAACATAAAATTCAAACATTCTCTAAAGTCTTGGGATTCCTGGAAACGATGTCTAACCAGTGTCGATATCGATAACATACAAAAAGCGTCGAGATTCTGGATTCTAGAGCTGAATGAACTGTTTATATATCAAAATAATTTTTTGCAGAACACCCAGGACGCGAATCTGCTCGCACTTGGCCAATGTTTGTTTCTTATGATTAGTACTGTAGTCCAAAATTCCTTTAAGTGATTTCAGTAGAAACCAATTATTTTCTGCACGCACAAGAAAGATAAGGTTCTTCAGGAAATAATTAGTAACTACGCAGACTTTTCGTAAATCAAATGACAGTAACGTCCTTGCGCCGAGATACTGAAAAATGGCGTAAAATACAGGAAGAAGGACGGTAGCACACTATAGAAATTGTAGCTTTCACATACACGAATGAACTTGAGAGTAGTTCAGTAACACGCAGAAATATTTTTGTATCGCCAGGCTTCAAGAGATAGTTTACATCCTTTGTAGATCGTTATCTGTCTTGTTACTTTCGAAAGAAAGCCCCTAAATTCTCATGCAACAAAGAAATCGAATCTGCCGGGCTTGATTCTTTGACACGGTAATCGCTCATATGAGACAGTGAAAACTCGTAGTAATAGCCAATTACACCCTTATACTCAACCATTCTTAAGTTTTCGTCGCTATTGGACCAGAGCAGGAAGCATTTAGAGACCATAAAAGGGGTAAGTCTAATCCATTTTATAAATGCTAAGAGCACTTGGAGTCTCAGTACGCAAGCGACGTTCTCTTTCATTTTCGCGTTGCCGCAATCGCACAGAGCCTCTGGAAAAGGGAAGAACGATCGTTATTTACTCACACACAGTCTGCCTTGTACGTGTTTTTGCTTGTCTGTGTCTGTGTACAAACGAATGTGCGCGAAAGGATGCTTTGAAGCTGCCTCCACACTCTGTAACATTGAAAGCATGTTCTGCCAACTTAACTAGTGTATCACAAAATATGATTGTGGGGTGAAGCGCTGGGTTTTTGTGACTGCGAGCTGGTTGTGCTGAAACACTTTTTTTATTCAATTTCAAATTTTGCAAGGAAATCTACCTTCGATCTTCAGATTCTACCGAGAAATTCGAAATTTCAACGTCTGCAGAGTGAACCCTGCGAAATGTCAGAACCTAACCCAGTTCGACCAGACCAGGATCGACATCCAGTCAAGGTTTGAGCCTCGAATTCCTGACGGCGGGAGACAAATGGCAGCCACAGGTGATCTTGTTCTGAAACAGAGTAGAGCATCATGACAGTTTCTAGCTCAGATAATGATCTTACCTCAAGATCACGCCCGCGTTTCTGAGAACCCCACCTCACATTCCTCTCTCACACATCTCAAGCAATTGCATGAGATATTTTCAAGGTCGAGGTGTAAGCTGATATACACTCCTGGAAATTGAAATAAGAACACCGTGAATTCATTGTCCCAGGAAGGGGAAACTTTATTGACACATTCCTGGGGTCAGATACATCACATGATCACACTGACAGAACCACAGGCACATAGACACAGGCAACAGAGCATGCACAATGTCGGCACTAGTACAGTGTATATCCACCTTTCGCAGCAATGCAGGCTGCTATTCTCCCATGGAGACGATCGTAGAGATGCTGGATGTAGTCCTGTGGAACGGCTTGCCATGCCATTTCCACCTGGCGCCTCAGTTGGACCAGCGTTCGTGCTGGACGTGCAGACCGCGTGAGACGACGCTTCATCCAGTCCCAAACATGCTCAATGGGGGACAGATCCGGAGATCTTGCTGGCCAGGGTAGTTGACTTACACCTTCTAGAGCACGTTGGGTGGCACGGGATACATGCGGACGTGCATTGTCCTGTTGGAACAGCAAGTTCCCTTGCCGGTCTAGGAATGGTAGAACGATGGGTTCGATGACGGTTTGGATGTACCGTGCACTATTCAGTGTCCCCTCGACGATCACCAGTGGTGTACGGCCAGTGTAGGAGATCGCTCCCCACACCATGATGCCGGGTGTTGGCCCTGTGTGCCTCGGTCGTATGCAGTCCTGATTGTGGCGCTCACCTGCACGGCGCCAAACACGCATACGACCATCCTTGGCACCAAGGCAGAAGCGACTCTCATCGCTGAAGACGACACGTCTCCATTCGTCCCTCCATTCACGCCTGTCGCGACACCACTGGAGGCGGGCTGCACGATGTTGGGGCGTGAGCGGAAGACGGCCTAACGGTGTGCGGGACCGTAGCCCAGCTTCATGGAGACGGTTGCGAATGGTCCTCGCCGATACCCCAGGAGCAACAGTGTCCCTAATTTGCTGGGAAGTGGCGGTGCGGTCCCCTACGGCACTGCGTAGGATCCTACGGTCTTGGCGTGCATCCGTGCGTCGCTGCGGTCCGGTCCCAGGTCGACGGGCACGTGCACCTTCCGCCGACCACTGTCGACAACATCGATGTACTGTGGAGACCTCACGCCCCACGTGTTGAGCAATTCGGCGGTACGTCCACCCGGCCTCCCGCATGCCCACTATACGCCCTCGCTCAAAGTCCGTCAACTGCACATACGGTTCACGTCCACGCTGTCGCGGCATGCTACCAGTGTTAAAGACTGCGATGGAGCTCCGTATGCCACGGCAAACTGGCTGACACTGACGGCGGCGGTGCACAAATGCTGCGCAGCTAGCGCCATTCGACGGCCAACACCGCGGTTCCTGGTGTGTCCGCTGTGCCGTGCGTGTGATCATTGCTTGTACAGCCCTCTCGCAGTGTCCGGAGCAAGTATGGTGGGTCTGACACACCGGTGTCAATGTGTTCTTTTTTCCATTTCCAGGAGTGTAGTTCTACCCTAAGTCAAGATCTCGTTACCGTGGTCTAGGGTAGCGTCTTTGATTAGTGATCAAAACGTCTTCGGTTCCGCGTTCGAATTGCGCCACTGCTTAAATTTTGATTAATAAACAGCATTGGCGGCCGAAGACTTCCGGCATAAGAAGTCACCCTCATTCTGCCAACGGCCTTGTCAAAGAGGGAGGAGGAGCGGACAGAGATTCAGGGCACTCTCTTGTCCTAGGAGTGGTAAACGGCTCCTAAAGTCGGAAGAATCAGCAATGATCAACGGCATGAGGATGCAGAAGGCAATGGAAACCACTGCATTAAAGACACGTAATGTGTATCCACAGGACATATGGCCTATAACTGAAAAAGTGTCGTGATGATCTCCCCATTGGCAGAAGATTCTGGAATAGTCCCCCATTCGGATCTCCGGGAGCGCACTGCCAAGAGGGAGGTCACCGTGAGAAAAAGACTGAATAACCAACAAAGGATAATTTTCTTGGAGTCGGGGCGTGGAATGTCAGAAGCTTGAACGTGGTAGGGGAACTAGAAAATCATAAAAGGGAAATGCAAAGGTTCACTCTAGATATTGTAGGGGTCAGTGAAGTGAAAGGAAAGAAGATTTTTGGTCATATGAGTTTAGGGTAATGTCAACAGCAGCAGAAAATGGTATAACAGGAGTAGGATTCATTGTGAACAGGAGGATAGGGCACAGAGTTTGTTACTGTGAACACTTCAGTGACCGGGTTGTTCTTATCAGAATCGACAGCAAACCAACAGTGACAACGATAGTTCCGGTATACATGCCGACGGCGCAAGAAGAAGATGAACAGACAGAGAAGGTATATGAGGATACTGAAAGGGTAACACAGTAAGTAAAGGCAGATGAAAATCTAATAGTCATGGGCGACTGGACTGCAGTTGTATGGGAAGGAGTAGAAGAAAAGGTTACAGGAGAATGTGGGCTTGGGACAAGGAATGAGAGAGGAGAAAGACTAATTGAGTTTTGCAATAAATTTGAGCTAATAATAGCGAATACTCTGTTCAAGAATCAAAAGAGGAAGGGGTTTACTTGGAAAAGCCCGGGAGATACGGGAAGATTTCAATTATATTACATCATGGTCAGACGGAGATTCTGAAACCAGATACTGCCTTGTAAGGGTACCCATGAACAGGTATACATTCAGATCACAATATGTGAGGGAGAGTAGGCTGTTTAAGATATTAGTCAGGAAGAATCAATACGCAAAAAAGTGAGACACCCAAGTACTAAGGAATGACGAGATCCGTTTTAAGTTCTCTAAGGCTACAGATACAGCAATAATGAATAGCTCAGTAGGTAGTTCAGTTGAAGAGGAATGGGCATCTCTAAAAAAGCACCATCACAGAAGTTGGAAAGATAAACATGGGTAGAAAGTAGGTAACTGCGAAGAAACCATGGGTAACAGAAGAAATACTTCAGTTGATCGATGGGAGAAGGTAGTCCAAAACTGTTCCGGGAAACTCAGGAATACAAAAATACGAGTAGCTGAGGAATGAAGTAAATAGCAATGGGAAGCTAAGAAGAAATGTCTACATGAAAAATGCGAAGAAATTTAAAAAGAAATGATTACCGGAAGGAGAGATTCAGCACACAGGAAAGTCAAAACAGCCACCGGTGGGATTAAAAGCAAGGGTGGTAACATTAAGAGTGCAACAGTAATATGCCTGTTAAATGCAGAGGAGAGAGCGGATAGATGGAAAGAAAACATTGAAAGCCTGTATAAGGGAAGAGATCTGTCTGATGTGATAGAAGAAAAAACAGGAGTCTATTTAGAAGAGATAGGAGATCCAGTATTAGAATCAGAATTTTAGAGAGCATTGCAGGACTTAAGATCAAATAAGGCAGAACGGATAGATAACATTCCTTTAGAATTTTTAAAATCATTGGGGGAAGTGGCAACCAAACGACTATTCACGTTGATGTGTAGAATGTATGAGTCTGGCGACATACCATCTGACTTTCGGAAAAATATCATACACACAATTCCGAAGACTGCAAGAGCTGGCAAGTGCGAGAATTGTCGCACAATCAGTTTAACAGCTCATGCATCCAAGTTGCTGACAAGAATAATATACAGAAGAATGGAAAAGAAAATTGAGGTTGTGCTAGATGACGACCAATTTTGCTGTAGAAAAGGTAAAGGCACGAGAGGCAATTCTGACGTTGCGGATTATTTTGGAAGCAAGACTAAAGAAAAATCAAGACACTTTCATAGGATTTGTCGACTTGGAAAAAGCGTTGGACAATGTAAAATGGTGCAAGATGTTCGAGATTCTGAAAAAAGTAGGGGTGAGCTATAGAGAGAGAGAGAGAGGTCATATACAATATGTACAACGGCCAAGAAAGAATAATAAGAGTGGACGACCAAGAACGATGTTCTCGGTGTAAAACGGTTGTAAGAGAGGGATGCAGTTTTTCGCCATTTCTATTTAATCTGTACATCGAAGAAGCAATGATGGAAATAAAATAAAGGTTTAGGATTGGAATTAAAATTCAAGGAGAAAGGATATGAATGATACTATTCACTGATGACATTGCTATCCTGAATGAAACTGACGAAGAATTACATGATCTGCTGAATGTAATGAACAATCTAATGAGTACAGAATATGGACTGAGAGTAAGTCGAAGAAAGACGAAAGTAACGAGCAGTAGCAGAAATGGGATCAGCGAGAAACATAACATCAGGATTGATGGTCACGAAGCAGATGAAGTTAAGAAATTCTGCTACCTAGGCAGTAAAATAACCAATGACGGACGGAGTAAGGGGACATAAATAACGGACTAGCAATGTCAAAAAGCGCATTCCTGCCGTAAAGAAACCTACTAGTATCAAACGTAGGCCTTAATTTGAGGAAGAAACTTCTGAGAATGCAGGTCTGGATTAAAGCGTTATATGGTAGTGAAATGTGGACTGTGGGAAAACCGGAACAGAAGAGAATCGAAGCTTTTGAGATGTGTTGCTACAGACAAACTTTGAATACTAGGTGGACTGATAAGATTAGGTTGAGGAGGTTCTGCGCAGATCGGAGAGGAAAGAAATATTTGGGAAGCAGAGATAAGAAGAAGGGACAGGATTATAGCTATCTGCTAAGACACGAGGGAATTACTTCGATGGTATTAGAGGGCAGAAACTGTAGAGGATGACAGTGATTAGAATACGTCGAGCAGATGATTGAGGAAGTAGGTGGCAAGTGCTACTCTAACATGAAGATGTTGGCACAGGAGAGGAGTTCGTGGCGGGGCCGCATCAAACCAGTCACAAGACTGATCACTTTCCCCCCCCCCCTTCCCCACCCCAAAAAAAAGACCTACCCCACTGATCTTGGTCAATAGTATGGAGAGAAAACCCTACCCTCTCCGTTTCGTCTTTTTGTCTGGAGGATGGCTTCAGAGTGGCAGGTTCCCTCTCTCTACCAATTTTCTTTCCACTTCAGTTGCACAAGCCTCATCATTCTTGTTCTGTCCACTGTAGAAAAAGGATCATGAAGCGCCAGCAACAGTGAAGATTAGCCCGGCCTCCGGCCAGAATAATACGCATAAGAAGGTGAATAAGCAATTTTTACCCCTTCCTTTCATAATTAAATGATATTTAGAATTTTGAGACATTTTATTGCAATTTTATAGATTTTCCAAATACATGCATTTACATCCTAAGAGATATGTAAATATGTACTTTTTAAAATTTAAAAGTACTTTAGGGCGTTATTTTAACAAATTATCCAGATCTCCTGAGTTACTCAATTTTTACAATGTATTATTAACTACAAATACACTCTTTGTAAGACTTTAAACATCAATCAAGTAGCACAGCACGATATTTAAACAAATAAGCTCTTGCTGCGTGCCAAATCTACACTCCTGGAAATGGAAAAAAGAACACATTGACACCGGTGTGTCAGACCCACCATACTTGCTCCGGACACTGCGAGAGGGCTGTACAAGCAATGATCACACGCACGGCACAGCGGACACACCAGGAACCGCGGTGTTGGCCGTCGAATGGCGCTAGCTGCGCAGCATTTGTGCACCGCCGCCGTCAGTGTCGCCAGTTTGCCGTGGCATACGGAGCTCCATCGCAGTCTTTAACACTGGTAGCATGCCGCGACAGCGTGGACGTGAACCGTATGTGCAGTTGACGGACTTTGAGCGAGGGCGTATAGTGTGCATGCGGGAGGCCGGGTGGACGTACTGCCGAATTGCTCAACACGTAGGGCGTGAGGTCTCCACAGTACATCGATGTTGGCGCCAGTGGTCGGCGGAAGGTGCACGTGCCCGTCGACCTGGGACCGGACCGCAGCGACGCACGGATGCACGCCAAGACCGTAGGATCCTACGCAGTGCCGTAGGGGACCGCACCGCCACTTCCCAGCAAATTAGGGACACTGTTGCTCCTGGGGTATCGGCGAGGACCATTCGCAACCGTCTCCATGAAGCTGGGCTACGGTTCCGCACACCGTTAGGCCGTCTTCCGCTCACGCCCCAACATCGTGCAGCCCGCCTCCAGTGGTGTCGCGACAGGCGTGAATGGAGAGACGAATGGAGACGTGTCGTCTTCAGCGATGAGAGTCGCTTCTGCCTTGGTGCCAATGATGGTCGTATGCGTGTTTGGCGCCGTGCAGGTGAGCGCCACAATCAGGACTGCATACGACCGAGGCACACAGGGCCAACACCCGGCATCATGGTGTGGGGAGCGATCTCCTACACTGGCCGTACACCACTGGTGATCGTCGAGGGGACACTGAGTAGTGCACGGTACATCCAAACCGTCATCGAACCCATCGTTCTACCATTCCTACACCGGCAAGGGAACTTGCTGTTCCAACAGGACAATGCACGTCCGCATGTATCCCGTGCCACCCAACGTGCTCTAGAAGGTGTAAGTCAACTACCCTGGCCAGCAAGATCTCCGGATCTGTCCCCCATTGAGCATGTTTGGGACTGGATGAAGCGTCGTCTCACGTGGTCTGCACGTCCAGCACGAACGCTGGTCCAACTGAGGCGCCAGGTGGAAATGGCATGGCAAGCCGTTCCACAGGACTACATCCAGCATCTCTACGATCGTCTCCATGGGAGAATAGCAGCCTGCATTGCTGCGAAAGGTGGATATACACTGTACTAGTGCCGACATTGTGCATGCTCTATTGCCTGTGTCTATGTGCCTGTGGTTCTGTCAGTGTGATCATGTGATGTATCTGACCCCAGGAATGTGTCAATAAAGTTTCCCCTTCCTGGGACAATGAATTCACGGTGTTCTTATTTCAATTTCCAGGAGTGTATGTTATTCCTACGTTACTAGCGCGTCATGTCATAGTGTGTGTGTTAATATGGCCACAGTGTCATATTGGCAGAATTATTGTAATTTAATGACGTCATGGCATTTTCTGTAAGCACTCGAAAGCATGACCAGGGCTCAGTATTCCAAAATGAAATGAAATGGAAATGAAATCCCATGTTTCTTTACAGAGCGTAGGGGAACGTTGCGGGAGACCCGCACCGCCTTACTAGGCAAGGTCCTAATGGAGGTGGTTTGCCGTTGCCTTCCTCCGACCGTAATGGGGATGAATGATGATGATGAAGACAACACAACAACACCCAATCATCTCGAGGCAGGAAAAATCCGTGACCCCGCCGGGAATCGAACCCGGGACCCCGTGCTCGGGAAGCGAGAACGCTACCGCGAGACCACGAGGGGCGGACCAGTATTCCAAAAACATACGTGTAAACACGAGAGGCTTGAACGCTTAACAGTTCCTGCAATGCATTATTCAATAACAGCTACACTCTTGCTAAGTACTATGTCTACACTATATCTGCATTATTAGTGTATGACATCACTATAAGAGTGCCCCCAGTAGACTGGTAAATAACTATAAAAAATCCACAGACGCACACGTAGCATCATCTAATTTTTATACTGTAAACAGTTACGGTACCACCATCGATGTAGAAAAAAAGTAATTCACAGTAAGGCTACCCATTATGATAAAAAATGTCCTGACTAATTGCAGTACATAAGTCAATATGACTTGTAAACTGTGGTGAAAAAAGTGCTCACAACACATCGCTAAATTTGCACAGTAAACAACTACCACTTCCCAGACATAGGGTGAGGATAAAGTAGGTAAGCACTTCATTAAGAAACAAAAAGAAACCACGTGCGGAGTATCTGGTAACTGACTGAGAAGACAGTGCTGCGACTTTAAATACTCTCCCAGGTGCCACACGAGATTCTCCGACTGTAATAACAAACAGCATGTTGCAACAGGCAACTCGTGTCTGGGATGCAACTGCCAGAAGAGAGAGGTGGAGAATACTCGCTCTATGACCGTTAAAACAAGATATCAACTGGGAAATGTCAACAGCCGCGAGTCGGCAACACCTGTGATCGCATATCACCCGCCAACGTAGTTTATTACTGCTTGTGTAAACAATATGCAAATTTAATGATTCTATGAATGGTTGTTAGTCACAATGAAACAACTCATCGTGTAATTATCATCACCAATGTGGCGTAAAGGCTTTTTTTTTTTTTTTTGTACATTCGATCCAATAATAAAAAAATGTTTTGTGTACTGAAGAACTTTACTCAAGAATTAGAGATACATATAATAAAAATATTAGCATTTAATACAGCTTGCATTCTCCTCTGCTGCCGAGTGATTCGACAGTTGAGTCCTCTACTTCCTTGGAGGCCACGGTTTACGAGTTATTCAAGAAAAACGTGCAGAGGCAACCTTCAAACACACCTCCACCCCCACACTCATCTCTCATCATTCAGAATTTCTAGAATGTTGTTCGTGACACTCTTTCCTATCACTCTACCGAAATTTGCGAGGCCTCAAATTATTTCCAACATTCGACCTTTTTGGCCTCCATTGACTGGCCTTACTAGACCACCGGTTTAGGCAAGCACTTACAAGCTGTAACACTGATATTTACGTAAATTTTGCCTAACAACTTCGTGACTTTTAGCAGCATAAAATAAACAATTACGTCATTGTATTCGTTAGGCCTTCTGATTACAACACCATTGGGCTTGTAGAGTTTAAGTTTGGATCGCATTGTCAACATAATTAGTTTTGGCGTGACTTTTACAAAAGTCGTTTTCATTTCATTACCCACACGAGCACGTTTAAATTAACAGTGTTGTTCGAAACCATTGTGCTTGTAAGGGTTAAGTTTGGATCCCATTGCCAATATAAATAGTTTTAGCGTAACGTTTTCAAAAGTCGTTTTTATTTCACTATCTACACCTACATCTACATCTACGTCCATACTCCGCAAGCCACCTGACGGTGTGTGGCGGAGGGTACCCTGAGTACCTCTATCGGTTCTCCCTTCTATTCCAGTCTCGTATTGTTCGTGGAAAGAAGGATTGTCGGTATGCTTCTGTGTGGAGTTTATCTATCATCTCCGTAACGCTTTCGCGATTACTAAATGATCCTGTAACGAAGCGCGCTGCTCTCCGTTGGATCTTCTCTATCTCTTCTATCAACCCTATCTGGTACGGATCCCACACTGCTGAGCAGTATACAAGCAGTGGGCGAACAAGCATACTGTAACCTACTTCCTTTGTTTTCGGATTGCATTTCCTTAGGATTCTTCCAGTGAACCTCAGTCTGGCATCTGCTTTACCGACGATCAACTTTATATGATCATTCCATTTTAAGTCACTCCTAATGCGTACTCCCAGATAATTTATGGAATTAACTGCTTCCAGTTGCTGACCAGCTATTTTGTAACTAAATGATAAGGGATCTATCTTTCTATGTATTCACAGCACATTACACTTCTTTACATTGAGATTCAATTGCCATTCCCTGCAACATGCGTCAATTCGCTGCAGATCCTCCTGTATTTCAGTACAATTTTCCATTGTTACAACCTCACGATACACCACACCATCATCTGCAAAAAGCCTCAGTGAACTTCCGATGTCATCCACAAGGTCATTTATGTATATTGTGAATAGCAACGGTCCTATGACACCCCCCTGCGGCACACCTGAAATCACTCTCACTTCGGAAGACTTCTCTCCATTGAGAATGACATGCTGCGTTCTGTTATCTAGGAACTCTTCAATCCAATCACACAATTGGTCTGATAGTCCATATGCTCTTACTTTGTTCATTAAACGACTGTGGGGAACTGTATCGAACGCCTTGCGGAAGTCAAGAAACACGGCATCTACCTGGGAACCCGTGTCTATGGCCTCTCAGTCTCGTGGACGAATAGCGCGAGCTGGGTTTCATACGACCGTCTTTTTTCGAAACCCATGCTGATTCCTACAGAGTAGATTTCTAGTCTCCAGGAAAGTCATTATACTCGAACATAATACGTGTTCCAAAATTCTACAACTGATCGACGTTAGAGATATAGGTCTATAGTTCTGCACATCTGTTCGACGTCCCTTCTTGAAAACGGGGATGACCTGTGCTCTTTTCCAATCCTTTGGAACGCTACGCTCTTCTAGAGACCTACGGTACACCGCTGCAAGAAGGGGGGCAAGTTCCTTCTCGTACTCTGTGTAAAATCGAACTGGTATCCCATCAGGTCCAGCGGCCTTTCCTCTTTTGAGCGATTTTAATTGTTTCTCTATCCCTCTGTCGTCTATTTCTATATCTACCATTTTTTCATCTGTACGACAATCTAGAAAAGGAACTACAGTGCAGTCTTCCTCTGTGAAACAGCTTTGGAAAAAGACATTTAGTATTTCGGCCTTTAGTCTGTCATCCTCTGTTTCAGTACCATTTTGGTCACAGAGTGTCTGGACATTTTGTTTTGATCCACCTACTGCTTTGACATAAGACCAAAATTTCTTAGGATTTTCTGCCAAATCAGTACATAGGACTTTACTTTCGAATTCATTGAACGCCTCTCGCATAGCCTTCCTCACACTACATTTCGCTTCGCGTAATTTTTGTTTGTCTGCAAGGCTTTGGCTACGTTTATGTTTGCTGTGAAGTTCCCTTTGCTTCCGCAGCAGTTTTCTGACTCGTTTGTTGTACCACGGTGGCTCTTTTCCATCTCTTACGATCTTGCTTGGCACATACTCATCTAACGCATATTGTACGATGGTTTTGAACTTTGTCCACTGATCCTCAACACTATCGGTACTTGAGACAAAACTTTTGTGTTGAGCCGTCAGGTACTCTGTAATCTGCTTTTTGTCACTTTTGCTAAACAGAAAAATCTTCCTACCTTTTTTAATCCTCACGGACAAACCTAAATTAACATGGTTAACGAATTAGACGACTATGTTGGTGGTGTTATAGCCAAAAGAATAGAGGCCAAAAAAGGTCGAATATCGTGAAGGGTTCGTTTAGTCAGAGCGCAGTGGTTTGGAGAGAGTGCCACGAACAATGTATTAGAAATCCCAAATGGTGAGAGATGAGCGTGGGGGTGGTAGGGGTGTTTGAATCTCACTTTCTCTTGAATAACTCGTAAAACGTGGCCTTCAGAGGAAACGTATCCCAGCACAAAATTAGCTACATTAAGTTTCCTACGAACAGGTCCTTTTCATTTTTTCTGTCTGACTAATAGTTTGCGCATAGCTGTCGAGAGAACATGAAAATCTTGAAAGTGGTTTGCGAAGGCAAGATATAACATTGTGGATTGCATAAAACGACATCGGTATGGGCATCTAAATCACCCTGTGTATCAGTAAGTATACCACTCCAATTGTATAGCATTATTTATCAATCTTCTGAGTGTAGTTGCTTTCTCATAATTTCCGTGTAACCAGAGAAAAAAAAATTTTTACGCAAAACACTCGAACAGTAAGCAAGAATGATTCTTTTTCTAAATACGTTTATAAACTAGTAGGCTATAATACTCGCAGTACAAAGAACTCTGTCTTATGGTGAAGACACCACAAATACCCCGAAGAAAGACTTGACACTCTAAATCAGTTCCCGCAACGTATCATGCAGGTGATAAATAAAACTAGTTTAACTATTTTTTATGGCTCTACTGTTTCCAGCCTCCCATTACAAGCAGTGTAACTGGGCTGTGGCACACACTGTGGCACATATCCACGTATCATACTGTTGTATGTTTGTATAGTTAGAGCAGTAAATATACGGAAAAATGCAGCTGGAGCCAACCAAACACGTAACGCGATTGTATCAGTAGTGAGAATTTGTATTCTAAATTTAGGAGTCGTAACTGGAAGTGGCCCCATGATCTCATGTACATCTACATCTATATCACTACTCTGCAATTCATTGTTAACTGACTGGCACAGGGTTCGTCAAACCAGCTTCAGACTTTTTCTCTACCGTACCATTCAAGAACAACGCAGGGGGAGAAAACGAACACTTAAATTTTTCCACGCGAGCTCTGATTTCTCTTACCTTATTGCAATGAGCATTTTCCCCTATGTAAGTGGATGTCAACTTATAAGAATAAAGCGTTTTACGAGTTTCTCGTCGTTTGACTGTGTCTTCCAGCCGCATCGCAGACCATAGACCGTACTTAAAAAAAAATTAAAAAAAACTGGCAAGGCTGTGACATATATTCGTGATTTGCGAGCGTTTGACTGTTTCCCAGTTAAATCTGATAGTTGTTCGGTTATAAACCTGCGCAGTCCCTGGCCTGGTTTCTCATCTCCTCAGTAAAAAAATAGGGTCCCATGGAGAAGCGGTAACATAGTTCTCGGAAAAATCTGCTGGGTAACTTTCAGGGGACGTGCGTTTGAGGTAGACCCCACGTAATTCTACCTCAGCCATCGATATCTCGCATGGAGACCACAGCAATAAGATATGAGAGATAGATGGGGCGAAAAATAAGTTTCATAATTTGAGGTCTCTATTGCTTAATAAAATTACACGCAAGACAGCACATTATTGCTTATTCGACGATCGGTGACTTCGATATTGGATTAACGGTGGAGTAGAATGCATTTCTTCAATCTCCTATAGTATAGACTATGCATGATGTCAAATTTCGACTGAAGTAGAGTATATTATCCCAGACGGACAGTAGAAATACAACAGCTTTCTCAGAGCATCCTAATATATGTACAGGGACTGTACTGAGAGACTCAGATTCGCAACACCCGCATTCTACCTTGCGGCTGGCGGAGAGTACGTAAACACCCATCCTGCTCCATTCAAGTGGAAAGAATGGCCGTAGATAAGCCCCTGTTTTTTGGCCCACATGGCGGGTGACAGCCAGGTTGGTAGCTCACCGCTGTTCGTAGCGTCTCAAGACGCATCTTCGGCATGTAATCTCATTGACTGTAGTAGAGCTGTCTTCAGTGATAAGCCCCGCTTCGAACTGAGTCCCGATGGCCAGCGAAGCCGTGTCTGGAGGCGCCCCGGACAGGGACGGGATACCAGCGTGACTGCTGCCCGCCAGCTCGCAGTGATTGTCTGCAGCGCCATTTCATTCCACTGCAGGACCCCTTTGGTAATCATCTGCGGCTCTCTTACAACACAGCCGTATGTCAACAGCTTTGTTGCCCTTCATGGCAAACCATCCTGGGCTTTACAGTTCAGCAAGGTAACTCCAGCCCGCACACGGCAATAGTTTCTACTGCTTGTCTTCGTACTTGCCAAACCCCACCTTGATTGCCGGATCCCTCCCAAATTGAGAATGTCTGGAGCATTATGGGCAGGGCTCTCCAACCAGTTCGGGATTTCGACGATCTAACGTGCCAACTGGACAGCATTTGGCACGACATTCCTCAGGAGGATAACCAACAACTCTGTCAATCAATACCCAACCGAATAACTGCTTACTTCAGGGCCAGAAGTGGTACAACGTGTTACCCACTTTTCATTTTCCTTGAAATTGTAATTATTTGTCTGTCTGTACATGTACATCTCATCTACCAATTTCACTACAATTCGGATAATTCCTTCCATGGTGGATCTTGTTTTACCTTATAATCTGTTTAACTGTATTATGGAGAAGAATGTCCTGCATTGAGAAATATATGTTTCTCCAGCTCTAATATAACTATGTCGTGTATGTTGGAGTCTATATTAGCAAAGATCGTCTACACTACACCCAACAGGCCCCTTTTGTAGCAGAGTAATATGTGGTACTACATTAAAACTACAGCACATATGCGCCATCAAGAATTTGAAAGACAATTCGCTTATAAAGAATAACCTGTACTTCAGCACGTAGTTTACAAATGCCTGTCAGCCTTCGGGGAATGCTGTGTGCGATACTGCCCCCTGCCTTCACCAAAAAATGCTCTATTATAAAACTAGTCTTGTACAACATATACGCACAGCTAAAATATAGCTCTTCTGTATGACATCTCTCTCTCTCTCTCTCTCTCTCTCTCTCTCTCTCTCTCTCTCTCTCACACACACACACACACACACACAAACACGCACACATCCCTGTTAACACTTTCGTCCTAGGTTATAGGTACATAAATTAAAACTAAGGCAGATAGCTCATAGAACATATTTATAACCTTTATTCGTCATGATCAGAGATTGTCAACTTTCATGTACTATTACTACTGAAGAATTACAGTAGTGCTAATTGTATGTTTTTATACCCAAAATAAGCTAATCCTGAACCAGATCTGCTTTTTAGCACGAGTATATTTGTTGCACTATGGTGACTGTTAAACATCAAACCCATGGGACACCGACTGGCCCTTGGTATCTGACTTACACACACTACTACAGGGTGCTCTGAAGATTCAGTGGAGAGAGCCCTGGCCTACCACACAGAAGTGTAACACGAGTGCCATTCGCGTGGACCACATCTCTCATCATCTCAAAAGAACTGTGAATATGTATCTCTAATGCACTGTAATCTAAGCAGAATATCCAAAACATCCGCCTCGTCCGAGGTATCATGTAAAATAATGTTCGTATATTAAAACTAGAAAAAAAGACTAAAACTGTGGAAATCGGCTTAAAATTAGGCAAAAGCCAAGCAAGAGTATTAGTTGTCTTCTTGGAAAATCGAGTTTTCTTCTGGTAATTCGCGTCGTACTTGCACGGTATTTCGATCGCGTAACTCGCAATCTTCCTCACGTGCTCCCTCAATACGACGCGGATTACGGGTAGAAAACACGATTTTACAAGATAACAACGCCTAGCTGCGAAAGCCTGAAGACCAATAGTATTAGTTGCTAAGTTCAATCATGCCAAGAAAATGTTTGTAGTCATTAAACATAGTTATTTAGTGAGATGGTAACTTCTTTTCGTAAGAATTTATTTCAGTCTGTTGCAGTATTGTAATGCAGGTAACTTCAACATTTTGAAGATGGCTGCACTGCAGCAACGGTTACAGAACAGCAGGTGTCATGAGCAGCCAACCAGCTGGAAGAAAAGTTGATTTTCAAATAAACTTATTTTAAAACCACCTTTTATTGCGAGTGGTTGACTGACTATTACACCTTCCCAATCCAGGTAAACTACTTTTCTACTTTATAATATAGCACACTACCAACTGAGCCTCTCGTTAAATCCCTGTCGTAGGATTTCTCTTGATAGATAGTCGCCCTTTCAGTAATATATGCACCATTTTATGAGCAGCAATTTTTAATTTAGTTTCTAGGCACAGTTTTTATAGTATTCCCACAGCAATCTTTGCGCTGTCTTTCATCTGTGGTCTAGATCGTTCAGCCACGATTAGAAGCAGATCATCTGCAGGAGCTACGCAGCCAGTTACTTCTGGCGCCGCTATAATTTTTTGTAACAGGTGCCTATGCCTAAACCCCAAAATATTTGTTCTAGGGACGTACTTCAGTTATTGCTCTCTGCCTAACTTTACTTGAATAGGATGTTGCAGCCGTGAGAACATTTAAGGCCACCGTTATCGTCAGTACATTAAGAAATACAATTTCCACTAAATATATTCTCGTTGTCTCTCCTGGTGAGTTGAACTACACTCCTGGAAATTGAAATAAGAACACCGTGAATTCATTGTCCCAGGAAGGGGAAACTTTATTGACACATTCCTGGGGTCAGATACATCACATGATCACACTGACAGAACCACAGGCACATAGACACAGGCAACAGAGCATGCACAATGTCGGCACTAGTACAGTGTATATCCACCTTTCGCAGCAATGCAGGCTGCTATTCTCCCATGGAGACGATCGTAGAGATGCTGGATGTAGTCCTGTGGAACGGCTTGCCATGCCATTTCCACCTGGCGCCTCAGTTGGACCAGCGTTCGTGCTGGACGTGCAGACCACGTGAGACGACGCTTCATCCAGTCCCAAACATGCTCAATGGGGGACAGATCCGGAGATCTTGCTGGCCAGGGTAGTTGACGTACACCTTCTAGAGCACATTGGGTGGCACGGGATACATGCGGACGTGCATTGTCTTGTTGGAACAGCAAGTTCCCTTGCCGGTGTAGGAATGGTAGAACGATGGGTTCGACGACGGTTTGGATGTACCGTGCACTATTCAGTGTCCCCTCGACGATCACCAGTGGTGTACGGCCAGTGTAGGAGATCGCTCCCCACACCATGATGCCGGGTGTTGGCCCTGTGTGCCTCGGTCGTATGCAGTCCTGATTGTGGCGCTCACCTGCACGGCGCCAAACACGCATACGACCATCATTGGCACCAAGGCAGAAGCGACTCTCATCGCTGAAGGCGACACGTCTCCATTCGTCCCTCCATTCACGCCTGTCGCGACACCACTGGAGGCGGGCTGCACGATGTTGGGGCGTGAGCGGAAGACGGCCTAACGGTGTGCGGGACCGTAGCCCAGCTTCATGGAGACGGTTGCGAATGGTCCTCGCCGATACCCCAGGAGCAACAGTGTCCCCAATTTGCTGGGAAGTGGCGGTGCGGTCCCCTACGGCACTGCGTAGGATCCTACGGTCCTGGCGTGCATCCGTGCGTCGCTGCGGTCCGGTCCCAGGTCGACGGGCGCGTGCACCTTCCGCCGACCACTGGCGACAACATCGATGTACTGTGGAGACCTCACGCCCCACGTGTTGAGCAATTCGGCGGTACGTCCACCCGGCCTCCCGCATGCCCACTATACGCCCTCGCTCAAAGTCCGTCAACTGCACATACGGTTCACGTCCACGCTGTCGCGGATGCTACCAGTGTTAAAGACTGCGATGGAGCTCCGTATGCCACGGCAAACTGGCTGACACTGAAGGCGGCGGTGCACAAATGCTGCGCAGCTAGCGCCATTCGACGGCCAACACCGCGGTTCCTGGTGTGTCCGCTGTGCCGTGCGTGTGATCATTGCTTGTACAGCCCTCTCGCAGTGTCCGGAGCAAGTATGGTGGGTCTGACACACCGGTGTCAATGTGTTCTTTTTTCCATTTCCAGGAGTGTAGTATTAAGTTCTCAAATTTCCAACCGGATGAGTTCGTCAAAATGGTACAACATTTAAATGCGTGTCAGTCCCATCTCTTCGCCGTCACGTCTACGAACTCATCTAGCGGGGAACTTTACATTAACTTCTTCCCGACAATTTTATATATTCATAGTGACAGCCAGTCGTCAGTTCAATGCAGGGCGATTTTTCTAACAAGTCAAGTTTGTGGAAGGAGAGGAAAAGATAATATCGCGTAGGCCAACGTCGTATCGGCCTAAGGGTGTCTCAAATTGTGTCAGGAAACTGCAGAGATAGTGTCTTATACAAATATTCGATAAATGACTTTATTAAATCTATTAAAACGAGTGTGATACGCATATATCAAACAATACTGAAGCCATACTGATGATTCTAAATGACTCACATTTGCAAGACTGGGGCCTGAAAGCCGTGTTAACTGAGACCTAATGTGCTGATTGCTCCTTGTCTTAGGTGAGCGGATACCGGGCGCTTAGCGCTTTTCAGGTGACTCAGCCCGCAGACCGTGGGGGTTGGTGGGCGTCGTGAGTCAGCTGGAGCTGGGATGAAAGCACTTCATCCACTTGTACCATATCTGTAGGAGCCAGCGCCATCACCGACCTTGAGTCAGAAACACGCCAGTGGGAGGGCAACTGACATGTAGCGGCTATTCTCGCACCATTTTCCGTGCTATACGTATTTTCTCCCACACTACACAGTAAATGAGTGTCAGTCCCATCGCTTCGCCGTCACGTCTACGAACTCATCCAGCCAGGAACCTTACATTAACTTCCTCCCTACAGTTTTATATATTCATAGTGACAGCAGGTTGTCAGTTCAATGCACGGCGATTTTCCTAACACGTCAAGCAAGTTTGTGGAAGGAAAGGAATCGATAATATCGCGTACCACAACGTCGCATCGGCCTAAGGCTACCTTAAATTGTGTCAGGAAACTGCAGAGATACTACACAGTATCTTGATGGAGATGTAGCTATATGCAGGGAAAAGAAACACAAAGGTAACAGCAATTACTTCTGGTTATTTTGAGAGTAATGATGTTACTTCTGGTATATAAAAAACAAAAGCTTATGAACCATAGCCTCCGAAGCCTTAACTCCTGGGCTTTTCACATCGATGGAGAATTCATTGTAATAGGTTTGTTATCTTTCATACGCAGCCATAAGAAACTTCAAACACCTGTTCGTTATGTCTTGCAGTTACTTATTTACCGTTATTCTTTCATAGTTGGTTTAATATCCTGCATACTTTTTTACAGTCAATACTTCTAACTTACAACAGTGACACTCGATCTAAAGGTAGTCATTTAGATTCTCGGTGATGCAAGAATGTTTGATCACCTATATTTGTATGCCAATAATGGTGTACAGTTCCTCATCACCTGGCTGTGTGTCGCGTAGAATGCCTGACGTCGCTGTAGTGCATGTGATATTTTGACAGAGTGGGCACGTTAAGTTGAAGGTCCATTTGGTACCACTCAAAAGAGTTTCGCTATGTGCCAGTACCTGGTTTCCCGCTTCTCCACATTAGTTCGACACTGGACTTTCACACAGTCAACACAGTTCTTTAAACACCTTCATGTAAAATACAACACTCACATTTCGATAAGAAAAAGAGCCAGTTTGCAAGACGAGAGAAATTCATTCCAATTAGGAAGCATAGCTCCTCCTTGTGATCTCGCAGTTAATACTGGCAGATTATTCTCTTCTTTTACAACTTTTCTTTTAGGACTGTGCCACAACATGCTCACCTACATGACACAAACAAAAATTCTAAGATTTTAGTGATGAATTTTATAATTCTGAAATGCCATCGATTTTCTGCGAAGTTGTTCTCATTTAAAATTATGAAAATTTCCTCGTAAACGTTATAGTTGCATTTTCGCAGTTCATTAAACAAAAATTTTGAAAAATTTATTTCCGTGGGCATAGGCTACGCTTCTTCAACAAACAAGACTTCAATTACCTAATAAATATGTATAAAGAAACAATTTACAGTGGTGAAAAGCCTTAGGTAATTTGTACAAAATACCTTGGTCGTCATCCTTTCTGTATTCGCCTGACTTTTTAAATTTAAAAAAAAATTTTTAACTATTGGTATTTTTTGGAGGTGGTGAGAAAAGGAGGAGGTGATGGTCATCTGGTTTCCGACTGCTCTGATGCAACCCTCAACGAATTGCTCTCCTGAGTCAACTTGTTATTTCAGACTAGCGCCTGCTCCCAACATAAGGAAATATTCGTCACGTATACGTTCTCAGGCATTAAAAAAAACCGTGCATCACGAAGGAGTTATGTAAACTGATCACAAATTATGATTCATATATGTATAGATGGAAAATGCAAAATTTAAACATGGCGGCCGATGAATGAACGTGTGAAGTTAACAACGCAGTTTCACCGGGCAGCTGACAAGGATAGTGGGCGTCGGCATAAAGTCTGCGAATTTCCTTCCACATAGTTACAGTTCGACAGTAACTATGCCTCGCAGGCAGGTGCGTGGACAACATACGCAGATGTCACCATTTGAGACTGGACATGTAGTTGGGTCCAAGGAAGCCGGTTGGAGTAATGGGTCAATCTGTAGACATTTGAATAGGTAGGAGGCCACTTTTCGCTATGTTGGAGGGAATGAGTGAACCATAGTCCAACACAGCGTCGAGAAGGAACGGTCGTCCTACAGAGACGACACAACGTGAGGACCGGGCAGAGAGGCACTCACAGCCCCAGATTCATCATTATCATCTATCTGACGTGCAACTGATACTTCAGTGACCACAGGGACCATTAATAGATGGCTCACAGAAAGGGGGCTGAGCTCATGGAGTCCCTTGCGCTGACTACCATTGGTCTCTGTACACCAGCAAGCCCGTCTGCTGTGGCGTCGGGCAAATTCGGCCTGGACTGGAGTAGAATTATCTTTATTGATGAGTCCTGTTTCGAACTGAGCCCTGGTGACCAGCGATGATATGCGTGGGGACGCCCTAGACAGCACTGGGATACCATCCTGACTGTCGCACACCAACCAGGAGTGATGGTCTGAGAAGCCATTTCATTTCATAGCAAGACGCCTTTGTCTGTCATCCGAGTCTCCCTTACAAAAAAAAAAAAAAAAAAAAAAAAAAAAAAAAAAAAAAAAAAAAAAAAAATTCAAATGGCTCTGAGCACTATGCGACTTAACTTCTGAGGTCATCAGTCGCCTAGAACTTAGAACTAATTAAACCTAACTAACATAAGGACATCACACACATCCATGCCCGAGGCAGGATTCGAACGTGCGACCGTAGCAGTCGCCCGGTTCCAGACTGTAGCGCCTAGAACCGCACGGCCACTCCGGCCGGCTCCCTTACAGCACAACGGTACGTTTACTCCCCGTTCTGCTGTCCTTCTTGGCAAGCCAGCCTGGGCTTACATTTCAGTACGATAACGAGAGTTTGTATTGCTTGTCTTCGTGCTTGCCAAAGTCTACCTTGGGCAGCAACGTTGCCAGATACCCCCCCCCCCCCCCCAGTTGTAAACGTCTGGCGCACTATGGGGAGGGCTCTCCACCCATCTCAGGATTTTGAAGATCTAATGCGCTTGTTGGACAGAATGGCGTTACTCACTTTATCAATTTGTAAAGCTCTTTCTCTTGAATAAATCATCCAGTTGTCTGAAATTGCAATATTTGTCTGTACATCACAACTACCGATTTTCGTTGCATTAGCTTAATTCCTGGCGGGTGCGTCGTTCTTTTTGTGTGTTAGAGGCGTTTCTCAATCTGTGTCTTCCCCTAAACTTTTTTCCCTGCACAGCTCCGTCTGTTATCATAGAAGTCATTCCTTGATGCCTTAACACACGTCGTCTCATCCTGTCCTTTCTTGTCAAGGTTTTCCACATGTTCCTCTCATCATCGTTTCTACAGAGATTCTCTTCAATTCTTACCTTCACAACGCATTTAATTTTGAACGTCCTTCCACAGCACCATATCTTCGATTCCCTCCTATTTACTGTCATCTTTCTTCGGTTTGCCGCGCGGGATTAGCCGAACGGTCTTAGGCGCTGCAGTCATGGACTGTGCAGCCCGTCCCGGCGGAGGTTCGAGTCCTCCCTCGGGCATGGGTGTGTGTGTTTGTCCTTAGTATAATTTAGGTTAAGTAGTGTGTAAGCTTAGGGACTGATGACCTTAGCAGTTAAGTCCCATAAAATTTCACACACATTTGAACTTTTCTTTTTCTTCGGTTTTCAGTAAGTCCACAAAGTCGTTAGGTTCGTCATTTCATTCAACAGATCCTGAAATTCTTCCTCACTTTTGCTGAGGGTACGAATGTCATCAGCGAATCTTAACAATGATATTCTTTCATCCCGTTTATTAACATCATCGATGAATAGATTGAACAGTAGGTGCGGAAGACCATATTGCTGTCCTATCACCTTTATAATCCGAGCACTTCGCTCTTGGTCATCCACTCTTATTGCTTCTCTCGGTTCTCGTACGTTTTGTTTATTACCTGCCCTTCCCTATAGCTTACAATCATCTTTCTGGGATTTTCGAATATCTTGCACCATTTTACATTATCGAACGCTTTTTATAGGTCGACAAATCCTATGAACGTGTTTTGATTTTACTTGTGTTACTTCAGTCATAAAACGCACGTCAGAAATGTCCGTGTGATTCCTTCATCATTCCTAAAGCAAATTGAAAGAAATATAACATATCTTAGATCTTCTGTTCTCCTCTTCTGCATATTATTCAGATCAGCAATTTCGTTGCATGAATTGTTTAGTTATTGTGCGATAGTTCTAGCACTTATCTGCCCTTGCTGCCTTCGGAATTGTGTGGATGATAATCTTCTGAGAGTCTGATGGCATTTCAGCAGTCTTTCAGATTCTGTACACTAACCTGAATAGTTGTTTTAGATGTCATTCCCCAATGATTTTAGAAATGCCGAAGGAATGTTATCTATGTCTACTGCCTTATATGATCGGAAGTCTAAAGCTACATTAGATTAATACTGGCTCCCCTATTTAAATACACACATCAAAAAAAAAATATGCATCACCTCGGTTCCGAGAGTTCATGACCCTGTACAGAAAATTGGAATAGAGATCAACATAAACATCATTTCAGCCCTTTTTATTGCTCATGAAAACCACACATTGCATATTATACCACCACACAGCGAAACCTTCAGAGGTGGTGGTCCAGACTGCTGTGCACCCGGTACCTCTCATACCCAGTAGCACGTCCTCTTGCATTGATGCGTGCCTGTATTCGTCGTGGCATACTATCCACAATATTGTAACAAATAAGCCCTCGGTCACAAATATTAAGTCAAAATTGACCTGGTTTCGACGCTACTATGAGCGTCGTCTTCAGAATTAGACTAACTGTACTAAAACATTAGGTATATAGTACACTAATAAAATTAAAGTTTGTACTCACTCGAAAAGATGCAGTACTTACAAGTCACATATTAAAAAAGATCTAAGCCGGAAAGGCGACGTCATGAACACTTGTGAGATGGCGAGCCGCTAAGGGCTGCTCGTACTGTGAACAAGGGTTGCAACAAGACTGAGGTGCCCACTTTAGAAAGTGTGGGCAAGTAAACATGGTGTTGCTACGAGCGCCATCTAGTAGCCGCAGAAACAACTAGGCTACTGTACATTCAAAATTAAACACATGAAATTGTGATGCAGCTGATTCAGGCATAAGCATTAATAATAACAGGACGAAGTTACATATTTATCTGCTTTAAATAGAGATACATTTTGTAACGTAAAGACACTAGTTATGACATACAAGAAAACAGCAAAGATGTGACAGGAAAACAACATTTCGGTAAACTACTTGAGGAAATCTGAATCAAAGATCAAGCAATGGCTTTATACAGTCAAAAAAGTTTTTATTTCGCAGCTGCAGCTGTTCATTGAGAATGAGGCCATCATGACGAGTGAGATGTTTGAAAATCTCCAATTCCTCTAAGACATCTAACCTACGCCCCTTCTTTTCGGTATGCAGAATATTGTTATCGCCTATGGCTTTAGGCACGAGTCCAGTAATTAAGAGATGATCAGCAAAGGATGAATTTAGGGGACTGGTGCCGTTCATTCTCAAAAGATGCTCTTTATATCTGATGGTGAAAGCACGTCCGGTTTGCCCTATATAATAGGAGGAGCAGGTATCGCAGATGATCGTATAAACGCCAGAACTTTCTGTAGGGGAGCGAATGGATTTCAAATTATGAATGAAGTTTCTCTTTGGATTATTATTAGTAGAGAAGGCAACATTGCAGTTGTATTTGTTGCGAAGCATGCGCTGAATCTGATAGGAAATGGGTCCTATGAAAGGAATAGAAAAACGTTTTTTTGGGTTAATTTCAGTGCATGAGGTGTTGAGCGTGGTAGTTCTTGCAGTTTTCTTTTTTAGAATATCGTCCATTATGTTAGTCGTATATTCATTATTGACTGCTTTGGTTTTAAGTAAATTAATCTCCTCATTAAACTTTTCTGTTGAAAGTGGTACGGAGGTGGCTCGGTGGACGGCAGAGTGAAAAAAGGCCATTTTTTGAGACTGTGGATGAAAAGAGGAAGCAGGCACGATTTGGTCAGTATACGTTTCTTTTCGAAAAATATTGAAAGTGATGTTATTGTCTTCTATTGTAAGCGTCAAGTCTAAATAATTTAATTGGCGGTTATCATTTTCGAGTTCAATAGTGAAAGAAATTTTTCATGGAGGTCGTTAAAAAGTTTAAATATATGATCAATTCTATCGGCGAGTCCGTTATACATGACTAGAATATCATCAACGTATCTTGTGTCAGAAAGGATACCTAGTGAAGCGCCTGAGACACGATTAAACAGCTTCTTTTCCAAAGAATTGATAAAGATGTCGGCGAGAATGCCGGCTAAAGGGTTGCCCATAGCGATCCCATCCGACTGCTGGTACAGTTGTCCGTTGAATTCAAAGTAGTTGTACTTGACAACGACATTAATGAGATTCAGAAAATCAGTAATCTGTTCATCTGATAGATCTTTTTTAAATTGACGTTTCTTCCACAATGATGAGCGTCTCATGTACCGGGACATTGGTATAAAGATTTTTAATATCTAAGGAAAAAAGCTTGGTGTCTGAACTGCAAGACATTTCCAGGGGCAGATGTGCACTCTGACCACAATCTATTGGTTCAAATGGTTCAAATGGCTCTGAGCACTATGGGATTCAACTGCTGAGGTCATTAGTCCCCTAGAACTTAGAACTAGTTAAACCTAACCAACCTAAGGACATCACACACATCCATGCCCGAGGCAGGATTCGAACCTGCGACCGTAGCGGTCGCGCGGTTCCAGACTGCAGCGCCAGAACCGCGCGGCCACTTCGGCCGGCAATCTATTGGTTATGAACTGTAGATTAAAACTGAAGAAACTGCAAAAAGGTGGGAAAACCTCGTTCCTAAATCTCTGTCTTACCATTATATAATCTATCTGAAACCTTCTAGTATCTCCAGGGTTCTTCTATGTATACAACCTTCTTTCATGGTTCTTGAACCAAGTGTTATCTATGATTAAGTTATGCTCTGTGCAAAATTCTACCAGGCGGCTTCCTCTTTCATTTTTTAGCCCTAATCCATATTCACCTACTACGTTTCCTTCTCTTCCTTTTCTACTGTTGAATTCCAATCACCCATGACTATTAAATTTTCGTCTCCCTTCACTACCTGAATAATTTCTTTTATCTCATCATACATTTCATCAATTTCTTCATCATCTATAGAGCTAGTTGGCATATAAACTTGTACTACTGTAGTAGGCGTGGGCTTCGTGTCTATCTTGGCCACAATAATGTTTTCACTATGCTGTTTATAGTAGCTTACCCGCACTCTTATTTTTTTATTCATTATTAAACCTACTCCTGCATTACCCCTATTTGATTTTGTACTTATAACCCCGTATTCACCTGACCAAAAGTCTTGTTCCTCCTGCCACCGAACTTCACTAATTCCCACTATATCTAACTTTAACCTATTCATTTCCCTTTTTAAATTTTCTAACCTACCTGCCCGATTAAGGGATCTGACATTCCACGCTCCGATCCGTAGAACACCAGTTTTCTTTCTCTTGATAACGACGTCCTCTTGAGTAGTCCCCGCCCGGAGATCCGAATGGGGGACTATTTTACCTCCTGAATATTTTACCCAAGAGGATGCCATCATTATTTAATCATACAGTAAAGCTGCATGGTGATAGAAAACTTTTTTTGATGTGTGTATATCGATTCCCACTTCTTCTTCTATTTACGCCATCAGACAGTTTCGCCTACTCGTAGTGGTCTTCAACCATGCTTTCTACCACCCACTCTCTCCTCTGCATTTAACAGCGGAATTTCACTTCTGCTTTTAGTGTTGACTCCTTCGCTTTTAATTTTACCGAAAGTTGTTTTGATTTTTCTACATAATGAGTCAGTCACTCCCTCAACCGTTTATTTTTCAATTTATTCGTGTTATTCCTGCAGACATTTCGCTTTGACTTCCCTTCACTTCCTATTTATTTCATTCGTAAGCGGCTTATATTGCTGTATTTCTTTCCTTTTTGTACTTCCTTTATTCGTAGTATTTCTTCTGCCACACAAGGTTTCTTCGCAGTTATCTTCCTCGTACCTGTATTTGTCTGTCCAGGTACCTTTATCCCCCATTTAATAAATACCCAACACTCTTCAAACGAAGTGGCTAGTGTGATATTCATTATAGAAGTATCTAAAGCCTTAGGTAACATCAAATGCACAATATCATTCCTAAATACTTTAGTATCCAACTTACTTACGTATCGTTTCTTCTGCTCAGTTCTAAAACTTCGGCAAGTTCTCTCGCATTACTAAATTGTGATCTGAATCTATATCCGCTCCTGGTTACGTCTTACAATCTAGTACCTGATTTCAGAGTTTCTCTCATGATGTAATCTAACTGGAATCTTCCGCGGGCTCCGGATCTTTTACAATTATACCTCCTCCGCTTGTGATTTGCGAACAGTGTATTCCCTATTAACAGCTGAAATTTACTGTAGAACTCAATTAGTCTTTCTCATTCCGACTACCGAGCAACCTGCCAGGAATGTCGAGAGCGCTAACGCGCTGCTCCCTGGATTCAGGTAGACGCGCCGGAACCGGATCGAATCCGCCCAGCGGATTAACGACGTGGGCCAGTACGCTGGCCAGCCTGGATGTGGTTTTTAGGCGGTTTCCCACATCCTGCTAGGTGAATACCGGGCTGGTCCCCATGTTCCGCCTCAGTTACACGGCTCGCAGACACCGGCAGACACTCTTCCATGGCTTGAACTAGACGCAGACAATTGGGATACACTAATTCCGTCTCGGGGGGTATGGGTGGCGACAGGAAGGGCATCCAACCACCCCTTAAATTAACATGCCACATCTGATTAACCATGGCCGACCCTGCATGACCGCGGGACAAGGCTTAAGAAAGAAAAAAGAAAGAAAATTACGACTACCGAGCCCAAATTCTCCTGTAACTCTGTCTCGTGTTCTTTGCTCTATTACAACATTCCAACCGACAATGTTTTTTAGATTTTCTTTTTCGTGTATATACTGAATTACATGCTCAGTATCCTCATATTCTTCCCCTATCTCATTATATTCTTGTAACGTCGGCATATAAACCTCGACGTTTTTGCGTTGGTTTGCTGTTGATCCCGTTGAGAGTAATCCTGTGACTAGTTCTCAAAAACTCATTCTCTGACTCAAGATCCTTTTCATTACGTATCCTACCACTGTTTTACCGCTTTCTGCAGTTGTTGATACTACTCTATTTTCACCTGGCGAGAAATGTTTCCATTTCACTTCACTGATTCCCATTATATTTTGTATTTCTCTTTCAGGTTTTCTAGGTGCCCTACTACATTCAGTCTGCATCATACGCTACAATTCATAGATCGTTACCCTCTCGTTGGCTATTCAATCTTTTTTCATAGTCAACTCCTCCAGGAGAACCAAATGGGGGACTAATGCGGAATTTTTTGCCAATGGAGGTATCATCATGTTACTTTTCAATTACAGGGCATATGTCCTATGCATAGGCATAGATGCCTTCTGCATCCTCATTCTGTTGTTGATCTTTGTTCCACATTTTAGGGGCAGTTTCCCACCCGAAACGCAAGAGGGTGGCCTGAAACTCTGTCCGCTCCTTCGCTCCCTTTGATGATACCGTCGGAGAACGTGGCTGACTCCTTACACTGGAAGCTTTCGGCCGCCGTTGCCGATGATTTTTTTCTTTTAATTAACAAACCCATAAACATCCAACTACGAGGAAAAAGCAGCACACAGTCATCTCGTAGTAGATTTTGTACCATATGAAGATCAAAATCACTATTAAAAAACAGTCAGTTTTGTTATTCATAGAAACCATTTAGTAAAAAGAGATACATTCAACTTTTAATCTCTTTTAGAAACCTATCCAATATGGGCTTCTACGAGAAGTGAAGAATCCTAAGCAGTAATAGAGAAGACATGGTTCTGAGACAGTCAATGGCAACACCATTTAAATTTCGAGAATGAAATTTGCGCTTTGCAGCGGAGTGGGCACTAATATGAAACTTTCTGGGGGATTAAATCTGTGTACCGGAGCGAGACTCGCAACTCAGGACCAAGTGCTCTACCGACTTTTTTTTAAATCTCATTTTGTTCGTTCTTGTTCGTTGCATTTGTTCGTTACGGACATCCCATGACACCCGGTCAAGTTCGTTGTTGATCCATACACTCAGTTTTTTTAGTACAGAGGGCAGGTAACCCTATGACCGAACACGCTGAGTTACCGTACCGGCACGGACCGAGCTACGCACAGGGTTAATTCTGCCAGTACCTCGTCTCCTATCTTTCACACTTCACAGAAGCTCTCCTGCGAACCTTGAAGTAGAAGAACTCCTGGAAGTAAGGATATTGCGGAGACATTGCTCAGCCACAGCCTGGGGGATGTTACCAGAATTAAATTTTTGCTCTGCAGCGGAGTGTGGGCTGATATGAAACTTCCTGGCTTCTGTGAAATTTGGAAGAGACGAGGTACTGGCAGAATTAAAGCTGTGGGGAGAGGTCGCGAGTCATGCTCGGGCAGCTCAGTCGTTAGAGCACTTGCTTGCAAAAGGCAGAGGTCCCGCATTCGAGTCTCGGCCCGCCACTCAGATTTAATCTGCCAGGAAGCATTTAAATTGGTGCAGAAACAGACGCTGCATGCTATATCTGACATTTTGTATCAAGCAGCTTTTAACATCTGCAGCTATAATTCAACGGTATTCTAAGTGAAGAGACGCAAACTTCAAACTTTGTTCGTCACTGACTCACGTTTCTTCGAAACCCAAACAGTGCTTTGTGTTTTACAGTCAGCCAACACTCTCTCTTTGTAGTAGGGTTGCAGCTACTCATAAGTATTCTGAACATTGTTTAGGGAGTTGCTTAACATTTGCGGTAGACTGTTTCCTTGCAGGTGTCACGTTATGCATATTCATTTGCTTTTTCCACGCTTGGTGTCGCACACTTTGCACAAGACACAACGTGAATAGTCTGTTCCTTACCTAGAGTACACCTTGTTGCCCTTTCGCTTCATCAGCTGGAGTTTCGCTATGTTATGTGTGAAACCGTATTTCATATCATGAATTGTGAATCAGAAAAATTCTAGCAGTAAGGATCAAAAATTTAATGGTATTTAATTTTCCAGAATAAACAGTGCCTGTGTCATACTGTTCTGTTCTTTTTTCAACTGTGGTGGTTAAAGTGGTTTATTAGCAACACTGGAGATTAAAGATAGTTTTGGTTAGTTTCATTGGCTTCGCGGCAGGGCTAATGATTAACAAGAGGAAATAGCAGTTAATGCTGAGTACTAACCTCTCTCAGAATATTACACCATTTATCTCATTATTTACATACATACTGCATGAAAGATCCTGTCATTTCGAAGTGATGTCAAATAATGGAAATAATGAGATAGAATTGCAAACAACACAGTTAAATGGTGGAATGTGAACGACTGGTGCAACGTAATTAATTGTGTGCTTCCTTCCATAACTTAATATAGGAGTATACCCGAAGTGATGTGGGGATAAAAGGGATATCAGAAGAAAAGATTATGAAGCATGTAATTTAATCGTAAGTTATGAATTGCAAACACTACAGATTCGCATATTCTATTATTTCGTTCATGAGTCGAGTGAAAGATTGTAGTTATCTCACTGAGTTAGGTAAGACCCGAAGTTAACTCAGATAATTTGTTGTCACTCGGTAGCACTCTACCTTCGGGTAAATTATTTCTTCTGATATGCTTAATGATGGTTCAAGATAAATCTTTATGAGATGGAGGTTCCCTCACGCGCATGGTACCAACGTAGAAATGAGTTTTTGTGGTTGGGCAGAGAAGATGGTGCCAACCTGACAAATTCCTGTCGTTCCTTCTGAACGCACATCGGAAGGGACTCGTTTGTTTCGGTAACGTACTTGTCGGTAAGTAATAGGAAAGAGAGCCAACTTTGTTCATCTCTCGTTTTTTTCCTGCTATTTACGGAGAATAGAAAGACACATACACTCACTCTGGTTTTTGACATGGATGTAAAATAGGTAGTCTAATCGGTCACTCTCGCAATGGGTCAAGAGTTAAGTATTTTGGCTGATGTTTCTATTTGTACAGTCTGTACATTCAGTAGGGCTGTTAACCGGAATTACTCTGTCTCTGAGAACGGGGTCGCAAGTACGGTTTGTAACAAATGGAGAATGCTCCTTCTGAACAATGTCTCTGATGACATCAGGAGACCCCAAGAACCGTTGTCGACTCTTCCACAGCTGCTATTCGTTGATTATGTGCCCCTTCTCGCTCAGCTCATTTTCCTACAGTTTATTTCGATGTTTACACACGCTTCTTATTTCGTGTTTGTAGAAAATGGTTCAAATGGCTCTGAGCACTATGGGACTCAACTGCTGAGGTCATTAGTCCCCTAGAACTTAGAACTAGTTAAACCTAACTAACCTAAGGACATCACAAACATCCATGCCCGAGGCAGGATTCGAACCTGCGACCGTAGCGGTCTCGCGTTTCCAGACTACAGCGCCTTTAACCGCACGGCCACTTCGGCCGGCGTGTTTGTAGATACTTAAATGAAGTCATTCATGATAAACAATTATGTGAGTATTAATGATTTTGTTTACTGGAACTGTTGGTGTACGTAATACAGCTCTGCGTTGAAACAGAAAATTTTGAAGGACAAAAATTTAGTCTTCGATGCAAGCGTTATTTACATTCCAGACTTGAGTGTAACGTATTTTTCAAGCGGAAAGCTTCCTGCTTATCGTTATGGTCGAAATTAAAATAGTGGTGATTGTAAACAAAGCTGACAATGAAACGAATGTTGTCCTTTGAAGTAATATTAATTCTCCTTAAACCCAGTTCAAGAAAAGATAATCATTCTAATGTTTGTGCCCTCCGGCTGTTTCCGTTGATCAGCATAACGGTCTTTAATCTGAGGAATTCTCCAGAGACATCGGGTAAATTAGCAGTATCAGAACGGCTGAAGTGATACTGTTATTGTTTATTTATAACTGACTTCAACAGCCAGGTTCGTATGGTCGCTAGGGTTCTCATTTTAACGAAAGCGAAGACAGCGTAAAAAAAGACGGAAGGGCTCTTTGGCGTTACATTATATAAAACAAATCCAGCGTTGGGAATCAGTATCATAGCTTGCAGCGTAGATCGCTAAATAGATTTATGGTAGGAGAAAGAGAAGTTTCTTTGATAACTCAGATTCATTAAGTTAATGTTTCGGGCTGAAATAAGACAAAACAAAACATGCAGAATAGATTTTTATGAATTATAATAGCCTTTCTTGAATCGTGGGAGAAATTTAAAGGAATTATAAAAATTTCGGACCTGAGTCACGCAAAGATAATGTATCATATTAAAGAATCGAACATACATTGATACATATTTGAAAGACCAACGCAGTTGGGATGAAATTTTCTTATCAATGAGATGAGAGAGAACATGTACTTGAATTCCAGAATACATGGTCGTAGCATATCTATCCTGATAAGTTCACTTTCTCAATAACATTAAGCTATGGTTTCTTTTAGTCGTAACCATAGTTGGTTCGGATGTGGCTTGTTTGTCGATGGTTTTCCCATTACGACAAGAGAACTTTTTTGACTAATAATACAATCTTAAATGATAGTGTGAAGGGACTTATCAGGAGTCAGTACGCTACAGAGGGCTGCACTTAGTCCAAAGAGGTGCAAACTCAATGGGATGGCTTGTGACTGAGGCAAGAGCCAATCATATCATATCTGCACCGTGACTGGTTCAGAGTCCCAAATGCTTAAGATTTGCTAGAGTGGTTCGGTTTTGAAATAAACCGTACATGGATGAGAGTTTTTGATCCTCTTATGAGGCTCAGAGTAGTGATGTACTTTGACAGTTCACTGTATTTTAAAGGTAATGACCATGAGACCGACGGAGTTACGACCTAAGTGTATTGAGGGACGATGATGAAGCGGGTGCGATATTTTCGCAGAAAACATTTAGAAGAGTACCCGCGGAGATTTTGTTGTTTTTGGCTTAGCGTTGCATGACTTTTTGACGGCAGACCTCTATAATAACGACCTACATTAGTTCATCGTCTAAAAGAATATACTTATGTAATGTTGTTGCATTAATTTGTTGTGTAAGCGGTGCTGATATTCAAGACCATAAAAGTGGGTTAAAAGCTGTGAGGGAAGTTAACCTTGCATTACTGCGCAACTGTTTCACCAGGTATCCAGTCTAGCTTACCAAATTCCCAACCAGACGAACATTAATTATAATCTTTTAGTATTCATCTTACGATAACCGGTGATATATATATAAAAAGACAATTTAAATAAAAAGAAATAAATCAGTTTATATTTGGACATTTATTTTAACATTGATCATTGTTCCGTTAAAATTTCAGCATATCAAACTTGATTCATAACTAAACTGGTGCCTTATTTAGGGTTGTGAAAATGTGAGTTTGTAATCTTACGGAACACGTCAAATATGGAGCCAAGATTGGGAGACTGCATACAACACTGCATTCATAAAATAACACACGAAGAACGTTGAAACATATGCAAGAGGAAATTTACCACAACCAACCGATTCAATTTTCACCCAAAGAAGTTACGTTCGTAGTGCAATCCTGTCCGTCATGTAATTACCACACACTGGTATACAAAATTCATACTAACTCTCTGTGAAATCTTCCCAAAAAGAATAGCTGAGGGCTACTTTGATGATTACACCACATGCTTCACGTGGTCAACTTGGTTTACACATTGAGTGTAACTCCACAATAATTTTGATAATTAAAATAAATTAGATCGAAAAGCAATTTACAAAAGAAAAACCTCGAACTGGTTACTATCGTCTTACTATTAACCTGATGGGTCGAACAATTCTATAAGCACGTGGTACTGGTCTCACAACGTACACCCCACGTGGGTTGAACATAAAGAAAAGTTGCTATATTGAAAAATATTGTCAAGACGAGACGTTATAATCTCACGCACATTGGCATTTAAGATTGATGATCTTAGTTAGAGTTACTGATCAACACGTGGTTCCACTTTACTCCGCTACGGTCGCAGGTTCGAATCCTGCCTCGGGCATGGATGTTTGTGATGTCCTTAGGTTAGGTTTAACTAGTTCTAAGTTCTAGGGGACTAATGATCTCAGCAGTTGAGTCCCATAGTGCTCAGAGCCATTTGAACCATTTGAACCACTTTACTCACAAAGTAGTGACAAAGCAACTACTGGAAGATATTCTGAACTTCACACTCGAAATACACTGCTTTGCAATTTAAGATAACTTTAGATATTTTAGAGCTAAACCTGAAAAGGTGATTAAATTTTCAGTTAGGCTGAACTTAAGAAATCCATTGTCCTACGGACTTAGCAGACACGCGCAATAGCCGGAGATCTTACCACTTCAGACGCTCGCCGCGGACAGACTGACCTGGGCTCCTACCAAGCGTGCTTCATAAATACAAACGGAAGTGACCAGAGAGGCAGCTCCCTATACTAACATGACAAGGGACGGACAGGACCATACTAAGAACAGAAACCTCTTTGCTTCTAGAAAGCGTAGCTACCTGTTCCGACGTTGGTCCTACTGTTCTCTAGCAGACAGGCTTGTCTACTACCATCAAGCATGCAACTAGATATACATCTGCTCATTCATCCTTTCACACAGAAGGGAAGGGGGATGACAGTATTTTATCATATACAATATATAAAAGAAAGCGGATGTAGGTTCCGTATGAGACTATGTGACATGAATTACTTACATACAAACTGAGTTTTAAAGTGTAGTAGTGTGACAGATCGTTCTTGTTTATGTGTAAAAGTAACACGCTCCACTGCTCAGTCTCCTCCCAGATAGTCAGAAACACCACAGTAAATTTAGAAGAGGAATTTATGCCGTAAATGACAACAGATTTAAGAAATTAGCATGAAAGGAATCCAACAGAGACCTTTCACTTACTGGAGTAGAATTAAATTTAAATAAACAGTGTCTGTTCAGTGAAAATCACAGAATCTCATTTCTCATATGATGATTTAGTTGCTATATTATTCAGAGATTTTTGTCATCAGTGCTTCAAGGTTGTTTTGTGAAACATCAGAAAGCTAAAAAGTTGGGAAGGCAAATAGTGCTTTGTCTACTGCTCCAGTGGTGGGATCTTTGGGGCATTCAGAGTGCTACTGCCTCGTTTTAGTAGAATAGGACATGTATCTAATTAACTTTGTTTCGACATGGCAGTTATACGTTTCACACATATAGGAGCATAGGAAGTTGAATCAAGACAGCGCACGAATGTTTCTTTCAGCGAAAATTAATTACGTGTCAGAGAGAGCTCTGGCACTTGCCTGAAGCACTTTGAAAGCTGTCTGTTTGACGTCTCTCATCGGGAGTGCAGTGTGCCCTTGGCCTGCATCATGATATGACGTTGATATAAAAATGTTGTTGCTCATACAGCATAGTTATAATCGTAGGGGAAAGCGACACAACTCTCCCTGGTCAATAAACAGATCTATCATCGTACTGAATAGTAAGTCAGTAATTGTTGAATTTGGCCACTGTAAACAACGATAACACCATCACAGTCAGCACAAGAAACCTAGGTGTACAACGGGTTACATTTGTTATTAGTGGGTCACCTAACCGTGGAATTTTGAAGTTTAAATCAAGGCTGCTTATAACAGATTTTTATTTGCTATAATTCATGGACACAATTCACAAGAAATTGGCAGAGAGAAAAGTTCTACAAATTCTCTACTGCATTTACCCAAAACGACAACAAACATTGCGGCATGTACCGAACTACACTCCTGGAAATTGAAATAAGAACACCGAGAATTCATTGTCCCAGGAAGGGGAAACTTTATTGACACATTCCTGGGGTCAGATACATCACATGATCACACTGACAGAACCACAGGCACATAGACACAGGCAACAGAGCATGCACAATGTCGGCACTAGTACAGTGTATATCCACCTTTCGCAGCAATGCAGGCTGCTATTCTCCCATGGAGACGATCGTAGAGATGCTGGATGTAGTCCTGTGGAACAGCTTGGCATGCCATTTCCACCTGGCGCCTCAGTTGGACCAGCGTTCGTGCTGGACGTGCAGACCGCGTGAGACGACGCTTCATCCAGTCCCAAACATGCTCAATGGGGGACAGATCCGGAGATCTTGCTGGCCAGGGTAGTTGACTTACACCTTCTAGAGCACGTTGGGTGGCACGGGATACATGCGGACGTGCATTGTCCTGTTGGAACAGCAGGTTCCCTTGCCGGTCTAGGAATGGTAGAACGATGGGTTCGATGACGGTTTGGATGTACCGTGCACTATTCAGTGTCCCCTCGACGATCACCAGTGGTGTACGGCCAGTGTAGGAGATCGCTCCCCACACCATGATGCCGGGTGTTGGCCCTGTGTGCCTCGGTCGTATGCAGTCCTGATTGTGGCGCTCACCTGCACGGTGCGTAGGATCCTACGGTCTTGGCGTGCATCCGTGCGTCGCTGCGGTCCGGTCCCAGGTCGACGGGCACGTGCACCTTCCGCCGACCACTGGCGACAACATCGATGTACTGTGGAGACCTCACGCCCCACGTGTTGAGCAATTCGGCGGTACGTCCACCCGGCCTCCCGCATGCCCACTATACGCCCTCGCTCAAAGTCCGTCAACTGCACATACGGTTCACGTCCACGCTGTCGCGGCATGCTACCAGTGTTAAAGACTGCGATGGAGCTCCGTATGCCACGGCAAACTGGCTGACACTGACGGCGGCGGTGCACAAATGCTGCGCAGCTAGCGCCATTCGACGGCCAACACCGCGGTTCTTGGTGTGTCCGCTGTGCCGTGCGTGTGATCATTGCTTGTACAGCCCTCTCGCAGTGTCCGGAGCAAGTATGGTGGGTCTGACACACCGGTGTCAATGTGTTCTTTTTTCTATTTCCAGGAGTGTATATGGAAGACTGCACGGAGCCACTTATGTGGTCAACTCAATGAAGTCAAATTTAATGACATAAAATGAAAAACTAAAAGTCGGCTCAAATTGTATACCAGAACAAGTAAGTAGCAAGCTGCTGAGAATAGGGATCGCACTTCTGCAGTTTGCGGCAGTTGCATTTCGCCAAGATTAGCTAAACAGGCACCCACCAGCAGCAGAAGGCAGCTGGGAGATGAATCGCAACGAATCTTAGTTCTCCCTCCTCAACTCTGTACCTTGCAAAAAAATCTACATCTGGAGTGTGGAACCCGCGGTCCGCAGGCCGCATGGAGCCCAAAGTATCAGTGCGGCCCAAGAAGTGAGCATCTGTCACGCAATCGGAAAAAAAATGCGTAAAATTCCGTTTGCGTTGAGTTGTGATAAACTGAAACATAACCCTAAAGGTGAGATGGAATAGGCAACCATACTTTTCGATTTGATCCAAGAATTTGAAAATCAGTTTTGGCATATTTGAAAAGCATGATCGAAATTTTCGAATTTTTGCGACACCTTTTACAAACAATATATGAGTGGATATGTTGCCGCCGGCCATAGTGGCCGAGCGGTTCTAGACGCTACAGTCTGGAACCTCGCGACCGCTACGGTCGCAGGTTCGAATCCTGCCTGGGGCATGGATGTGTGTGATGTCCTTAGACTAATTAGGTTTAAGTAGTTCTAAGTTATAGGGGACTGATGTCCACAGCAGTTAGGTCCCATAGTGCTCAGAGCCATTGAACCATTTTTGATACGTCGCCAGAAGATTTTCGGGTGGAATTCTTAGAGATAAAGACTCACATCCACCTAAAACAATAATTTGGTCATGTCCCCTTGTTGGTCTTTTAGAAATCATACCTGCCCAGTGACGAATATGCCTTGCTGCACAGCCGGCCGAAGTGGCCGTGCGGTTAAAGGCGCTGCAGTCTGGAACCGCAAAGACCGCTACGGTCGCAGGTTCGAATCCTGCCTCGGGCATGGATGTTTGTGATGTCCTTAGGTTAGTTAGGTTTAACTAGTTCTAAGTTCTAGGGGACTAATGACCTCAGCAGTTGAGTCCCATAGTGCTCCGACCCATTTTTTGAACCTTGCTGCACGGTCATGCGTTGTATATGTGATCTTTGAAAACACATGCATTTGTGAACAGTTATGTTCAAGAATAAAAAAAAAGAGTAAAAATAGAACCGAAATATCTGATGAACAGTTTCAGTACACCTTTTGACAATTCCAACCACTTCGATCGAATCTAATACTGATACCTTAATTTCCCAAATTCAAAGCGAAATGTCACATTAATTCTGTGATTTGTAATGACTTGTATATAAAATTATTAATGAAATTTCGTGTATAAAATGACAAGTAATTCCATCTTACTTTATCTTGATTTCTTAGAATAAAGAACCGTAAGCTCGTGTTTGTATGCTATGTGCAAACCAAAAACTTCTCGTCTTCTTCCAATACTGCCAAGGTCAGCCAAAAGATTGGATACCAATGCAGTCTACGTGAATGGACAGACTATATGCTGTTGCCAAGGCGATGGACAAGAATATCGCTTATTTCACTAAAAACAGGGGAATTCATCAGAAACCTCCAACTCTTGGCGTACAAAACAGACAGAAACAAACACAAAGTTGGTACCAGCCTTGAGCACTGGCTCCTCGATTGGTCGACTTCACACCAAACACTGTGGTAGGGTGACGTATTTGACTGCATGCACTAAAAAAATTTGAGGAGAAACTAAGCGACTTTTTCGCGCTGGCTGGTTGGCACCATCCCGTCCCCTCCCGTCCTGTGATTTTCGTGCAGAAAAGGCAAAAATGTCATGCTAAATTATTCTCTGGGAATGGCAACTACACCACGGCATTCTCTACCTTCACCGAGGACAGGCACTGGCTCTGCCCACAAAAGCGTCGAGAAGGCGGCAGCCATACTACCGCGAAGCATGCTTATTTCTCTCGGTAGGGTAGCCTCTCCTAATGAAATTCACTTACTGTCTTCTGCTGACAAAGAGGAAATCGAGACAACACCTGGAGCACTCCTTCCCAGTGAGAAAAACGCAAAGATTTCTCCCTAGCGCAATGTGCAGTACTCTCAGTAAAATAACAACGTAATACTGGTAGTAAGATGAAACAATATCACTTAGCAATATGTGACTGTAATGTCACAACCTGACTGTGGAGAGGCAGAGGAAAAGACATTTCAATAAGTCGCATCTTTGTTCATAACATCCACAAAACGTATTTTGAGGGCGGACTCACGAACTTTCTGAAGTTCCCATATTGCCCTCATAGTATCCCAAAGATAAGAAGTCCTAACAACAGTTTACCTACAGACATTGTAAGGTTTTCATATATTTTCTGCCATTGTAAATATTTCCCCTTTACTGTACTGGGTCAAAGATGCACGAGCACTCTGCACGAGTAATGGATAAGATCCTTGACTCTGTGTTTAATGTAATCTGTGGTACATTTGGTCGTCAGTCATTTGTGTAGTGTTAGAGAATTCTTATCAGAGGCAGAGTAGCGAGCAGTTGAGTTTTAGAGAATGACATCTGATATTAGTGAATCTGGGAGAAATTTCTCCGACAGCCAGTGAGCGTACAGCAGTGTTCTGAGCGCTGTGTCGTGAATGTTGTATGCAGTGCGACCATTTAACGTGATCGTAGCGAGTAATTTAGTGGATTTTTATGGCTGATGGTGTCGCTAAGCGACAAATTCTACACAGAGCAAGAGACGTAATTTTCCGGATACACGCTTACTTCAAGCGCAAAATACGCGTAAGGGTGTACCGCAACTGTCGCTTGGGACCGGCAACAATGCATCCCCCGTCCTTGTCTCGACCTGCACTTACCGCTATCGTTCTTGGATCAGACTCTAATTGAAGGAAAACTTTGTCCATTAGATAATTAACAATATTCGTGATCAGTGTTAATTTTATCACTTTGTTTTCTTTAAGTCACAAATAATGCAGTTGATTTAAATATATGTAATTTTTGTAGTGACAGAATTTCTAAATTATCAGAGTCGACTTACGTAGTACAGGCCTTTTAACAATAACCAGAGTGTAATTTTTCGAGAACACTGTTCTTCAAAGTAAAGCCCTTCTTCATCATTCTTAGTGAAGTTTTAAACATTTTGTCGTGTGTGCATTTTACCTTACGCCGCACGCACACACAGATTGTTTCTGCACCACACGCACCCACAGATTGTTTCCGACAGCCAAAGAAAAATTTAGTAGGGAGTATATTGTTTTTCTTTAACTGCTGCATTTGCTGATTTCAATTTGCTTTCGAGAACGTAAGTACACCAGACACAAAATAGCATGCTGAGTATGAGATAAGTCACTTTTCTTTCAGAGCAGATCTCACTTTGCATTCTTAAGAGCGAAAAAGTACGTAGTCAGAATTTTCAGCTGTTGTACTAAGTAAGCAGATTAATTAACGTTGAACGGTGTAAGTAATCTTAAACGGTTGTTTCCTGCTGAGCTGAGCAGTATTTTATGTTGTGGGTATTCCAAGTCAGACATTGCTACGTAACTTTCATGACGTAGTTCAGTGTTGAGTTGCAGTTAAACAGTTTTCACTGAGTACACAGTTAGTTTCTTTTGGGATTTAATTATATTCATTTTCATTCTTTCAAATTCAGCATTCCACTAAGGTTAAAGTTTTGTTTCACGACACTGTACACAAGCGTAATACAACGCTGAAGTCATTGATGACAGTGCCATTAAAGCAGAGTTATTAAACACGGTTTTCCGTAACTCCTTCACCAAAGAAGATGAAGTAAATATCCCTTAATTCCCATCACGAACAACTACCAAGATGAGAAACGTAGAAGCAGATATCCTCGGTGTAGCAAAGCAGCTCCCGTCCAGACTCTATACCAGTCAGGTTCCTTTCAGAGTGTGCTGATATAATAGCTCCATATTTAGCAATTATATACATCCGCTCGCTCATAGAAATATCCCTACCTAAAGACTGGAAAATTGCTCAAGTCACACCAATACCCAAAAATGGAAGTAGGAGTAATCCGCTGAATTACAGGCCCATATCACTAACGTCGATTTGCAGTAGGGTTTTGGAACGTATACTGTGTTCGAATATTATTAATTACTTCGAAGAAAACGATTTATTGACACATCGTCCGAACTGATTCAGAAAATATCGTTCTTGTCAAACACAACTTGCTATCGACAGGGGATGTCAAATTGATTCCATATTTTTAAATTTCCAGAAGGCTTTCGACATTGTTCCTCACAAGCGTCTTCTAACCAAATTGCATGCCTACGGAGTATCGCCTCAGTTGTGCGACTGGATTCGTGATTTCCTGTCAGAAAGGTCACAGTTAGTAGTAATAGAGGGAAAGACATAGAGTAAAACAGAAGTAATATCCGGCGCCCCCCGAGGAAGTGTTATAGGTCCTCTATTGTTCCTGATCTGTATTAACGACATAGGAGACAATCTGAGTAGCCGTGTTAGATTATTTGCAGATGATGCTGTCATTTACCGTCGTGTAAAGTCATCAGATAATGAAAACGAATTTCAAAATGATTTAGATAAGGTATCTGTATGGTGCGAAAAGTGGAAATTGACCCTGAATAAAGAAAAGTGTGAAGTTATTCGCATGAGAACTAATAGAAATCCGCTAAATATCGATTACGTGATAAGTCACACAAATCTGAAGGCTGTAAATTCAACTAAATACTTAGGAATTACAATTACTAGTACCCTAAATTGGAACGGTAACATAGATAATGTTCTGGGTAGAGAAAACCAAAGACTGCGATTCATTGGCACAACACTTAGAAGGTGTAACAGGTCTGTTAAAGAGACTGCTTACACCACGTTTGTCTGACCTATTCTGTAGTATTTCTATACGGTATGGGATCCGCATCAGTTGAGACTGGCGGATGGTTTGAGAGATTACAAAGTTACCTCGGTGAGGAATTTGTTTGGACTTCAAATGGGTCTCATTTGATAACAATAGTTATTTATCAAGGAAGTATTAACATATTGTTGAAAAAACTCTATCTTTTAGAAAACAGACATTTTGAGAAATGCGTTTGTTGTAGAATTGGAAGAACAATCAGTTGAATACAGAGAAATAAAGGCTCATAAGCAACAAAGATAGTGTTTCCTCGATCCATTTGCTAATGAAACAGGAAAGGAAATGGCTGGCAGGTACCATATGCCAGGCAGGGATGGGTGAGTTGCAGAAAATGTATGTAAATGTAGATGCAGATTTACATACAGCAGTCAGCTATTAGTATGATAAAGTAGTTTGTATATATTTAACAATTTCAAGTTTTAGACTGTCTAAATCCTCGTCAGACGTCTCTTCCACGCTTTCATGCTGAGGCCTATCTTTGTAGTTGATAATTTTTTTATGCTCTAAGACATAAAAAAGCATGTTGAAAATTCCGGAAACATATGAAAGGGACTGTAATTTGAGGAATCATACGGAAAATCGTCTTAAAGTTGAGTAATACATAATTTGGCGAAAACTTACGTCATGTGTGTTCCTGAGTGATCTATTCGTCGAATATTTCTAAATTTCGCTGTGTTCCGCATACATCGCGTATGTACTGTACAATTCACTAGTTATCGGTATAACAAGGAACATTTTAAGTTTTGGGGCACCAGGAATAATGATCAATATTCGAAAAACGTGGCCCAACTACGCATAGGCAACGAAAACAAACACGTTAGTTCCAAAGATACTACAGTATCAAATATTGTTATAGACGCTTTGTGAAATACAAAGGCATACTAAGTACATATTTGCTAAGGTGGTGACACTGACTTTAATGGTAGAGATACATTATGTATAATAAACAGTAATATGGCATTATATTGAAGGCCAAGAATTATTGGGAATAAAATACGATTTTCTCTTTTCTCCATGGATACATCACGCACAGACTTTCTCTTAATACCTGGGGAATGTATTTGCCAAAGTGCGTCAGAAACATATTATTTCTACCACAGGTGGGGAAGAGGGCTACAGATTATAATGTTACACTATGTACTTTGTACCACACGTTTTACAGTGCCTTACGGAATATAAATATTGATGTAAGCCAATGTGGTATTAGATTTTTCGTGATGTATGCGACTTTCATTTGATCTCAGTTAAAGGTTTTTCTTGCATTTTAAAAATTTGAGCGTAATCAGTGAGAGAGATATAGAATAACAATCTTCGTAATCCTTCAGGGAAGCGTCTTGTGGAAAGGTGAAATGTTATTTGTGCTTCTAATAATAACTTCTGATTTTTCTGGAGCTCTACAGCAACTTCAGCCTCACTATGAGGCTAATAATGCATATTGTGGGTCATGAAGAGATACGATGGTAGAACTGGGCTCTGTATCCCAATGTCCGTTAAAGACGCTGCATGCCGTTTTAGAGGATTCAGGGAACTTCCCGAAGATAGTGACGTATTTAACACACACGTTGAAACTTCTGAAAATAAAACTGTATGTATACATTCGCCGCCTCATCATATGTCATATTTGACGGAATATGCTGGTTGTCGTGTATGTGTCATGTATCTACTCATACATGAAGTAAAAAAATGCTGGAATATCTGTGAATCATTCCGACAGTGCATATATGACTGATTCTGTAAGATTTCCCTTTTTACCGTGTTGGCCAGGAAATTAGTTAAGGCACTGGAATTATTCTCGAGAAAAGAAGAGCTCACGCTATTCATAGCCTACGATTCTCACTTTTTCCGTAATTGCTTCACTTGAATACTGCGACCGGTTGTCAGACAACGTGATGACATATTCGTTCGTCCATCTATTTCCAATTGTGTTAGCACTTCAACTGCAGAGACTTCAATGGGACGGTTTATTTTGACAATCGTGTCCCCTTTCTTAGAAAAATATGACGTTCAAGAAAGCCATCAGGAATACAAAAACCTTTTTTCAGCGGTTTTTATTCTTAATTCCCTTTAGGCAAGTTCGCCTCCCCATGTCGGTAGAATTCTGGGAGTATTTCTAAATCATCGTCGAAAGTGCGTCGTGACCTAATTCACTGTCAGGTACAAACTTTTCAGCGAAAATTGTTAGTACATCGCTACTGGCTTCTTCCAAGATGCAGTATTGAGAGTACTTTGATGAAAAGAGATATTTTTTATCAACATACTGGAACAACATACAAGAAGAGACAGATTTAAAATATCCTCTGAATATGAATGTAATTCAGATAAAATGACCAACGACGAATACGACAATGTTTTAATCCCCACTTTATCTGTGCACAGATGTACGGCAAATTTTCTCTAATTTTTTATCACTCACAGCATACTGCTTCTACAGATCTGTGGATTTCACAAGCCAAATATCGTTTTCTAAGTTAATTGTTCAAAAATAACGTTCTTCTGTCATTTCAACACACCTGTTTAGTATTACAATCCGCAGAATTCCTTTCGACACTTTACAAACAGACGTCTTCGCCACCATTCCCGAATGCAAGAGTACACATGCACAGGATGGTTTGACGTCTCTGCTCTCACAGTGAGGCGAAACTGTTTTCCTTCATTAGTCGCTAAGCCTCTGACTTAATGCTACAGATAACAGCATGATCATGAGAGTGATACAATTTTTTTCTGTTATATTTGCAGTCCATATCGAGTTCCGTATCACATACATAGTCACGCGTTTCATTAAAATACATTGTAAGGTAAGCATCAAAGTTACAACTACTCTGTGATTTTCTTCATATTTTTTCCTCTGCGAATAATCATGTGAGAGTTGTGGCTGCTCCCTTTCATAAAATTATACTCGAATTTATTTAGAAGTTAATTGGTGTCCTCGGATTCTGCACGCTGGAGCTCAGCAATAATTTAGATCAAACATTCGTCTTGCTTGAACCAACATAATAGGAGGCCTAAAATAAGAATCCCTGGAAAATTTATGTTACTAGCATAAAAATTATTGTTAGAACACGAGATTTAGGATATGGCTCTCTAAAAAATGTTCCGCCGCTACAGACACTTTTAACCAAACAAAAACAAAATTTAAAAAATAATAAATGATTGTTTCAGCTTAATGCTGTGATTTAAAAACTGCACCTTATGCAACATTGCCGAAAATAAATGGGCATGACTTCATGTAGCTTCACTCTGTAAACTGAACCATTGTTAGACGAATTAAAAATTCAGTACATAATATATCAAAAACACACCTAAAAATGAATGTAAGGATTCATTGTTGTGTGTGTGTGTGTGTGTGTGTATGTTTCACATATCGTCCTAAACCTTTGGATTGATTTCAACCAAATTTGGTAGATATACTGTTTACTGTCTTGGAAAAAATGCTATGGGGTAAGAAGGACCTAGCTCAAATTAGGGAGGGGAGGTGAGAGTGAAAATATTTGGTAACTGCTGACATCTAGGCTGACCTGCATGACAGCAATATTGTGTGAGTTGTATCAGAATGCATTCCAGGGTATATATTTGTGGATGAGCACAGCTGATCAGAGAGAATGGGAGGAGAAGATGGATAGTGAGAGTGAGAAGATGAGGTGGGCAGAGATGGGAGGGTAAGAGGAGGACAGACAGAGATGGGAATGGATGAGACTAACAGAGGGGGTAGGAAGAGATGAACAGAGAGAGGGTGAGGAAAATATGGACAGATAGAGGGGAAGGACGAGATTGGTAGAGACAGAAAGAGATGAAGAGGAGGAGATGAACAGAGATAAGGGGAGAAAGAGAGATAGAACGGAACAAGGAGATGGACAGAGAGAGGAGGGGTAGGAGATGTACTGAGGAGAAGGGCAGATGGATAGAGAGATGGGAAGGAGAAGACAGAGAGAGGGTTGGAGGGGGTGAACAATGAAATGGGGGGGGGGGGGGGGGAAGTAGTTGGAAACAGGTAGGAGGAAAGATGAGATGGACAAATAGAAAGGGAAAATAGGAGACGGAAAGACTATGTGCGCAATATATGTGCTGTTTGCGTCCTTGGGCACAGCTGCCGGTCAGAGACTAGTTCTTCAATTACAGGCACTGCACCTCACAGCAATAACTTCCCAACAGTCTCTGAAAAATAACAATGATAAACGTAATAGCTCTGGCACAATCATACGCTGGTCAGTCCGGAACTACTGCAATAAAACGACTGACTGTTACATTCTCTTGTTCTTACTTTTTTTTCTTTGCGAACAACCGCTAGTCGTCGCTGCCGTTCCTCTTAGACTATTGTTCCGCACCTGCACCGCAGTCACATGTTTCCCAGGCACTGTATTCTCTGGAACTCAACTCTGGTTGTGAGCAAGGAGGGTCTTACTACTGAAAATAAGACTATTTCTTAAATTATTAATAAAAATAAAAAGATTTTTCCCATTTGTCACCATTCTTCCATCGCTCAGCAACAGTTTTATAATCTTTGTCCTAACATTAAATTTTAAATAAATATTTTATGGAAGAATTGGAGTAGGAATCGTAAACAACAGGACCATCACACAGTGTAATAATCCAACGCGTTGCCAATGTACCAAAATGCAGATAGATGTACATTTTAGGGTAGATTGTCGAAGTGCATTTTGTTTTATTTGTGCATCGGGCAACTCAATTCAGAATATTATTAAAAGTCAGTTAAGATGAATTGCTCTCGGCCCTCAGCCTAATTTGCATAAGATAATACGTAGCTTTAGCGCAGCAAGGGAATCGAAAAACGTGCTGTCAAAGAATACGACGAGATATACTTCATAGGCAACATTGCTTCGGGTGAAACAATCGGAAATTATGTTTTCAAAGCTTGTTAGAGATATTTAAAAAACAAACACTGTGACAATGCCTCAATACACAGATTCCTCTCCATACCTCACGTAAATACACCAAGCATGAAATAAGTACCATTGGGGAGGGGGGGGGGGAGGGAGGAGACTGCAGACAACAAACGAATACTTTTGCTGCTATACAACCATTTAGTTTCTGGCAGTAGAGGTGGCTGGACGAGCTGCTTCATTTCCTTTCAACACTTACTTAATCATTTTGCTATCTACTGACCGTAATGAAAACGCAATGAAGAGAAATTCCTAGGATGATGTACACAGTCGACATATACTTCCGGTCGAAGCAAGACGTATAGTAATTGAGTAATGAACTTCAAAGTCTACTTAATACAGTATTGGGTTTACGGATTGACAAAAATTAGTTTAAAATTGAGAAAAACAAGAAAAAGTAGGGTAAATATCAGTAGCTACCAGATTTCCAGAATTCTCATCAGTAAGAGATGTGAAAGTCTTCAGTTGTCCACATTGAAAGTTCACATAACGTGGAGAAAGCAAGGCAGACATCTGAATAAAATACGTACGGGTGAAGGAAATACGCTTCGTGATACATGCTCTACGAGACATTAAATGCAGAAATGAAATTAGGCAACAATTAGCTGAAATTCTGTTTCTCTAATACACCACTGATGTCGAGGTTTCATCACTGACGAGGAGGTGACGAGGAGAGTAAGACACCTGAAGCACTTCAGATTTAGTGCCACAGAAGGGTGTTAAAAATCAGCTGATCGAAAGAAAGAACGAAATGAGTAGTTCTAGTAAGAATATCGAGAAGTCTCACTAGAACTAGTTTCATATTACACTGACGGAAAAAAATTGCAACACCAAAAAATAATTCATATAGAGTAATGAAATTTCTGGACTACATTTTTATAGGTAACGTATTTAAGCGATTAGCACTGCAAGATTTCAGGTTAATGTAATCGCGAGATAAGCCACTACAAATGTGAAATGCTGGTTCATTAACAACCGGTGTTGTTGTTGTTGTTGTTGTTGTGGTCTTCAGTCCTGAGACTGGTTTGATGCAGCTCTCCATGCTACTCTATCCTGTGCAAGCTTCTTCATCTCCCAGTACCTACTGCAACCTACATCCTTCTGAATCTGCTTAGTGTATTGATCTCTTGGTCTCCCTCTACGATTTTTACCCTCCACGCTGCCCTCCAATGCTAAATTTGTGATCCCTTGATGCCTCAAAACATGTCCTACCAACCGACCCCTTCTTCTAGTCAAGTTGTGCCACAAACTTCTCTTCTCCCCAATCCTATTCAATACCTCCTCATTAGTTACGTGATCTACCCACCTTATCTTCAGCATTCTTCTGTAGCACCACATTTCGAAAGCTTCTATTCTCTTCTTGTCCAAACTGGTTATCGTCCATGTTTCACTTCCATACATGGCTACACTCCATACAAATACTTTCAGAAATGACTTCCTGACACTTAAATCTATACTCGATGTTAACAAATTTCTCTTCTTCAGAAACGCTTTCCTTGCCATTGCCAGTCTACATTTTATATCCTCTCTACTTCGACCATCATCAGTTATTTTGCTCCCCAAATAGCAAAACTCATTTACTACTTTAAGTGTCTCATTTCCTAATCTAATCCCCTCAGCATCACCCGATTTAATTTGACTACATTCCATTATCCTCGTTTTGCTTTTGTTGATGTTCATCTTATATCCTCCTTTCAAGACACTGTCCATTCCGTTCAACTGCTCTTCCAAGTCCTTTGCTGTCTCTGACAGAATTACAATGTCATCGGCGAACCTCAAAGTTTTTACTTCTTCTCCATGAATTTTAATACCTACTCCGAATTTTTCTTTTGTTTCCTTTACTGCTTGCTCAATATACAGATTGAATAACATCGGGGAGAGGCTACAACCCTGTCTCACTCCTTTCCCAACCACTGGTTCCCTTTCATGCCCCTCGACTCTTATAACTGCCATCTGCTTTCTGTACAAATTGTAAATAGCCTTTCGCTCCCTGTATTTTACCCCTGCCACCTTCAGAATTTGAAAGAGAGTATTCCATTCAACACTGTCAAAAGCTTTCTCTAAGTCTACAAATGCTAGAAACGTAGGTTTGCCTTTTCTTAATCTTTCTTCTAAGATAAGTCGTAAGGTTAGTATTGCCTCACGTGTTCCAACATTTCTACGGAATCCAAACTGATCTTCCCCGAGGTCCGCTTCTACCAGTTTTTCCATTCGTCTGTAAAGAATTCGCGTTAGTATTTTGCAGCTGTGACTTATTAAACTGATAGTTCGGTAATTTTCACATCTGTCAACACCTGCTTTCTTTGCTATTGGAATTATTATATTCTTCTTGAAGTCTGTGGGTATTTCGCCTGTCTCATACATCTTGCTCACCAGATGGTAAGAGTTTTGTCATGACTGGCTCTCCCATGGCCATCAATAGTTCCAATGGAATGTTGTCTACTCCCGGGGCCTTGTTTCGACTCAGGTCTTTCAGTGCTCTGTCAAACTCTTCACGCAGTATCTTATCTCCCATTTCATCTTCATCTACATCCTCTTCCATTTCCATAATATTGTCCTCAAGTACATCGCCCTTGTATAAACCCTCTATATACTCCTTCCACCTTTCTACCTTCCCTTCTTTGCTTAGAACTGGGTTGCCATCTGAGCTCTTGATATTCATACAAGTGGTTCTCTTCTCTCCAAAGGTCTCTTTAATTTTCCTGTAGGCAGTATCTATCTTACCCCTAGTGAGACAAGCCTCTACATCCTTACATTTGTCCTCTAGCCATCCCTGCTTAGCCATTTTGCACTTTCTGTCGATCTCATTTTTGAGACGTTTGTATTCCCTTTTGCCTGCTTCATTTACTGCATTTTTATATTTTCTCCTTTCATCAATTAAATTCAATAGTTCTTCTGTTACCCAAGGATTTCTATTAGCCCTCGTCTTTTTACCTACTTGATCCTCTGCAGCCTTCACTACTTCATCCCTCAGAGCTACCCATTCTTCTTCTACTGTATTTCTTTCCCCCATTCCTGTCAATTGTTCCCTTATGCTCTCCCTGAAACTCTCTACAACCTCTGGTTCTTTCAGTTTATCCAGGTCCCATCTCCTTAAATTCCCACCTTTTTGCAGTTTCTTCAGTTTCAATCTGCAGTTCATAACCAATAGATTGTGCTCAGAATCAACATCTGCCCCTGGAAATGTCTTAGAATTTAAAACCTGGTTCCTACATCTCTGTCTTACCATTATATAATCTATCTGATACCTATTAGTATCTCCAGGATTCTTCCAGGTATACAACCTTCTTTTATGATTCTTGAACCATGTGTTAGCTATGATTAAGTTATGCTCTGTGCAAAATTCTACAAGGCGGCTTCCTCTTTCATTTCTTCCCCCCAATCCATATTCACCTACTATGTTTCCTTCTCTCCCTTTTCCTACTGACGAATTCCAGTCACCCATGACTATTAAATTTTCGTCTCCCTTCACTACCTGAATATTTTCTTTTATCTCGTCATACATTTCATCAATTTCTTCATCATCTGCAGAGCTAGTTGGCATATAAACTTGTACTACTGTAGTAGGCATGGGCTTTGTGTCTATCTTGGCCACAATAATGCGTTCACTATGCTGTTTGTAGTAGCTAACCCGCACTCCTATTTTTTTATTCATTATTAAACCTACCCCTGCATTACCCCTATTTGATTTTGTATTTATAACCCTGTAACCACCTGACCAAAAGTCTTGTTCCTCCTGCCACCGAACTTCACTAATTCCCACTATATCTAACTTTAACCTATCCATTTCTCTTTTTAAATTTTCTAACCTACCTGCCCGATTAAGGGATCTGACATTCCACGCTCCGATCCGTAGAATGCCAGTTTTCTTTCTCCTGATAACGACGTCCTCTTGAGTAGTCCCCGCCCGGAGATCCGAATGGGGGACTATTTTACCTCCGGAATATTTTACCCAAGAGGACGCCATCATCATTTAATCATACAGTAAAGCTGCATGTCCTCGGGAAAAATTACGGCTGTAGTTTCCCCTTGCTTTCAGCCGTTCGCAGTACCAGCACAGCAAGGCCGTTTTGGTTAATGTTGCAAGGCCAGATCAGTCAATCATCCAGACTGTTGCCCCTGCAACTACTGAAAAGGCTGCTGCCCCTCTTCAGGAACCACATGTTTGTCTGGCCTCTCAACAGATACCCCTCCGTTGTGGTTGCACCTACGGTACGGCCATCTGTATCGCTGAGGCACGCAAGCCTCCCCACCAACGGCAAGGTCCATGGTTCATGGGGGAAGCCGTCAGAATGTTGAATGCAAGCATGCAAACTTGCGGTGTTGTACTGGTGCCGGGCGTCAGTTTCTTTAGTGGAGTTCCACGTCTGTTGCACTTGGACGGTCAATACAGGGACGGTTAATCCTGTTTGTGGATGACGCTGGAGTCGTCGTCCGATCATGTTCCATACGTGCTCGATTGGAGACGTATCTGCTGATCCAGTGGGCCAAGGCAACATGTTGGGTTACAACAGCAGTAACTGGGCGAGGGTTATCCCGTTCTAGGACACCCCTGGAATGCTGTCTATGACTGGAAGCACAGTAGGTCGATTCACCAGACTGACATACAACTCTACAGGGTGCCTGAGATAACCACGAGAATGCTCCTGCTTTATACGAAATTGCACACCGGACGATAACTCCAGGTGAGGTCCATTTTGTCTACGAAGCAGACGAGTTGGTTGCAGGCCCTCGGCTGCTCCTTCTAACAAGACTCGGTATTCATTGGCACCGAGGCAGAAACAGCTTTTACCAGAAAACACAACAGACCTCCACCTTGTACTGCAATGAGCTGTCGCTTGATATCACTGGAGTCACAGACGGCTGTGGTTAGGGGTAAATGGAATGCACGCAACAGGGCGTCTTTCTCGGAGCTTTCCTTGAAGTAACCGATTTGTAACAGTTATTCGTGTTACTGTGGTACCAAACGCTGCTACAGATACAGTTACGATGCCCCCGAGCTATATGCCGAACACGGTGGTCTTGCCTTTCGGTAGTGCCACGTGGCCGTCCGGAGCCCGGCCTTCTTGCGAGCGTACATTCTCGTGACTACCGCTGTCAACAGTCATGTACACTGTCTACCTTCTTGCCCTTTCATTCTGCAGTATCGCAGAAGGAACATTCAGCTTCTCGTAGCCGTATTACACGGCCTCGTTGAAACTCAGCGAGGTGTTTTTAATGGCGTCTTTGTCACCTTAAAGGCATTCTAGACTAACATCAACTCACCATGTTCAATTCTCAAAGGTAACACGTTCACGGCCGTTACAACAGGTATTGAAAGCAAACCATTTTGCATCCTCGTAATGGCGTTACTCTTATGCGACTGGCGCGATATTTGAATAGACATCATATTTCAGATGTAGAAACACGCCTACCAACTTTCGTTTATGTCGCACAGCTCCTTCTTGTTGTTCCCATTTTTTCCGCCAGTGCATTGGAAGAGGCAGTAGAGTGGGAAAAATGTAGGGGCAGGCAAATCATATGTGTGATATTGGTAAGCAGCGACGAAAAGTCTAGTAGATGACAAAAATAAATGGACTGGCATCAAATTAATATGAACACCTAATAACACATGGATAGTATTCTTGTCGAGCGCTAGCTTTCAGTCTGTGGGAGATTTCATTTCTCATGAATCCAATCGTAACATTTAGCATTCGGTAGAAACGAGGTTGTGTTTACAGTTCAACCATATTTGCGCAAGAAATTGCATTTTAATTAATATACAGGGTGATTCAAAAAGAATACCACAACTTTAGGAATTTAAAACTCTGCAACGACAAAAGGCAGAGCTAAGCACTATCTGTCGGCGAATTAAGGGGGCTATAAAGTTTCATTTAGTTGTACATTTGTTCGCTTGAGGCGCTGTTGACTAGGCGTCAGCGTCAGTTGATGCTAAGATCTCGTGGTCGTGCGGTAGCGTTCTCGCTTCCCACGCCCGGGTTCCCGGGTTCGATTCCCGGCGGGGTCAGGGATTTTCTCTGCCTCGTGATGGCTGGGTGTTGTGTGCTGTCCTTAGGTTAGTTAGGTTTAAGTAGTTCTAAGTTCTAGGGGACTTATGACCATAGCAGTTGAGTCCCATAGTGCTCAGAGCCATTTGAACCATTTTGCTAAGATGGCGACCGCTCAACAGAAAGCTTTTTGTGTTATTGAGTACGGCAGAAGTGAATCGACGACAGTTGTTCAGCGTGCATTTCGAACGAAGTATGGTGTTAAACCTCCTGATAGGTGGTGTATTAAACGTTGGTATAAACAGTTTACAGAGAATGGGTGTTTGTGCAAAGGGAAAAGTTCTGGACGGCCGAGAACGAGTGATGAAAATGTAGCACGCATCCAGCAAGCATTTGTTCGCAGCCCAGGAAAATCGACTCGCAGAGCTAGCAGAGAGCTGCAAATTCCACAATCAACTGTATGGAGAGTCCTACGAAAAAGGTTAGTTATGAAACCTTATCGTCTGAAATTGGTTCAAGCACTGTCTGCGATAAGATTAAAAGAATCGATTTCTGTGATTTTATCCTTGCTCAAATGGAAACAGATGAATCTTTCGTTTCAAAGATTGTATTTAGTGATGAAGCAACTTTCCACACTAACGGGAAAGTCAACCGTCGCAATGTCTGTATATGTGGCACTGAGAATCCGCGGGAAACAACTCAATATGAACGTGACTCGCCTAAGGTGAACGTTTTCTGTGCCATTTCAGCCAATAAAGTTTTTGGTCCCTTTTTCTTCGAAGGTGCTACTGTAACTGGACTACAGTATCTGGAGATGTTAGAGAATTGGCTGTTCCCTCAGCTCGAACAAGAAGCACAACAATTCATATTTCAGCAGGATGGAGCGCCACCACATTGGCACTTATCTGTCCGTAACTACCTGAACGTCAACTACCAGAGGCGATGGATCGGCCGCCAGGCAGCCCGTGACAGAGCACTTCGTCACTGGCCTCCAAGAAGCCCTGATCTTACCCCCTGCGATTTTTTCTTATGGGGGTATGTTAAGGATATGGTGTTTCGGCCACCTCTCCCAGCCACCATTGATGATTTGAAACGAGAAATAACAGCAGCTATCCAAACTGTTACGCCTGATATGCTACAGAGAGTGTGGAACGAGTTGGAGTATCGGGTTGATATTGCTCGAGTGTCTGGAGGGGGCCATATTGAACATCTCTGAACTTGTTTTTGAGTGAAAAAAAACCTTTTTAAATACTCTTTGTAATGATGTATAACAGAAGGTTATATTATGTTTCTTTCATTAAATACACATTTTTAAAGTTGTGGTATTCTTTTTGAATCACCCTGTACTATTACTGGATAATCCATTCAGCTGTTTCAGTTGTGTTATTTAATTCACATGATCCATTTCGAAATCATAAAAGTTCATCTTCGGACGTCCTTGTGGCAGTCCAAGTCAATGGGAACGTCGAGGTATAAGAAGTGATCCAAATAGTAACCACGTCGAAAATCAGTAGCTCTTCTGTAAACATTAAATATGCCAGTTCTTGCGAACACCCATTACGAAGGCGAAACATACAGAAACCGAAGTTTCCTGCTTGTCCGACGAAAACTAAGGCATGAAATTTGGCTTTGATGTCTTTGACGACTTTCATTTTGGTTATGTTTAAATTTTGGATCTCTTCATGTACTTCAGTGTTTTCATTGAGTTGGTCTGCCACGAGCACGCCTAAAATTCGATTTTGATAATATAGAAACATCAATAAAAGAACTGGATGTATTATCCAGTAATACACTGTGGTGACTAAGGTCGTGGGAAAGCGAGATGCACATATATAGACGGCGGTAGTATCGCATACACAAGTTATGAATGGGCAGTGCATTGGTGGAGCTGTCATTTGTACTCATGTGAGTCATGTTTAACGGTTTACAACGTGATTCTGGCTGCACGACAGTAATTGACAGAGGTTGCTTGAAATAACCACAAAAATCAATGTGGTAGGTATGACGAACGTGTCCGTTATCAGTGCTGCAGAATTTACCGTTAATGGGCTATGGCAGCAGACGATTGAAGAGAGTGCCTGCGCCTCTCCAGGACTACTAGAAGGTCGTGACCTGGTCAGATGAGTCACGATTTAGTTGGTAAGAGTTGATGGTAGGGTTCGAGTGTCACGCACACCCCAGGAAGCTGTGGACCCAAGTCGTCAACAAGGCACTGTGAAAATTAATAGCGGCTTGTGTTTACGTGGAATGGAATAAGTCCTCTGGTTCAGCTGAACCCATCGTTGGCTGGAAATGGTTATGCTCGACTACCTGGAGAACATCTGCAGCCATTCATAGACTTCATGTTCCCTTGACAATGCACTACCTCACAGTTCCACAGTTCTTCGCGATTGGTTTTATGATGATGATGTTTGGTTTGCGGAGCGCTCAACTGCACGGTCATCAGTGCCCGTACATAATTTTTACACAGTCAAGTTTTTTCACAGTCGAATCTAGCTACTGTCACGGATGATGATGAGGACAACACAAAGACTCAGTCCCCGGGCAGAGAAAATTCCCAACCCGGTCGGGAATCGAACCCTGAACTCCGTGATCCAGGGGCAACAACGCTAGCCACTAGACCACGAGCTGCGGACTTCGCGATTGGTTTGAAGAACATTCTGGAGAATTCGAGCGAATTATTTTTCCCACCAGATCGCCCGACATGAATCCCATCGAACATTTATGGGGCGTAATGCTACACTGTCAACACTTTCGCAATTCTGGACAGCTATAGAGAAGCATGGCTCTATATATGTGGAGGGGACTTCCAATGGCTTATTAAGTCCATACAATGTCTAGTTGCTGCGCTACACCGGGAAAAAGGAAGTCCGAAACTATATTAGGAGGTATCCCGTGACTTCTGACACCTCAGTGTAATAGACTGAAGTACAGGTCTCCGTCACTAAGGCTTGATCCATGAAGATGAATCACTCCTACTTTCAAGTAGGATGACTGTTTTCTTTTTGCTGCTGTACGACAACAGTACATTCCAGTTTGATTGTTTTAGCACGTAGCCTGGTGCAGCGGCTGGGTGTGAAAACAGCTTGTACGTGGAGTACCTTGGCGCGCTGCAGCCGTAGCTGAAAGTTGCCGTTGTGCAATGGAACGGACTGCGCTCTCGCCGAGAGTGGGATTGCCCGCGGCGCGTAGCGGTGCCGCCCACGGGCACGGCGCATGCGCACTCCGCCGCCGGCCGCCGGCCGCTGTCCGGCGTGGGCCACATCCTGGAGCAGGCGCACTCTCGCTCTCCGCGCAGGCAGACACGTCACCGGCGGCCGCGGAGAGAGTCAACACCGGTAAAGGTCACGGCCCTGTCGTAGGCCGGCCGGCTCTAGCCGGCGTATCGCCCGCCACGTGCCGCCCCGTCTCGCTCGCACCGCTACAGATGTTGGGAAGCGACACCCGAAGTAGGTCTCTCACCTGCTCTTTAACAGCAACCTCTTCAACTCCACCTGTTGGAGAAACTCTGGAACCTTTCAAGAAACCGCAAAAAACTTTCGACACTGGCAGGGGGAACGATAATGAAGGTCTCAACAAACGACAAATTTCAGTAACAGACACTTTTACTTCGACATGATGACCTATTTTGTTATATTGTGTTTCGTTTTTAACCCATCTACAGGTGATTGCATACATCGCTTACTACACTGTTCTAACGCAATGTTCACAAATTTCGCTCGTGAATAGAAGTACGGCAAGTTCTTTAGCAGTTGTTTTAGATAACTCTCGGGCGTGACATTGTAGTTCGCGTCAAACAGAGAAAAAAAATCAAACTATATGATTTCAGAGACCTCTCAGACGTATATATATATGCAGACTGAAGCGACGCATGGAAATTTGTGCCAAGACTGGGTTTCGAAGCTGGGTCACCTGCTCACTAAGATGATGCGCTGACTGCTACGTCACCCTGGCACTATGGCTTTGCATTAGTGCATGAGCGACACTGCCACGCCTCCCTCCTCAACGCAAATTTCCAATCATGCCTCGCTTCACCCCATGTGGTAATCGATGCTGAGGTGCTATTCCAATACAGCAGTACAGCCCCTGCAATCCTGTTCGAGTTTAGGGGGAATACCAAGTGGGCTGACAGTGATTGGGAATTTGGACTGAGGAGAGATGCATGAGAAGGTTGTCTGTGAATGCCAAGGTAGCATAAGAAGAGTTTAAATTCGACACAGTAAAATAGAGCGTTATATTACAGATTTTTTTTTCTTTGTGTCATCTTACAAACGGTCTTGGAATTCCACACCAAATACAGACCTTTTTTTTATTCGAAGGTTTAATTATTGTGTAACGAATAATAAATTTAACTGGTAAAGGAAGCACTTGAGAACTTTTCCCTCTAGCGAATGATAAAGGGTGAGGACCAGTCCTTGAGCCGATTTTATCACTCAGTGTTCTTTCCAGAAGCGTTATAAAGTCACTATCCACCGACTATCAACCTCAGTGCTCATAAAATCCTCACATACTCGTATATAAATAAATTCGTAAATGTGTTAGTTTACATACCTCCTCTATTGGTAGTTTCGCAATTCATCAACGCTCTCAGGTTTTCACTATCAGCTCTTTTTTAATATCACAAACATAAATCTATTGCTGACCACAGAGGTGGTCAGCATTTCTTTTCAGACTCGGAAGGCAGATCGCAGCCAACACTTAGAAAACTGTAAAATTTGAAATTACGAACAACTGCAAGACTGTGACGGCTTAATTGGTGCAGCAGTGTTCGCAAAAGGTAGTGTCGGACCAAGAGTCACGTCCAGTGCACAGTCTCAAGGTACCGCATATAATCAAAATAGCAATTGGTGTACTTTATGTGATATAGATATCAATGTACGAGTTCCAATTTGTCGATATAAATGTTACCTGTTTTAATCCTTGCATGATTTTATGTAAACTCTGCCGTTGAAATGTGTTCTTGAGATTAATCGCTCTAGAAGTAGCTTAATTTTAATCTCTTGTACCTTTTCAAATGCCGAATGACAGCAGGTATTTTGAAGAAGTTAAAAAACACAGATTCTGTTATGTGCCGTACTCAGTTCATTTACCTACAAACGTTATCCTGTATTTCAAAGTTTTTATTTGCTAAAGAACAATCGTAGCTGTTCTAAGTAGCTGTCACTGATAAAACTGAACAACGATTAGACACACGGGTATCGTATTAACCAGTATCAATCAGCTGACAATTGCGGAAAGAGTCTTTTCAGTTTTTTTTTCTGAATGCAAAAGTTTGTAAACAGAAACCGTCACCAAGTCTGCCTAAAGGACCAGTTGTGCCTTCCATTATACTTAACGTGTTAATAAGTCCGTCCACGACATGCCAACTACCAACTTCAACGAATCTAGTGCGCACATGACCTGAATTACGAGTAATACAAAGATATCACACAATGTAAGAGTACGCTCTCTAGTGTCCGCACCATATTGGATGGGTACGGTATTTTTGCAGACTCCAATCAAACAAAGCTCGCAGCATTCAACCTCCATAATGAAGAGAGACCCAGGAAGTACACTATGACTTAAGCAGGTCTCCATGAACCTGTCGGAGTATCTGGGTTCAAGATTCAATCTACTTTATAAAATGACTAGAAAAAACTGGAGCCAAATGAAAGTATTCTACGCAATGCTGAAATTTCACACGTGTATTCAGCTGCTGAAATTTCCCTTCCGTGTGGAAACAGCGCACGTACAACTAAAACTATCGTACGTCTGAACGAGGCAATGAGGACCAGTATTGGCATTGTCAGATCAAATTCCATTCACTGATTGCCTGTTTTACCCAATGTTGCTCCTCTGGGTACCAGAAAAAAACTGTCAAAGTGTCAAGGAAACTGAGTCCCATAAGAATTCAGTTCTAAATAGCCCTTTCAGAATCTACCAGATGTTCGTATGAACATTTTGTGCCGATTTTCGTGTCACAGACGTTTTGAAAGTCACGGAGAAGTGGAAAGAACGATGGTAAGAACATCCGCACGACGTTCTAATCCGTATTCAAACCGGACGAGGGAGATGCGGCTATATCTTGAAGAAGAGAGGTAATAGTGAAAGTGCTCCGTGTACCTGTAGAGAGGGGGAAACGAGAATAAGATACATTATGAAGAACCGCCCACTCCAAGCATTTAAATGCATCAGGTGGCAGCGAATGCTGACGTCTGTTGACAAATTGAATAAATATAGTGTGCATTTATTTGTGAGTGTTCTAAAATGCAATACAATAGTAACAATAATAATAATAATTGCTTTTACTGTGCCACAAGCAAAAGAATTCCATTCCATTCACAACGGACGTCGACTTCTAGACAATAGTTAGCTATCAAATGCACAGCTGTATGGTATTTTCACACACGACACGAAAACATGTGCAGTACGTGCAGGTTAACACTATGCGATTTGGTTGCTGGGAACGAACGTAAGGGATTCTGCCTGTTGGGATATTCCATGTAAAGTAGGACACACTTACGATATTTAAAAGTTTAAGATTTGATACTTTTTATGTACTTTTTAAGAAGGCTGGACTTTTTACTTTATGGCAACAATGGTTTGTGGCCCATTATTGCTTTCCCTCCATAATTTGTAACCATTTTTAAAACGCCATATCTTTTATATGTGAAATATTGGAGATTTTAGACCTTCATTTCAACTAATTGGCAGGTAAGAATTTGCATATAATTATTTATGTTACTGTTACATACCCTAATGTACTGCATAAATAGTATAAAATAGAAATAGGTAAATTATAGGTTGGGGTAAATAATATAATATAACAGCACGAACTTTTATGTAACTTGAGTCACTTTCATATAATTAAGTTTTTATACCATGAGAGATATTAGAGATAGAGATAGCTTTATCTTCTTCAGTAATTTACTTCTTAGTGTAACTGTGTAACTAATATCATTACTAAAAATTTTCCAATTTCAACCAATATTGTAAAAACAGAAAATTAAATGTGTAACGTAAGTCACGTAATCTGAGTCACAGCTGTATGATTTTAAGATTGGAAGAAGAGGATGCCCTAGTAGCAGCAGAAAGACAGAGAAGAGAGAGGTAAAAGTTAAACAGTGAAGAAAAACAAGAAGAATTTAAAAAGAAGCATCTGGAAGAAGCTCGAAAAAGCCAGCAGATGCAGAAACTAAAGTTTCTACAAATGGTTCAAATGGCTCTGAGCACTATGGGACTTAACTTCTAAGGTCATCAGTCCCCTAGAACTTAGAACTAATTGAACCTAACTAACCTAAGGACATCACATATATCCATGCCCGAGGCAGGATTCGAACCTGCGACCGTAGCGGTCGCGCGGTTCCAGACTGTAGCGCCTAGAACCGCTCGGCCACCCCGGCCAGCAAAGTTTCTACAGTTGACTCAACATAAGCAAGGACTGTTATTAGAAGAAAGAAGTGCTAAAAATAGGGAGGGAGTAAGGAAACATAGCCAACATAAGATGCAAGGTCAGCAACCCAGTAAAGCAAGTTCATCATCGTATAAGTCACGTAGTGCTCTGGATAAAACTACGGCTCGAGAGCTGCAATAGCTTACGTTAGCAAACTACTCTCAACTATAACTGACAATGTGAAGGTAGTTTCAATCTAGTCAGATGGACCTGGCTCACAATTTAAAAACAAATATATTACTGCTGCTGTACCTCAGTTTCAATCATTTCATAATGTGGAAATCTATTGGAACTTAGTTGCTACATCCCATGGGAAAGAAGCCGTAGATGCAATTGGTGCAGTTGCAGAATGGCTAGTGGGGAATGCAGTAAAAAAGCGAAAATTCATAGTAGGTAATGCATCAACTTTTGCTCGTGTAGCTGCAAGTACCACAACAGTGCAGGTTTTTCATGTGTCTATTGATGAAATTCAAGGAATCAATGTGAAACTTAATATGGCTCAAATATTTTCTTCAGCACCATCGGTACCAAACATAAAAAGCATACAGTGCTTTCACTACCAGAAAGGAGTACTACTAACACATCTGCTGTCTCCAAAGAATTTTACTGCTGCAGATCATCATACTGAATAAACTATAGAAAGTGTGAAAACTGGTGACTGGTACAAAGTAGAATATGAGAGTAAATTCAGTGCTGGAGAAGTACGTGCAGTTTTTGGAAATTCTTACTTAATCTGTGCAATGAAGTGTGCTGGGCACTATTGGAAATGGCCTGTAAAAATCCGATGGAATTATAAAGGAAATTAATCCACTTGATGTTGTCAATGCAAGAGGGCATTTTTAGTTCTCTGACGTAATTGAATTTAAATTTCATTTTACCAGAAGTGATGAACTTATAATTTTTCATAGTGTTTGAAAATTGAAATGTTAATGTTAAGTTTATCTTATTTGGCACATATTGTCATATTTTCATTTCTCTGCTTGTAGGAAAAAAGTTTTTCCCACAAGAAGTAGCAAGTAACATGAGTCAGTATATTACAATATTTCACATGGTATAAATATTTTTAGAAATCTGTAACTCTGTCATTTGAATGCCAAACCAATATGCATTTTCTGTGATAAAAACCAGACCCATACTCCTAATAATTTGAGGACACTTTTGACCTAAAATGCACATTACGAATAGGATGTCCCAAATTTGTAACATGAGTCACAACAAAAATTACATTCTTGTTCTTTAATTTTAAAGCTTTTCCCTGCTTAAACAACACTTCAAGATCTTTGTCTGAATAACGCAATTTATAATGATGATTTAAAAAAGAAAATATGGGTTTATAGATTGATAAAAAGTCAACATAACAAAACACTGATTTCAAAATGTAACGTGAGTCACCATGGAATCTCCCTGTTCACTCATTTCCAGTATTTCCTAGGCAGAGTGCCAAATTAGGCTGCGCTTGTAGTACAGATCTCTGTAGCGGTGAAAATCAAAATCAGTTCGTAACTTCCGTAAAGAGGACATGACAAAAAGTATCTGTACAACGTAATTCTAATAGATTACAAGACCAGCACAAAATTTACAATGACATAATTTTTCAACACAATCAGCCCGCTTTTCAGTGAACCTGAACCATCGAATCACAAACTGTCAAACACCCACAACAAAAGAAAGAGTTGAACAGCAACTCACGAATGCATCGATTCCTTCACTCGTCATCGGATATGAATCGACGCCTTCTTCATTTATCGTCAAATGGACCAAACATATGAAATTCAGACGGGGCGATGTCAGAAATGCTTGCAGTGTGTTCCAACATCTCTAAACGTATATCCTGACGAAACTGAACTACGTGAGCGGCGATATGTTGACGTGCATTGCCATACAAAAAAGGACGCCGTTTCACAATAGATCTCGGCGTTTTTTCGAATTTAAGGCCTCAACTCGTTGCAAAGCATATCACCGTAGCGCTGACTGTTTAATGCTGGCACCTTTCCCATGTAATATTCCAGAATTGACGCTTAAGAGTCCCAAAAAATCTGTGAGCATCACTTTTACTGTAAGGACTGACTCTTAAATACCTTTTTGTTTGGAAATCCGTAACATTTCCATTCCATGCTCTGCTTCTTCTCTCTGGTTCTATAATCGCTCTTTCTGTTTAGTTAGTTGTTAATATTGGTTCGAATGAATATAAAAAACAAAAGATAGAGAGAGCGATTATAATGATGAGATGAACGACAAAAATCGACGAAGTCTATGTTGTAGGCCTATCTTAAATCAATGGTGGGTAACTACGGAAAGATGACTAATCATTCCTGTGCGTCAGAATTAACCTTTCAATAAAGTGACTCTCATAAATCGGCATCGGCCTTCGTTATCATGCAACTAAATGAGGAACGATCTGAGCACTTAAGACTGCGACAATGGCGGCTGGTCCATTGCATCATCGTGTTAAGATGACCAGCAACAAGTATTTGCTGAAAAACATTAAAAAATATCAGATGAGTACAATGAGTAAATTAAATAATACAAATGGATTAAACAAATACTCATATTAGTGTAAGTCACCTTATCTAAAATAACACAATAAGACACCACCTTTTATTCCATCCGTTCACGACGGAAGAGAGTGGGTGCAAGACGGTATGGAGACACTAGCATTTTTCCTAAAAACAAATTTGGAGCGAAAAATAGCACGTATCTCTGAGAATTGAAAATGATGATGAGAATTGAAAATGATGATAAATTGGTGCATTGCTGTACAAAGTGACGTACCCGTGTTTCATCTCAATTGATGATTCGTTTCAAAAACATTTAACCCTCATTAGCACAATGGTCCAGCATCTCTTGCCAGTTTCTGACACAACTGCACTTTAACTGTTCTTTGAGTTGTTTTGGGAACAATCTTGTGCAGACTTTACAAGTCTGACCCTGCTGTGGATGATTTCATATATAAAACCATGACGAATATGCATTTGGCCTGCTACCTCATCAAGAGTCGCTCGCCAGTAATTTAAATCCAGGTCATGGACTTGCTCAGAGATGGCAACAGCTGTGGTAGTGACTGCAATTTGTGAACAACACGAAAAACGTATTAAATAAAAACAAAAAGAATCTCTGGAGGCCATATAGTCTAAGTGAGTCAAGCAGAGGGCGCTAAGCAATTCAAAGATAAAGTTACTCTAGTAGACGGAAGAGTGATTACAGGTTCTTAGAAATGTGCATGTGCTTATAGATAAGGATATTGAAAACAAACGATGAAATGTTTCTATAGTGCACGGTTTTCATGTTTTACCGTCAGACATTATGACCGTTTCAGAGAAAGAAAATATCACCTATGAAAATTACCAACACAAGGATTCTGCGAGCAAGTATCTGTGAAACTGCTCTCTCCGTTCGTCCGTGACATTCAGAGAGCCGTGTACAATGTCAGCCAGGTTGTTCTTGTCTTAATAAATTGCTGAAGGCATTCGATACAGTTCTTCCACACTTTCGTTTCACGAATAAAATATGAACTTGCCAAATATCGGCTCGGTTAAGTTTACGAGAACCTACGTTCCGGGAAGAGATGAGCAACGTATTGCTTCCTCCCACATACTTTTCGCGGAATGACCACGACGAGAGACTCAGAGAAATGGGAACCCACGCTGTGGTTTACCGACGGGTGCTCTTCACACACGTTATTCGCAGATAGAACAGGGAAAAGGGAAAACGGTCCACCAGGATTGCCTCAGTAGCCTCCGTCACACGTAGTAACGTGATCTGTGAAGTATAGGTGTAAATGTAGACCTGTTGATCGTGAGGTTTCTAGGCTCAACGTCGAGGACTTGCCTCCATGTTGCTCATAGCTACTTGGAAAGAGTGCCACGTATGTATTGGAATTTTCCGTCCTAATATGCTACGAGTCGTTCTTGTATTATGCAAAGAACCCTCCAGTGCTTCGTAATTGCTAGATATGTATGGGAATTGGATATATTTCCTACACTTCTTCTCCCCCGTCTCTCTGTCCATCACCTGCTCCTCCCTCTCTCTGTCCACCTCCTTTCTCCCCTCTCTCTCCATGTTCTTCCTGCCTCTCTCTGCCCATTGCCACATTCCATGTTATTTCTCCCCCACTTCCTCCCCTACCTCTGTCCATCTCCTCTTCCCTCCTCTCTCAGACTTTGAGCGTTGTTTGTTGCTATCGCATATTCAGTTTCTGTGCTAGTACTCTCATCATAAGCCGATAAGCAATACATAAAACTTTCCTGTTTTCTCTGAAAGCCGACTCCGACGAAGGAAACAAAACAGCACATTGCTGTGTGTGTAATGTTTGTTTAAAAATAAGTGTTACGAGGAATAATGCATAGCAGAAATAATGTGTCTAATGGTTTGAATGCCCTGGTATCTAAGTGATAACTGTCTGCGAGAAAGGAAACAAAACAGCACATTTACACAACACAGCTCAGCACAGCGTTTTCTTTATCACAGGCGGTTTTAACAGAAAATCTGTACATTATTTGAAAAGATATACAGCCCATGTCCGTCCGAATGTGTATTAGAGCATAGTGTAAAAATTTCAAGTAACTCGGTCACTTTCTTCCAACCAAATGTTTATTAGAGTAACATGTAAAATTTAAAGGAAATCGGTCAAGAAGTTGTCGACATTTCTGGTAACAATTCCCCTTTATGTAATCTATGGATTATGCATATTATCGGCCGGGATGGCCGAGCGGTTCTAGGCGCTACAGTCTAGAACCGCGCGACCGCTACAGTCGCAGGTTCGAATCCTGCCTCGGGCATGGATGTGTGTGATATCCGTAGGTTAGTTAGGTTTAAGTAGTTCTAAGTTATAGGGGACTGATGACCTCAGAAGTTGAGTCCCATAGTGCTCAGAGCCATTTGAACCATTTTTGATTATGTGTATTAAAGAAATATTAGCCTCTGCCCGTCCGAATGTTCGTTGAAGTATCGTATAAAAATGTGATGCAAATCGGTCAAGATCTTTTCCGTATTTTGGTAACAATATTTTCCCTTTATACTTCACATATACATTTAAACACGATGTACATCAAAACTATGTAGACTATATCATTTAGAATGTTCACTAAAGTATTGTGTGAAAATTTGAAGTAACAGTGTCAAGCACTTTCCGAAATTTTTGTTAAGAATGTTAAACAACGACTTCTCTTTATATAGTAGTATAAGATAGACAACTTGGCGGAAATTTCAGAATGGAGACTGCCTTTTTAGATGTTAATATTACGGTATCACATTTTTTTAATCACTGTGGCAGTAGAAAAAAAAGATGTCCATCAAGCACTGTATCTCGAATAGATAAAGCCGAATAAAAACTGTTTCAGAAATGGAGCTAAGCCTCTTCTACCACTCAAGAAGGTCATTTATCCGTTAAATATTGCATCTGTGTACAACAAGGTGTGAACGGTAACGCATCTAAAGACTGTAGATGAACGAGTGGGTGAGGAAACAATTGCGGCGTATCAGGTAATTATCACCAGCACGTTCACAAGAGTCATAAATTAGGTGCTATTGGGCAAAAAGATCAAAATTTGCGTCACACTTTATATGTTATCACGCACAGAAGTTAGTGAAACCCTGTTGTCGGAAATTTGTCCCTTATGCATCATCGAATAGGAAACGTGGATCACCAGTGAAGTGATTAAATGACGGTGGAGCTCACCTTGAGACATGGACTGCAGAGTTTTACATATACATGAACTTGGTAAATGGCAGAACAAACACATCTCTGTACGTTAGAAGCATGATATTGTGTTTTAGCCGTTCGAACTGATGTACTGTTCTTGAACAACGGGAAGATCGTTAGGATTTTCACACCCTAAAAAGCAGAGCCGAATCAGTAATGGATCTTCCTTTAGTAGAGAAGGAAATATCTGAAAGTGAAACGCTATTTTCTCGAGTGGACAATGAAAACTGGCTACGAATGAAAAACCTTCTGTAGCAGATAACCTTGTTAAAATCTAAAGTGACAAATATTAGAACTTCCGATTAAAGTTTTGCCAGCCATCTTCTGTTCGTTGTTTGTAACAGATCGAACTAAAATATTTACATGAAGCGTAATTCATTTTAGTTTTAGATGTAGTATAACTCACTCTCTATGACCACCTGATTAAACATTTAGTACTGTTTGGCGTTTCTCACGGGATGATGAAAAGCGTCTGCTGAATGAGTCATTTTCATTCTGATACTAATTCTTGAAATTAATAAAAGTTCGAGCAAAAATGGAATATTAGTTAATGCGACAGGCATTTATTGCTCTTACACCGTGAAACAGTTTCACCTGTGAATGTCTGGAGTGAAGACTTTATTCTAGAGCACTGTTGCGTTGCGCGGAGTACTAGGGTTACGTCGAGAGCACTCAAGGGTTCCGCGAAACGTACTTCCTTTTTTACACAACATTCAAGAAAGTATATTAAGAAAATCAACGCCTCTTCGAAACTGAAAATAGAGTATAACAACTAATTCTTCCTTGCATTTACTAATTTATATAATCGGTACGACTGAGACACCGATATCGAATAAGGCTGTATTATCAGAGTCCAGACGACAACCTTGCAAACGGAAAGCTGTGTATGTAGGGAACGACGGCAGAAGCAGGCACTGTAGCAGGACATTCAGATCGCCACCGTCGTCCATCTCACAGTGCACCAGTATCCACAGTATTCTGTATCACTCTGTCCTCTATAAATACAAGACAAAAAATTAGAGGACACCTTTCACCTGTCTGATGGCTTGAAATCTGCAATGACACTTTTCGTGGGGTGTCTGGATATCAGTGGAGCAATAGAAGCCCGTTCTTCCTCCAGAACCTGAACCAGAGAAAGCAGTGACGTTGAACGCCGGGGTCTGGAGCGAAGCTGACGTTCGAACTCATCCCAAAGCTGTTTCATTGGGTTGAGGTCGGCACTGTGGACAACCGAGTCCACAAAAGATTGTTACTAAAAAATTCTGCTTAATGACAGTGTACATCGTCGTACTGATACAATATCGTCTCCGAACTGTTTCCTACTGTAGACAGTAGCAAATACTGTAAAATGTGCTCATGCCCTTCGGCATTTATCGTTTTCTTAAGCGCAATAACTACGAAAAGGACACGCTCACTGTAACGCCATCTTGTCCGTGCTTCACTATTGGCACTGCGCAAGATAACAGGTCTCGTCCTCCAAGCATTAGCCGAACGAAAACCGTTCCGTTGTGATTCATCGCTCTAAATCACTCGTTTCGTCTTCCATTGTCCAATGGCGTCGCTCTTTACAGCACTTCAAGCGTCGCTTAGCACTAACTGCAGAATTGTGTAGCTTATGGGGACCTGCTTCAGCACTGTACCCCATTTTTTAACTCCCTAAGCACAGTCATTATCCTAGATGGACTGCTGATAGCACTTTGGACCTCACGAACAATTCATTCCGCTGATTTCATGCAATTTTTTGCAACCACCCTCAGTAATGCTCGACGGTCCGTGCACGTCACTTTACATAGAAGTGTCCGGTTACTGTATCAAACACTATACACAGACAAAATATGACAACACGAAGGAAGTATACGAATGGAATGGATATGTGTAAATCTGATGTATATGTATAGAAAAACAAATGATTGCAATTTAAGAAAAAATTGGATGGTTTATTCAAGAGAAAGAGTTTCGGATATTGAGCAAATCAATAACGCTTTGGTCCACCTCTGAACTTTATGCAAGCAGTTATTTGGCGTTGCCTTTATTGATAGCTTTGTTGCCATGTCCTTCTGACGGATATCGTGTCACATTGTGTCCAGTTGGGGAGTTAGATCGACAAAACCCCGAGACGATTGGAGGATCCTGCCCGCAATACTCCAAACGTTTTCAATTGGGGAGACATCCGGCGACCTTGCTGACCAAGGTGGGGTTAGACAAAGAGTAGAAACTTTCGCCGTCTGTAGGCGGGCATTATCTTGCTAAAATGTGAGCCGAGGATGACTTGCTATGAAGAACAACAAAACGGGGTGCGAAATATGTCGACGGACCGCAGTGCGGTAATGGTGTCGCGGATGACAACCGAAGGGATCCTGCTATGAAGTGAAATGGTCCCCAGACCATAACTCCCGGTTGTCGGGCCGTATGGCGGGCGAAAGTTGGGTTGGTATCCCTCCACTGTCTGCGGTGTCTGCAGACACGTTTTTGCCGGTCATCGGGTCTCAGTGCGAAGCGGAACTTATCAATGAAGACAATTCCTCTTCAGTCAATGATATTAGACGCCGAATACCTCCGACACCACTGCAAACGGGCATATTGGCGTACAGAAGTCAATGGAAGTTGTTTCAAGGGGCGTCGAGAGCTGAGCCTCCTTTCTGTGAGCCGCCTACTAATGGTCACTGAAGTACCAGTTGCACATGGGATGGATGATAATGATGAATCCGGGGCTCTGAGTGTCTCTCCGACGATTGCTCGGTCCTTATGTTCTGTCGTTTCTCTAGGTCGACTGCGTGTTCGATCATGCAACATTGTCGAATAGTCGCTCCTGTTCAATTGTCGAGCGATGACCGATTAATCCAACCGGCTTCTTTGAGCTCAACTGCACGTCCTATCTCAAATGCTGACACCTACGTATATTGCTCATGCACCTGTCTGTGAGGCATAGTTACTGCCTAACTGAGTGCACAATGTAATCCCCCTCTTACATCAATGTGCTTTACCCAATTGTTACTAGGACAGTTATTTCATATCTGAAGTGCACAGACCCCTGTATCGAGATGTTCCCAGTTCACTATCCTTACCATCTGTGCGGTGAAACTGCTCTGGAGCGTCACACATTCATACATCGGCCGCCAAAGTTTGCTGTTTTGCATGTTTCGTCGATACCTGTATAAGAATCAATTTGTGGCCAACTCATATATCTCCCTCGTGGTGTGTGTGTGTGTGTGTGTGTGTGTGTGTGTGTGTGTGTGTGTGTGCGCGTGTGTGTGTGTGTGTGTGTGTGTGTGCGCGCGCGCGCGCGTGCACTTATTAAAATGAATAAATCGAGGCTCACATTTTACATAAGTACCACTTTTGTTGCAAATAAAGCCGTTTACAGAATTTTGTATTAAAAATTGGACATTAGAAAGGGATCCAATTATCGAAAGGATTACGAAATTTTATTCTAGAACATCAGCTCATGAGAGTAAAAGGGCTCAACATTTTTTTCAACCACCAACTCCGCATATCGAACTGCAGCACCAGTCACGTTCATTGCGTCAGACGTCCTTCACAGCTTTCTATTGAGCTCGTTAAGTGTCGCCACAAGAAATCGGTCTTACCGCTACGGTGGTGTCTCGAGAGGATCATTCACTCTAACATACACTGCTGCGCGAATTGATTTTAGATGGCAGATTCTTAAATCAGAACATTACTTTTTATAGATCACACGTCTTAGAATAATATACTTTCTTCTTTTTCGGCGCCAGCAGAAACTAAGCTTTTGAAAACATCATGCTATGAAAGTTTGGCTTGAAGCGAAATTTCCATATCGATCTGAAACATTGGATTTTCATTTCACAGTCCACTTTTTGAAGTATCTGAGCGTACGTTACGTCGACTTACTCACTAAAAACTTCACATAGTGACGAGCCTTGTGATATTCACAATGGAAGAATTTTTTCTATTGTTAGATATCTGAATAAAAAAAACGAAAGATCATCATGAAGCTGTGGTTTTCTTGGGGGCCAAATTGCTCTTTTATGAATACTGTGTCCGCCGTTATAACCTAAGCAGCACCAAACCAAGTTGTTACAATAGATTAATGTTCTGTTAAAAAGACCCCATTCGGCCAGTATTCCCATAAAACGATTTTGGATCTTAAACTGCACAAGTAAACGGTACTTCACGTCTTTCACCACATTTCCGATGTGAGCAAGAGTTGACTCGCAGTTCGTTTTTCCTTCTGTCGTCAAAGCTCCCCGATGTCAAGATGTGAAATTCTTCGCCAGACTGTCTTAAATATGTGATGTTTATCAATGTAATCCTCCTCTAACATGAGTGTACTTTATCCAGTTGTTTCTAGGACAGTTATTTCATATCTGAAGTATGAATCTGGAGAAACTGAAAAATTTGAATCGATGTTTGTGAAAAACTTTTCAGTTCCGAGGAGCAAATTTCTATAGCCGCAGATGTGAGAATAGGTGAAATTCAGAGGCACCCAATCCGGTGTAAAGGACGAATGTTCCTATAATTTGTTTTTCAGTCCGCTCAGTTTTCTTATTCTCGTAGAATCCATGTCAGTAATTGCATTGGCGCGATGAAAACTGCTGTTTTATTCCTTTTGGAATCCACGCTTGAACTCGTGCATTTTCTTCATAGCATTGTTACTGCTTGGTAGGGTTTGGTTCGAATCCCACCCACAAAAAAAATTTATGTTGCTGTGTTAATTTGTTAAGTCTGTAGTAATCACGGATTCACAATTAATAAAATATTCTGGGCTTAATCACGGATTCACATTTAATAAAATATTCTGGGCTATTATGCCATGGTCTAAGAGCAACACTTCGTCCCTATCTGCGGAGGACATTTTCAAGGGAGATTGTAGCTTTGTTGAACGTCCGATTCACACCCTGGCTCGCTACTGACCTCTGCCATTGACTTTTATAGAACTATGATGCACTAACCTATCGTGTTAGGATCTCAATCTATGAAGCAGAATACAGCAGCTACGTGTAAAATAATATCTAACAAGGACTTACAGGTGGAAATAGGACGCAAGGGTGCTACGTACGTTTTCTTCATTTTGGTAACGAACAACTATTTCAGTGCCAGTATTATATTCTCATCATTAAATGGCTACTT